>NC_134398.1:71167634-71773503 GCF_050003625.1 Haematobia irritans | reverse complement strand
AAACGACCTCAATTTGACCTTGCACCCTGAATAGATTTTGATCTTCTAACATATGTTGCAAGCATTATTTGAATCAAAGTCATATTGTTTATGCAGTGAAACATGACTTGTAGTGATTTCGTTTGGGAAAAAAGGTATTGTAAGAGTATACAAATTGCGCAACATTTTATGGTATTACCACAATGTTGCCGCAAAGACCACACTGTTTGCTTTTGGAAACGAACAAAAGTGTGCAACACTGATACATATTAAACAAAAAAAAAAAAAAAAAAAACAAGTGGTCTGTAAACAAAAGAAAATTTGCTTTTCGATTGTTGTTAACAAATAAATGCAAACGCATATGCGATTTGGATATTTCAATCCAACAAAAATTTTCAAGTTATGGGAGAAAGGTTTAAATATGCAACACAATCGTAATCACTATAAAATATTTAATCCGAAATATGTATGTTAATCTTGAAGGCTCCAAGAACGAGCACACAGTTCTCATAATTCCAAGCATCGTAAAGACATTCAAAATTGCTAATTTTTGAAATATTTAAATAATATTCATACAAGCGTTAGAATGCATAAAAAATTATAAAAATAATTTAATTAGGAAAATATAACAAATTTTCTTTTTTCACTTCCAAAACACTGGATTTGGATCACACCTTAACTCTCTAATGCCCAAGCCCGCCTTTAGGCGGGCTTCATTTAATAAGGAAGCTTTTAGTAAAACACACCTTAAGACAACAAAAATGGGCAAAATAAAAAGAAAACTTATTTGAAACTATTCAAGAGGCTTTGCAACATATGCTGAATTTTACGGAAACCCTGGTTCAGCATCGATAAGTGTTTTTATTTTTGCGCGCTCGTATATATTTTAAAAATATCCATGAATAATTGAGTGTTACGCATTTATGTATATAGTGTGAATCAGTGTCTATTCGAGATAAGTCGAGTTCGTTGCTTGTGTGCGATTTTCGTTGTTTTTTGGTGATTCTAACTTTAGTCTCCCAGTGAGTTATACTTTATTTACGTTGCATTGTTTTCTTCATTTTGGGTTTGCTTTATTCTCCCGTGATATATACAGAATCTGAAGCATATTTTTAGGATCTGACTTAATATTAGTACGAATATTTTATTTTACGGTATTATACACGACATATAAGGCATATTTTTAAGATCTAAATTAATATTGGATGAAATTCTCTATTTTCCTCAATTTTCGAGGTTTACTGTGAGGCGCTTGTTTAAAATGGAGTGTAGAGGAAGAAGCCCTCATCTTTTTCTGCCCCATCTGACGCGAATATTCACTCGCTCGAGTCGGGTGACTTGCTCGGGTCTTTTCTTTCTCCTACACCCCTTGTACAGGTTACACCTTCATTGCCTAGCCCTCGCGACACCACTGTTGTGCCCTCGCCGAAGACTCCGTCTATTAACGAATGTGTATCTGGTCGGGATCTTGATTCCCACGCACGGACTTCCTTAATTCCTAGCAATTCTCACTCTTCAACATCTGTAACTCGCCCGGTTAATATTCCCTCTCCAGGTAGCCATTGCACTCCTTTAGCTGATTTGAATGTGAGTGGCCCCAGCAATCAACTACACAAGTTAGTTGTTGTTCCCCCGCGTAGATCAGTCTTTATTTCTAGACTTTCGCCTGTTACATCTGAGTCTGATATTATTTCCTACATTCGTTCTAAAAGTGTTAAATTTAATAAAAAATATTGTAATGTGTTTAAATTTAATTTTAATTCTCCCAGGGATATCGCGTCGTTTTAAATTACCGTTCCACAAGTATTGTTTGAAACTATTCTTGCTGGTGAGTTTTGGCCCTCAGGTGTTTTGGTAAAGGAATTCATCTCTAGAGACAGGCCTAGACGTTTCGATCCTGTGGATATTACATCCAATATTGAACTGAAATCAATTCCAAAAAACTGATTACTAACACCTCTATTATTTATCAGAACGTTCGCGGCATTAACTCGAAGTTGAAGGATATTTATGTTAGTAGCTTTACGTTATCATCTTACTTTCACTGAGACATGGCTCACACCACATGTCATTAACTCTGAAATACTGTGTGATTAATTTAATATTTTTAGAAAGGACCGCTTGTCTAGCAGGGGTGGTGGCGTATTGGTTGCAGTTCATAACTCACTTCCTTCATCTGTTGTTGATATTCCTGGGGATGATGAGGATGAATTTGTTTGTGTTAAGGCTCGTTTATGTAATCGCACTTTCTTTCTTATATCTTTGTATATTCCACCTGAATCTAGTCAGGAGGTTTATATGGATTGTGCTCAGCGTCTACGATGTGTTAATGAAATTTCATCTCCCGATGATATTCTGATCGTTCTCGGAGATTTCAATCTTCCTAAGATCTCTTGGAAACCTTGTGCTGACTCTAACTATCTTCTTCCCCAAATATTTGAACGTTTCAATTCTTTTTTTGACATTTTGTCCGATCTTGCTCTGTCTCAAATTAATAATATCCAGAACACTTATGGCAGAATGCTTGACTCCTATAAATTGAATGTTGATTCACCAAATTCTACTCGAATGACTCGATTAAATTTTAGGAATTCGGACATAATTGGTCTTAAGAATGCTAGTTTCTCAAGTGTCTAGGTTTTATATTATCTTTAATGATCTGATAAGGAATTTTGTTTCCTTATCTAATAGACGGTCGTATCTTGGACCCCATTGGTTTACAAGGGAACTACGTCGTGTTCGTAACTTGAGGAATAAGATGTACAGGAAATTTCTATTAAGTGGCAATTCTATGGATTTTCGCAACTACTCAGTTGTTAAATCCAAGTTCGTCAGTCTTAATAGGAATTGTTATGAGCGTTATTTGATAAGAATGCGCTATACGTTGAACTCCGATCCTAAAAGTTTTTATAATTTCGTTAATTCGAAAAGAAGACACGGGCCTTTCCTAGTTTCATGAGATATAAGGGTACCGTTTCTGATAATGAGAGAGTGATTGCTGATTTTTTCGCTGATTATTTTAAAGAGTCTTATGTTGATAGTTCGATTCTTGGATCAGATATTTTCTCATATTACATTGACGGAATCTGAAGTTCTCGACGGATTGAGATCCTTATCTATAAATTATTGCCCTGGACCTGATGGTATACCTTCTTCCATTCTGAAGGAATGCGCGGATTTTTTATATATTCCTCTGACACATCTGTTTAACTTGTCTTTGAGGGCTGGCAGTTTCCCAGACATATGGAAGGTTAGTCATGTCATTCCCTTGTTCAAGAAAGGTAGAAGAACGGACATTGAGAATTATAGATGTATCGCTAAGTTGAGTGTGATACCTAAACTGTTTGAGCTTTTGGTAACTAGGAGAATTTCGTGCTCCATTCCCAATGTTATTTCGGAATCCCAACATGGTTTTATGAGAAGTACGTCTACTGTGACAAATTTACTGGAATTTGTTAGTCATGTTTTCGAATCATTCTCTCGGAGAGGTCAACTGGATGTGATCTATACGGATTTCAGCAAGGCGTTTGACAAGGTGAGTCATAGGTTGCTACTTTACAAATTGGATGTTTTGGGATTTCCACCTATCCTTCTCCGGTGGATCGATTCCTACTTGCATGGTAGAACTCAGAGAGTTGCATTTAACGATTGCTTATCCACGCTTATAAATGTGACATCTGGCGTGCCTCAATGTAGCCACTTAGGACCTGTACTGTTTAATCTATATTTGAACGATCTTCCCTCGGTTATCGTATCATCGAGGATTTTGATGTACGCAGATGATGTTAAGTTGTTTCTTTCACTTGATTCTGCTAGTGATTCTTTCCTTCTTCAGGATGACATTGGCAGACTAGTCGAATGGTGTACTTCTAATTGTATGGTACTTAATCTTGTGAAGTGTAAGAAAATTACTTTTTCCCGTAGAATTTGTGAACAGACTAAGTACTATATTGGGAACTATAAGCTGGAAAATGTGCTGAGATTTAATGATTTAGGCGTTTTGTTGGATTCCAGGCTTGACTTCGGTCCTCATATTGAGGAATGTGTGAATAAGGCTAAGGGTGTTTTGGGTTTCATTAAGAGATGTTCCAAGGAATTTGTTGATCCTTATTTGACGAAAAGGCTCTTTACGACTCTGGTTAAGCCGATATTGGAGTATGCGTGTGTTGTCTGGTCACCAAGTGATCGCTATTCTATTGATCGTGTTGAATCTGTCCAGAAGCATTTTCTTATTTTTGCTTTGAGAGGGCTTGGCTGGAATAATTTATATGACTTGCCTCCTTATTCTAGCCGTCTTTTATTAAATGATCTTCCTTCTCTTGAGCGTAGAAGGTTCATGCATGGTATTGTATTTCTCACTAATCTTATTAATGGAGATATTGATTCACACTACCTATCCTCGAAAATTTGCTATAATGTTCCTAATCGTTTAACAAGGAACTTTGTACTCTTAAAGATCGACTTTTGTAGACATAACTATGAATTATTTAATCCGCTTAACGTTTTGTGTAGAAACTATAACTCGGTGTATACATTGCACTCGTTATCTGATTGATGATCGACTCCTGCTATAAAGGAAACTATACTTAAGTTGGACAATAAGGTTGCTGAACCAAGGATTGTTGTCTTCTAATTTTTCAGGTAGATTGCTATACATCTGAGTCTGACTACGGGAGTCCCTATTGTCTTGCGGTGGCCCCTACTCACCTAAAGGCTCGGGGGGTCCTTTCTGGCCAATTTTCAAACACACGATGCGCTCATACTCTGACATCTGGAATTTTTAGCCTTGTTTGGCTCAGCGGGGTATTGGGGTCCCTTCTGACCCATCTGTTGATATATGTTGAACCTTTATTGAGTTCCGCGGAGCCCCTACTGGCTCAACGGGGTCCCTTCTGACCCATCTCCAATAACTAACTTAGGAGTCCCTTCTGACTCGCTGTGGTCCTTACTGACCTATAGGGCCCCTTCTGGCCCACTTGGAATATAGAATTGTATTTAATTGAATTGAAATGTTATATTTTGCAATGTCCCGGCTGCTATTAGCCGTGTAAATAAGTAAATAAAAATAATTTTTTTCTTGCTTAGTTCTCTTGCTTTTGTGTCGTTAACATTGAAAATTCAATCAGCTGGCATTGGGGCATTAGAGGGTTAATAAGTGATGCATATTCGGTGCAACGTCTGTTGAATAATGCAACGTCTGTTGAATAATGCAACGTCTGTTGAACATTTATGATGCACCAGATTATTTACAAATACATTTAATAGCTTATATTTGCCCACCAAATTGCAACCAATACCACGAAAATACGAAATTTAATTTTTAGCGGATTTATTCTTTACGAAAAATTCATAGGAATTCCCCAAAATTAATATTTGGAACTGAAAGTATACGAAAAATCCAAGCGAGATGTCACAAAATTAGTGTTTGGCATTGACACATTTTTTCAGGTCATTTATATACTCTAGGGTCTATTGATTATAACATATCAAACAAGTAAGGAAAGTTTGGTCGATAGTATTATAACCTGCTCCACTATGTAGATCTACATTTTCGATACCATCTCAAATCCTTCAAATTTGTTGGTTCGTATATATAAAGGTTTATGTTCCCACGAAATGTTTTAGACTTCTACAAAATTTCTAAACTTAAATGCCCTGGGGCGGAGCACAATATTAGAAGCAAGTATATACGGCCGTAAGTTCGCCCAAGTCGAATCTATTGTACCCTCCACCATGGATTGCGTCGAAACTTCTACTGAAGATTGCGATCCACATTCGAATTAGTTGGGTTGTGGCAACACTTGCCGATGCTAAGGTATCTTAAGAGAAGGTCAAAATCTTTGAATACAAGTAAACTTTTGTTTTGAGTGTATACATGTAAATATGTCATAGTTTGGATCAGATATTTTAAAATGTATATCTATCAACTCATATGCCTTTGCAGAGCTTTACGAAGGGTTGAATCGGGAGGAATTTTCCCTTCTTAGTTTCAAGAAAATTTGTGAATAAGGTGTACCAAGACGTCTTCTCTTTCAAGGGGAAAAAAAATTGTTTCAATTGATTGGGGAAACCTGCTTACCATAAGGTCTAAAATATTCGTAGTGTTATGTACAAAATTCGAGGTTATTTCCATCACAAAATTATTTTTCCAGTGACTACTCATATCTCACCTCGAAAACAAGCAGGTGCTACGACTAAGAAATCCCCACATTCTGTCATCGCAGTGTGGTGTCGATATTGTTAATTATGGTGTTACGAAATTAATATTTTAACGATCGAAAATACAAATCATTTTCTTGGCTGAAAATAAGAAAAAATTGGTAATAGCAAATTATGGCCATGACATACGTGAGTACGCATGTGGTGTGGAGATGTGCACATGAGTTGGATTTCACTCACGCACACGCTCATTCACGAGGAAATATGTATTAACCACCCACGATTTGTGTGGTAAGAGCTTGCACTTAACTAAGGTGGGTACTATGTTCGGTTTTCGAGTTGAAAGCCACTTTATTTTCGCGATTACTTTTCCTGAAATAATCAAAATTATAAATGAAAACAGACATATTCTTATAAAGTCTTGCCAAAATCTAGAGGAACAAGAAATTGCACATCAATTGAGTTAATCTATCTGCTTTATATTGAACTGTTTTAATAAAGTAACCACGAAAATTTCAACGCGAAAAGCCAACATAGTACTTATCTTAAGGTGGGTACTGTGTTCGGTTTTCCAGTTGAAAGCTATTTTATTTTTGCGATTACTTTTCCTGAAATAATCATTATTATAAATGAAAACAAACCTATTCCTTTAAAGTCTTGCCGAAACCTAGAGGAACAAGAATCAATTGAGTTAATTTATCTGATTTGTATTGAACTGTTTTAATAAAAAAAACCGCGAAAATTTCAACGCGAAAACCGAACATAGTACCCACCTTTAGGCATATTCATGAATCGAAAATACGTACCCATACACGAACAATTTATATATGTAAATTTGCATTATTTCCGTTGTTGTTTTACTCAAAAACTGTATTTGGAGCAAAGATTGTAAGAAAGTTAGCATCAGACGTTTGCAACTAAAGTTTTATAATTTCTTTTAACGAAGGTTATTTAAATGCGCTTGTGTATGGATTATAAATAGGCATGCATGTGTGATGATGACTATATGTGTGCTGATAACAATAGGAGCTGTATGATTCAATGGGTAATTTATTGGTGTACAAATCGGATGGTCCGTGGTTTGATTCGCCGTCCGGGCAAAAAGTAAACTTAGAAAAATCTATAAAATTTCATCTCATGCGAAAGTGAAATACATATAGAAATGATATCAGAGTCTTGCTAGTCTTTATTAAATTATTTTCAAAAACTAATGTGATTTTCTACCAAATAATTTACTTTGCGTGTAGTGTAAACAACTGATGACGACGTTTCGTAACATATTTATGTCAAACTATAAAGTTGTCCAAGTTACATATACCTGTTTTGCCTTAATGCTTCCCATTAAGAGTTTTATAGTTAAACATACAACTCACAAGGATAAATGTTTTACGCACTAAAAGTCCCCCAAAGAATTGTGTCATTGACCAGAAAAATTGAACACAAACTATTCCCCTCTAACTTCGTGCTAATGAAAATTCCAAAATTAATTTATTAAAAATTAATAAATTCATATACTCGTAGATTTTGAAATTGGTAAAACCAATGAGTCAATAAATCCCACGTATTATTAACAATCCCTACAAGAGACCTCTTATATGAATCAATTTTTTATTAATAATTAACTCCTCCTTAGAATTAGGGTTCTTTTTCGAGAGGGTCCTTCACATGTGTGTGGGTTTTGGTTAACAACTAAACTAAATAACTTTTGATTAAAACAAGGCGGTCTTTAGACAATCGTCGTTGTTGTTTTTTCCTTTTCAGGTTTGCTGTAGTTGTTCCGGTTCATGTTCATGTTGATTTTCTTAAAAATTTCGTGTTAGGAAGGGGATGTGATATGCCTATGAATATCGACATATCCTCAAAAATGTCAGGTTTCGTGAATATACCCAATAACAGAATATCAACACTGAATGAGAGCATTAAAAGTTACCACGAGTAATAAATTAAATTCTAATTTATGTTTTATGCATTACAATAAAAACCCGGACGAAAAACACAAATTTTATATGTTTCGGTTTAAAAATTATCGGGTATCTTCTGGGTTTCACATGAAAGACTTGCGGGGAATTGTTTCCGGCGGGGTTGTTCTACAAGCTACTACTTCCCTCACAGGTGGGAAAACTTTTCCAACATTTTTTTGTGGAATCTGTTTTATTTGCAAAAAGGAGGATTTGATATCAAAGTACTCGTAAATCTTTTATTTCTAATTTTTCATATGTTTTCTACATGCTTCATAAGTATTGAGTGATAAAGTAGAATGAAATCCCTTTAAAAACAAGATTAAAAATTAAACCACAAATTGTACAAGATTCCCCTTTCACTTGTTGAAAAAGCCGATAGCCTTTGTAGCTAGTGCTTTCTTTAACAATTTTGGTTTTGACACCGAGCCAAAGAGGTGGAGAATACAAGTAAGGATACTTTTAAGACACAATTCTCTTTTAAATTTGGGTTTTGTGTACTTGATTCTAGGAAGCAAATTTTAATTATTCGTTTTTTCAGATTTTTTTCTTCATGTGCCTTCAAACGAGTTAACGGCAATTTTATTTTCCAAATTCAGACTCGACTTTCAGTACAATTTATGCTATGTTTCAAGTAAAAAACGTCTTTAAAATAAAGTGCTGAAAAACATGTAATATTTTTGAAAGATTTTTTGCTTTGTAATCAAGATACAAAAAGGCAACAAATTTAAATTCAATTTCATTAATTTAAAAAAAAAATTCTGAATTATTAAAGTCAAGTTGAGCTTACCCCAAAAATTTTTTCTTTCTGTATGAATATGACTGTTTTTAATAAAAACAAACACGTTTTTGAAGCATATACAACAAATTAAAATAATAATTTTGATGACAAAATTGATATAAACGATTGGGCAACTTAACTTCTGCAAAGCGTCGCACGCAAGAATTAATCAAGTATAATGAACTGTGTTAAGAGTTCTCGCCGTCGCACATAGGTAGATATTGAGTAATTAGGCGGCCAAAAGCCAAATTTGAAATTCGTACACCCTCAAAAAAAATCGCCTCTCTAACATATGTTCCAAACATATTTTGCAGGAAGCACATATATTATTGGATACTGCCGAAACATTAATATGTTTGTTTTATGTGAACATATTCTATTTTTGGAAGCATTTTGAGCCAAAAATATTATATGCTTGGAAGAATTTTCCACAAAGAAGATTGTGCTCATTCCCTAACATAATTTTCACTTCCACGAAATTTTTTAGTTCTTGGCACCTTTTTCTTTAATACAAATAATGTTGAAGAAATTATTCAATTTTATAATTTTTTTAAATTTTACCTTTCGCCTGGACGGAGAATCGAACCGAGGACCATACAGTTTATAAGCCAACACACTACCACTGAGCTACGTAGCTGTTATAGTCACCAGAAGACAATTATCGTTATAAGTTACATTTATATAGCATAGTTTGCAGCGCCCACGAGCCCATGCAAACATAACATTATTTAACAGAAACATACATGTGTTGGCAACGTGGAGCAGTGGTTAGCATGTCTTCCGTACATGCAAAGGGTCGTGGGTTCAATCCCTGCTCCGACCAAACACCAATTGTTTTTTTTAATGTACGCATTTATATTTATACTATATTAAATTTTTATAATGAAACTTCGAAATGTGGGTTATTAAAGATTTACAGTCAGAAACAGTGCTTGATATAAACGAAATGGACTGAGCTTTTGGATAAAATATTATTTTTTTATTGCAAAAATAACAATTTTGTAATAAAAAACTGGTTTTGGTATAAAAGTTTGATATTTTGGAAGGAATTCAAAAACTCTAACAAAGGAAGAACGTGGGGTCGAGTATAAACATACATAAATAATTTTATAATATACACAAATTAAATAATATTTAGACTTAAATTAAATAATATTTAGACTTAAGCGTATAAAATTTTTGGCCTTATCATAAAGCAGTTTCCGAAACAACATATAAGCGGTTTCACAGAAATTGCTCTCTTTCGATTCTCTCGCTGTGTTAATTTGATATCTTTCGTCAACCCTCCCGGTTTTTATCTCTATTTCTTTCTCTATACTCTCTCTCTCTCTCTTTCGCTCTCTGAATAAAATATCACAACATATATATGTTTAATCGAAATTTGTACATTTATATATGTTTACATTCACACATATAATTTTTATGAAACATGCATGCCCCAAACATAATATATTCTAACATATTAACATATGTGTTCCAAACATTTAGTGTTAGTTTGAGAACATTACATGTTTGCACTTAAATATATTGTGTTTAAAAATTGTGCCCGAAACACATTTTGTTTATATCGAAGCATATGAAAAACATATTTTTCTAACAGTGTAGTAGGCATAAAATGTTGACGTCTACCTGTAGTAAACACTTCCCCGAATTACCCCCATCCTTTTTTTAACAACCATACGGTACCCCTTCCGTGCAATTAGACGCAATTTGATCGTTGACGTGATACGTATTTCGATTTGGGTGCCCGGATTATATCAAATTTCGCAATACGCATGTATTCTTATTTTAAGTTGTGTAGTGAAGTGAAAGTGATTCCAATTGCTCAAGTAAGCTTCTATTAGATAAATAATAGTTTTAACTTTCGTTATATTTTTCGGTAGTTGAACATATCCTCTTTTTCACATAAAAAAAATAATTTTTTTAATTTCAAAAGCAATTTTGTTATGGATCAGGATTCGTCCGGATCATATTTTTTTGTTTATTGAATACGTTACACATTTAGCTTTTCTTAAAAAAAAAACAAGAGCCGCAGAATCCCGCAGAATCTCGCAGAATCCAGCAGACAGCAGTTCAAAGTAGTTTGTTAAAAAAAAAATTAAAAAAAAAAATTTGCTATGGAGATGCCTAGTTCATCGGGGGTGAAAATAGTAACTCGTCTGTTTGAGCAAATGCAAATTCAAAATTTACCAAATATGGATGAAAAATTGGAATTTTTAGAAAACCACTTGCTATTGTCTTGCGGAGACACTGTGGAAAGAAAAAAGGACCTTAAACATAAATTTTCCTACATCAAACACGAGTTTAAACAGAGATGGCTAAAAGCTCATAAAGTTGAAGAAGTTTTTATGAAAAACATCCAGAATTGGCTGGAAGGCACTTTGAAATACCAGTGCATTCGCTTAATCAACCAGGTCGTCCGAGCAAACCATTTTCGGAATCGAGTGAACGAAGCAAGAGAAGAAAAACTGAGGAACTTCGATCAAATGTTGATGATGAAATGATTATACATGCCGCACAAGTCATATTGCAAACGAAGGGACAGAGAAATGCCTCAAAAGTGCTCAAAGAAATAGGAAATTCGCCAACAAAGGCTAGTCAATATAGAAAAGCCTATTCCAAGACCAATGAGACCATTGCTCCTTTGACCCCGTTCCAAGCACTCAAAATGTTCGTAGAAGCTGATCTAACAAGACGACAATATGAAGTAATAAGGGCAACTAACCCAAAGCATTACCCTTGTTACGACAAGCCAAACAAGAATGCTACCCACCAAAGACGGCATTGCGAGTAACGGCTACCTGCGCAGAAATTAATTTACAATACCTAATGGATCATACTATTCAACGGTTATCAATCTACCTGGAAGAAGTGTTATTAACCCTTAACGAAATTGAAAGAAAGTCATTAACGATCATTTATAAATGGGGTTGTGACGGGTCACAACATGCGCGGTACAAACAAAAATTCTCAGAAGACGCCGAATCCGATGCTAGTATATTTTTGAGTTCTTTTGTCCCGCTTCAAATTATTTGTGGTAAAGAAAACAATAAAGTGTTATGGCAAAACCCAACACCATCATCACCACGATTTTGCCGCCCCATCAGATTTCGGTATGTGAAAGAAACTACAGATGTAACAAAAGAGGAAATATGTTATGTGCAAAATGAAATTAAGAACCTCACTCCTACAAAAGTACATATTGATGGAAAAGAATTTGATTATAATCACATTTTGAAAATGACAATGGTTGATGGCAAAGTTTGCAATGCTGTAACCAACACGACCTCAACTAGCCGATGCTATATATGTGGCGCCACTTCCAAAGATTTCAATAATTTAAGCAAACAGAACGAAATAAGTCCCGATGCTCTTAAGTTTGGAATTTCGGTATTACACGCAAAAATACGTATTTTTGAGAGCATTCTGCATTTGGACCCAGGAAGAGAAAGCATTAGAAGAAGAAAGGAAAAAAGAAATCCAAGAAAGATTCCGCTTAGAAACTGGCCTGTTGGTTGACATGCCTAAAGCCAATTTTAGTAATACCAATGATGGAAATACGAGTAGGAGATTTTTTGAAAACACAGAATTAGCGGCGGACATAACAGGCATTAACCACGAATTAATATATAGATTTCAAATCTTATTAGAAGCAATTTCAAGTGGACACAAAATAAATACAACAAAATTCAAAGAATATGCCTTCAACACCGCGCAAATGTATGTGGAATTATACGACTGGCATCCCATGACTCCAACAATGCATAAATTACTATTACATGGGGCGACCATCATAGATAATGCACTGTTGCCCATCGGCCAATTGTCGGAGGAGGCTGCAGAGGCACGAAATAAACATTTTCGGTCATACAGACAGAATTTTTCAAGAAAATTTTCAAGGGAAGAATGCAACCGTGATATTTATCAAAGATTGCTCCTTACTTCAGATCCACTCGTAAGTAGTGAAAGATCGTTAAAGAAAACTTCACACAAGATTTTTTCTAGTGAAGTTATAGAACTATTAGAACCTGCCGAGCCCCACACAATATAGTATTGAGCACGAAGAAGTCGAGATAGAAACATCTTTCAATAAGAAAATTTAATTCATTTTTATTTATTTATGATTTATGAGAATAAAATGTGTTTTTTATTATAAAATATATGTTTTTCTTATTTATTTTTTAAAATAAATAGGTAGTTTTTTTAAAATACAGTCTTTCGAAGCCATTAACGTCCAAAAATATTTTTGGCCGCCTAAATATTTCAAATCGACCACTGTGCGTCGGGAGAAAAAATTTATGTTTCATACTATTATTTGTTTTTTATACTGAAAGAAACATAAAATACAAAATATTCGCCAATTTTGAATTTGTAAGTTTATGAAAATTTATAAATTACATTTGTAATCAATTTTAGTACGAAATTCAAAATTTTTTCGAACGGCGTTAAATGTTTTTGTGCATCATCTTATTTCTTCAAATTTGTAACTCTTACAAAAGTTCACAAAAAATAATTGGTCATCATGTAAGAAAATTGTTGTTTATTTTATATAAATATTCTATATCATAACATTTTTTATTTAGGTCTTCTCTTAATAGATTTCATGGAATGAAATCAAGATGTAGCTACTCCCAACAAGAAAAATTGACCTAGGACAAATTGTGGTCGGATCTGGCCGAGAAACTATATGCCTGTGGCCCAAGTACTAAAAGTATACCGGAGTGGAGAAAAGTGAGTAGACTCTACAATTGTTATTTAATTTTTAACTTAGACCTGGACCGACTGCACTGAAAAAAAAACATACTCGGTTCCAAAGATTTTGTCTTTACTTTAAAAAATTTGGTATTGATTCCGAGCCAAAGAAGCGGAGAATACAAGTAAGGATACTTTTAAGACACAATTCTCTTTTAAATTTGGGTTTTGTGTACTTGCTTCTAGGAAGCAAATTTTAATTTTTCGCTTTCTCAACTTCTTTTCTTCATATGCTATCAAAGTCCTTTAAAAACGAGTTAACGGCAACTTTATTTTCCAAATTTAGACTCGACTTCCAGTAGAAATTATGCTATGTTTGAAGTAAAAAACTTCTTTAAAATAAAGTTTTGAAATGCATGTCCTATAGTTGAACGATTTTTTGCTTTGTAGTCAAGATGCAAAAAGACAACAAATTTAAAGACAATTTCATTAAATTTAAAGAATTTTTCTGAGTTATTAAAGTCAAGTTGACCTTAGCCTATAAATTTTTTCTTTCATGTTAAAATACCCATTTTTAAGTCAAATCACTTAATTATAAGGACAATACGACTTCATTGAAAAGTTTATCGACTTTTGGACAAGGAAAATAACTTTATTTTAGAGAAATGCGTCTTCTATGCTAAGCAAAATTTGTATTCGTATTTTAAAGACATGAAATCTTTGACCTCACGATAATATTTTTTTCAGTGTGGATGTGGCATATAAAATCTAAATTAGCCCACAACAAGGCAGAATGTTGCCAAACTGGAGGAGGTCAAGTTAACAAGTATATTTTATCATCATTGGAGGAACGCGTAGCAGTTCTATGCGGTTTATATGTAGCTGTTGATGGTATAAAAACTACAAAAGTATTCGGGGGAAATGGAAAAGAAAATGAGAAGCCATCTACATCAAAGGCAAGTTCCAATGATGAATACATGCTGTAACCAAAATACTGGAGCAGTGATTTACAGTCCCTAACAGTCCCGAATCAACACTGGCCAAAGAGGGAACTACTCCTAACAACAAAAAGAGAATTTTAAACGATGTTATTTCTATAATGGACCAATAGGCTAAACATTTTAAAACGATATCCAGCGAAATAAGAATCTTGAGGGAATCAAAAGAAGAATGTTTGAGGAGTATTGATAACAAGTTAGACAAATAACATAGGATGTAATGGACAAGAAATTGAATGATCTAATATCTTTAAAAAAAAGAAGAGATGCCGGAAATGAAAAGGCACCATTTACAAATGGAAAGACACAACGCAACGAGAAATGAGCTGAACTTGAAATCCATGGAATTGGAGCAATTTAAAGTTTCGCTACTAATAATAACTCGTTTTAAAACAAAACAAAAAAGAATTCTCCTAATTTAAGTTTGCTAAAGCTTTGAGTTCCAAACATATAGTTTCTACATCGAAAAAGTTATTTTTCGTGCGTGTATAACTTCTAATAAAAACATATGATACAATATAAAAAAAATCAAACATATTTTTCAATTCCACTTCCTTTCTTTTATGTCCAAATAAAACCAAGCGCCACACATGACATCCTAAAAAAAGTCGCCCCTGTAACATATACTCCCAAAACATATTTGTGCTTCATGCAGATTTTTTTCTAAGTTGTTCAAACAAAACAATTGTTTGCTTGCAGCAAAATGTCTTATAAAGGGTGATTCTTTTGAGGTTAGGATTTTCATGCATTAGTATTTGACAGATCACGTGGGATTGCAGACATGGTGTCAAAGAGAAAGATGCTCAGTATGCTTTGACATTTCATCATGAATAGACTTACTAACGAGCAACGCTTGCAAATCATTGAATTTTATTACCAAAATCAGTGGCAGAAAATCCGCTTTTTTATCGACAAATTTTGTTCAGCGATGAGGCTCATTTCTGGTTGAATGGCTACGTAAATAAGCAAAATTGCCGCATTTGGAGTGAAGAGCAACCAGAAGCCGTTCAAGAACTGCCCATGCATCCCGAAAAATGCACTGTTTGGTGTGGTTTGTACGCTGGTGGAATCATTGGACCGTATTTTTTCAAAGATGCTGTTGGACGCAACGTTACGGTGAATGGCGATCGCTATCGTTCGATGCTAACAAACTTTTTGTTGCCAAAAATGGAAGAACTGAACTTGGTTGACATGTGGTTTCAACAAGATGGCGCTACATGCCACACAGCTCGCGATTCTATGGCCATTTTGAGGGAAAACTTCGGAGAACAATTCATCTCAAGAAATGGACCGGTAAGTTGGCCACCAAGATCATGCGATTTGACGCCTTTAGACTATTTTTTGTGGGGCTACGTCAAGTCTAAAGTCTACAGAAATAAGCCAGCAACTATTCCAGCTTTGGAAGACAACATTTCCGAAGAAATTCGGGCTATTCCGGCCGAAATGCTCGAAAAAGTTGCCCAAAATTGGACTTTCCGAATGGACCACCTAAGACGCAGCCGCGGTCAACATTTAAATGAAATTATCTTCAAAAAGTAAATGTCATGGACCAATCTAACGTTTCAAATAAAGAACCGATGAGATTTTGCAAATTTTAGGCGTTTTTTTTTTAAAAAAGTTATCAAGCTCTTAACAAATCACCCTTTATTTGATTGTGTTGGAATACAAATAAAAACATATATTTAAATATCACACTCCAAAAATGTATACAAAATATATAAGTCTATAAGCAACTTGCAGTTTTACATATCTAAACAATTCTCCCGTTATCTAGTTCTGTTGCCACCTTTATCACTTTCATTCATTCTCTATCGTTCTCTTTGACGATTCTAAACATATATATGTTTCCAAATTAATACATATTTGCATCCAGAGATATATTTAAAAAATGTAATGACACAAACATATTATGTTCGAACACATTAACATATGTGCCCCAAACATGTTATAATAGTTTATGAACATTATATGTTTGCACTTAAAAGTAATAGTTCAGTTCAAAACATATAAATTGTACACCGAAACATTTGGAAAGTAGTCTTTTTCATCCGTTTAAATAAATTAACACAAAATGCAGTAATTTCGTATTCTTCGTCCATTCTAAGCAACAACCAACACTCGACTGACGTGCAAAATTAAAATCGTGTATGTACTTGAAGTTTTTAAGAAATTGTTTTCGCCCAAAATCAATTCGAAAATTTGAATTATCGCGAATAAAATTTACATGGTGTTTAAACCCATGTAATGGTTCTAGATATATCTATACGATAAAAATAAGTTTTTCCCTGGTCAAAAGTAAAAAAATGAGTGGTCAAGAAAAACAAGTACATGCTTTTCCCGAAAATGTAATAGTGTCAAATTCTACCATTTAAATAATAGAACATGTATGTCGCATTTAAGGACAATTTATTTCCAGCCTATTCTTTCTCGACTAGAAAAATATTTTCACAAAGACAAAATACGTGGTTTTCGCTACAATTACATGCTCTAGATAAGTCTTAAATGTTTTTCTATGCGTGCAGAAATCAGGTACAAATTGTTTTATTTTATCGTTATTATTGTTTGTTGTATACCTCGAAATTAAAAATGTTTTTCAATTCAATTTTCGTAGAGAGAGAGAGCGACTTGTATAATTTCTTCAATTCAATCTTAATTCTGTTAGCTTATATCGCTACCCTGATATTGACATAACCTTAAGGACCAAGTGTTATTTACTTGGTTTATGAAAAAGCAAACTTTCTTCCATATCCACCCATCTTCATAGTTTCATCCAACTTCTAGGCTAAGCAAAGAACAAATGAAGCCAACAAAAAATGTCCAGGAACGCAGTATTTGCAGATGGGTGTGGGTAGGTGTGTACGTTGCTAACCAAGCATATTTCCTCGATACCAACGAAATCGAATGCACTGGGCAAAGACAAATAAAAGTTCCAGGTCATAAACAGTTTTTAGTTTCCCAAGAGAACTTTTGAATTTTTAAAATGTCAATTAATGTTTTACGATAGGTAGTTCCACGTATGAAATTATGAGAGCATAGGCCAAGAGAAGAGGTTTTGTGGGCCAGTGGAAAGAAATCCGAATTCAATTTCAGTTCTAGGGTTGGGGGACAAACTCAATCAAGGTCTACAATTATTCATTTTTTTTCAAATTTTATTTGGGGTCACTAAAATGTCAGTTAGTCTACGTGTATTTTAAGGCTATAATGGATTATTCTCGAATAATTGGCTTTAATCACAAGCTATTAAATTTTTCCAAATTTTAAAGACCATTGTCATAACGAATAAAAAGTTTCCATGTAACATGTTACCATATGGATAAAATGAAGTAAAATATCTCCGGCGATATGTATGAGTTTTTATTGTACAAATGTGTTCACATAAAAAAATTAAGCCCCACATGACGAAAGAAAACCACGGTTGCGGGCGACATGTAGTTAAAGACATGTAGTTAAAGAGAATAGTTAGTTTTTCAAAAATATTCTTATTTTTCAATATATTCTCCTGAAACTTCAATACACTTAGTCCAACGCTTTTCTAGCAATTCTATCCCTTGATTAAAATAGTTTTCCTCAAGCTCTTCAAAATAGTGGTTTACAACTGTAATTGCATCTTCATTTGAAGTAAAACGCTTGCCAGCAAGGAATTTTTCTAGATTTGGGAACAAGTAAAAGTCACTGGGAGCTAAATCAGGAGAATAAGGTGGGTGGTCAAGCAACTCGTACTTTAATTCGTTGATTTGAGCCATTGTTAAAACACTCTTGTGCGCTGGTGCGTTGTCTTGATGAAAAATTATTTTTTTGTTTTAAGCCAGGACGTTTTTCTCGAATTTGTACATTTAATTGATCCAAAAGTTGCAATAGTACTCCGAATTTATTGTTTTACCCTTTTGCAGATAGTCAATCAATAAAATACCTTTGAAGTCCCAAAAAACCGTTGCCATAAACTTACCAGCCGATTGATTTTTTTTGCCTTCTTTGGGGCACTTCCTCCAGCTTCAGTGCATTGTTTGGATTGTTCTTTTGTCTCTGGAGTATAGTAGTGGATCCATGTCTCATCAACAGTTACGAAATGACGCTTAACCCTAAAAAGCTCATCCTACTGAAAGTCACGGATAAGCTAAACATACGTCTGTGGGACGTATCATAGTTTGTCATCACGTGGAAAAAATTTGTGAATTTTTGTTTTAAATGTTTGTACTTACACCGATTCTATATACCAATCCTTATCATTTAAACACGTTTTTGGCTAAACTTTTATTTATTGTGTAACAAAAAAAATCACATTTTCGGTACTCATTTTCATGAGGGAGAGCGAAAGGCTAAAAAACGCATACGTCTCTCAGACGTAGATAAGCTGTTTAGGGTTAAAATCCATTTAATTTCGCTTAAAACGATCCAAACAAGCTTGAGAAATGTTCATTCTTATGCGTTTTTGATCGACTGTTAACAAATGCGGCACCCATCTTGCAGAAAGCTTTTTCATCTGTAGTTCTTCATGCAAAATTAAATGGACTCGATCATTTGAGATGCCCATGATATTAGCAATTTCACGCACTTTTATTCGTCGATCATTTAATACCATATCATGTACTTTGGCTACAATTTCTGTTGTTGTTGCTGTTTTTGACGTCCACTACGTGGTTCATCTTCAATGCTTGTACGACCACGTTTAAATTCAGCAACGCAATTTTTTTACTGTTGCATATGAAGGAGCACTTTCACCTAACACATTCACCATATCATTATAAATTTCTTGTCCCGATAAACCTTTTTTAAGTAAATATTTAATGACAGCACGCATTTCTAATTTTTCCATTGTAAAAAAATTGCGGATGCGTCTTTTTTGAACACGTTTTTCTATATGAAGTAGTTGCCAGATCGAAACAAAATTTAACATGTGTTGTAACAGAGATGGAAGTTTCCAAAACACTTAACTGTTTTCTGTTTATACCTCGGTTCTTGTGCTAGGCTAAGAAGTTTCCGAACTGCCCTCGTATTATAAGGTTAAGGATAAAGTATTGTTTACACTCAAGAAACATAATATATTCATACACGCAGAAAAAAGTTTGGAAAACGCGTATCAAAAACGTTGATCTTTTGTTAGAGTTTTTTGAATTTCTTCGAAAATTTCACACTTTAGCATGTTTTGTTCCAGTCTTTTTCTTTTGTATGGAGCACTATTCTTCTCTGACTTTAAGTTTTTAACAAGAGACTTTTTGATGTTTCATAATAAGAATGTAATATACTATGTCGAATGTAATGCCGAACATATTTTCGAAATCTTGCTAACATTTTTGGAATATATATAAAATTATATTATTTCCGTTTCCAAAAGTTTTGGCCAACCAATGGTATGTTTGTGTTAAATAAAGTTTCTTTACATCGGCTCGTGGGCGCCAAGAACCATGCTCTATAAATATATAATTGGCTGTTGATGACAATAACAGCTACAATAACAATAACAATGGGTAGTGTGTTGACTTACAAACTGTAAAGTCCGCATTTCGATTGTCCGTCCAGGCGAAAAACAAGTATATACAGCAGTAAGTTCGTCCGGGTCGAATCTTAAATGCCCACCACCATGAACAAATATAATAGCCCCTCGTCTTAGTGGATTACTTTAAAATATATAGAATTACCGATGGATTTTAAACAACATACTAGCTAACATAAAGGAGTCCGATTCAAATGATAAGCTTACCGAAGTTAAATTTAACGTTTCTACTTATTGAGACTAGAAGATTCTGAATTTGAAGATTTTTAATTTATAAGAAACAGTTTTGAAAAAAAGCTACGGTTTATAGGAGCCCTAGGAGATCGGTCTATATGGGGGCTATGCCAAACATGGACCTATACACACAATTTTCGGCATATATATTTGTGGTCCTAAAATACCTCTAGATTTCAAATTTCAGCAAATCGAATAGAAAATACGGGTTTTAGAAGCCCATGAAGTAAAATCGGGAGATCGGTCTATATGGGGGCTATACCAAAATATGGACCGATACCCACCATTTTTGCCACACCTATTTGTGATTCTAAAACACCTCTAGATTTCAAATTTCAGGTAAATCGGATAGAAAATACGATTTCTAAAAATCTCAGAAGTAAAATCGGGAGATCGGTCTATATGAGGGCTGTACCAAAATATGAAACGAAACACCCCATTTCAGGTACAAATTTCAGGCAAATCAAATAAAAAAGAGTAAAATCGAGAGAACGGGCTATATGGAGGCTATACCAAACTATGAACCGATACACCCCGTTTCTGGTACGCCTATTTGTGGTCTCAAAAACCTCTACATTTCACATTTCAAATCGGGCAAATCGGATAGAAAATACGGTTTCTAGAAGTCCAAGACCCCATGTGGGGGATCGGTTTATATGGGAGCTGTATCAAAACTGGCCGAGATAGCTCATCTACAAACTTAGCCTGCAGACAAAAGTCGAATCCGTGCCAAATTTCAGGACGATAGCGCCAGGACGAGTAGCGTGATTACAACAGACAGACTGCCAGACGGACATGGTTATATCGTCTTTGAAATTTTACCTGATCAAGAATATATATACTTTATTTCGTTTTGTTACAAACGGAATGGCAAACTTATTATAACTCCATCACCATTCTATAAAGAAAGATGTAATTGAGTTAGTCTTTATGAAAATGTTTTTACATAATTAACGTTTATCACAAAAAGTACATCTTTTCTTCCAAACTAACTTCCTTTCAGCGAAAAGCAAATGGAAAACGACATTTTGTCTAAAATTTCGTTTGGAAGAAAGAATTAGTTTTTTGCATGTAATAGGAAAGATTATACATAGATTTTAGGCTATGCAATTTATACTATATTAAGTAATATTTTCTTTAAATTAGAAAAATTTTAATTAAAAAAAATTTTGAGATACATTATACTAAGGCACGATTCTGTGAAATTTGGGTCCCTCCATCAAAGACGTATGTCTCTGAAAGAAATAATATTTAAATTACACTATAAAAAATTGTCCTAATATAAAAGATTAGGACATGCAATTTACACAATATTTCTTTTTTTTAATTAATACATAATCGTTACAATACAATTTTTGGAATTCTCATTAGCATTGTTGCCAACCATTGAGAAGGAAAAATAGCTAGGACAAACAAAATTTGTAGCAAAAAATAGCTAAATGAAATTTATTTAATTTTTGAACTAAAATTGATTAATATTTACTAATTTAAGCATTCTATTTTAAGGTATCTAAAAAAAGCAGAATCTTCTGCTAAACTAATCAGCTGCCGTGCAGAAGTAGAAATGTAACCACAATCTTCGAGTCACATGTTTCTTTAAATTAGAGAACATTTAAATAACAGAAATTTTATGACACATTATATATTAAAGACGAAGTAAAAAGTAAGAACAATTTTGAAGGCAAAGATTAAAAAATTTTTATTTAAAGAAATAATCATTAAATTAACTGAAATATAAATTCTTTGAGTGTATTGTATACACTGATTCTAAATTTGAGAACACGCAATTTACACAATATTAAGAAAAAATTTATTTAAATTAGAGCAATTTTAATTAAAAGAAAGTTCATAATGTTTGTTTTAATTTTTCTTATTGAATTTAGGACACTAACGTTGAAAATTTGCGTCCCTCTTTTAAACTCGTATGTATTTGAAGTAAGGCATTTTAAAAACAAGTATATACAGCAGTAAATTCGGCCGGGCCGAATTTTAAATACCCACCACATGAATCAAATATGATAGTTTACTTTGAAAACTCTTCGTCATAGTGGGTTACTTGATAATATATAGAATTTTAGGGGGTTTGATGACAAATCTTCTCCCAAGGCAGTCAGCTCCCGAAGACAAACTTTAAAGATTCCACCTTTGAAGACTAGATAAGGTTCTAGATTTATGAGAACCAATTTTGTTTGAGTTTTAGAGAAATTATAAACATATCGTGTATATGATTAAATTACGCCTTGATTTGAAATCTTAAATCTGTAGATTTTTTCTGCCATTATTTAAATAAATGCGATGAGTAAAATCTGGAAATTTTACTTTCAGTTTGAAGCAATTTTCATGATCAGTGCGCCTGCTATATTAGAGAATTTTAGAGTTGAATAAACGAAAATACTTTATAAGAAAAGGAAATTTCGTTTGTCTAAATTTTTTATAGATTTCCAATTTCAGCCAAATTGGGTAAAAACTACGGATTATAGAAGCCCAAGAAATAAAGTCGGGAGATCGGTGTATATGAGGGCTATACCAAAACATGGACCGATAGGTACCATTTGCTGCTCACATATTTGTGATCTTAAAATACCTCCAGAATTTCAAACAAATCGGCTAGAAAATATAGTCTCTAGACGCCCAAGAAGTAAAAATCGAGAGATCAGTCTATATAGGGGTTATACCAAAAAATGGACCGATATACCTCAATTTAGGTACACTTATTTGTGGTCTAAAAATACCTCTAGATTTCGAATTTCAGGCAAATCGGGTAATAAATACAGTTTATAGAAGCTCATGAATTTCAGGCAAAGCGGATGGTAAATATAGTTTCTAGAAGCCCAAGAAGCAAAATCGGGAGATCAATCTCTATGGGGACTATATCAAAACATGGACCGATGAGCACCATTTTCGGCACACCTTTTTATGGTTCTCAAATACCTCTATATTTCCAATATCAGCCAAATTGGATAAAAACTACGGTTTTTATAGGCCCAAGACTCCAAATCGGGAGGTTGGTTTATATGGGGGCTATATCAAACCATGGACCGATACGGACCATTCTCGACTCACCTCTTTATGCTCCCAAAATACCTCTAGATTTTCAATTTCATACAAATCGGATAGAAAATACTGTTTCTAGACGCGCAAGAAGCAAAATCGGGAGATCGGTCTATATGGGAGCTATACCAAAACGTGGACCGATACGGACCATTTTCGACACACCTCTTTATAGTCCCACAATACCTCTAGATTTCCAATTTGAGGTAAATCGGATGGAAAATATAGTTTCTAGACGCCCAAGAAGCAAAATCGGGAGATCGGTCTATATGGGGGTTATATCAAAACATGGACCGATACGGACCATTTTCGACACACCTCCTTATGGTCCTAAAATACCTCTAGATTTTCAATTTCAGACACATCGGATAGAAAATACTGTTTCTAGACGCCTAAGAAGCAAAATCGGGAGATCGGTCTATATGGGGGCTATACCAAAACATGGACCGATACGGACCATTTTCGACACACCTCTTTATGGTCCCAAAATACCTCTGGATTTCCAATTTCAGGCAAATCTGATAAAAACTACGATTTTTATAGGCTCAAGACCCCAAATCGGGAGGTCGGTTTATATGGGGACTATATCAAAACTTGGACCGATATAGCCCATCTTCGAACTTGACCTGCCTGCAAACAAAAAACTAATCTGTGCCAAATTTCGGGACGATAGCGCCATTATTGAAGGCTGTAGCGTGATTACAACAGACAGACAGACAGACAGACAGACAGACAGACGGACAGACGGACATGCTTATATCGTCTTAGAATTTCTCCCTGATCAAGAATATATATACTTTATATAGTCGGAAATCGATATTTCGATGTGTTACAAACGGAATGACAAACTTATTATACCCCCGTCACCATTTTATGGTGGTGGGTATAACAAGTATATACGGCCGTAAGTTCGGCCAGGCCGAATCTTATGTACCCTCCACCATGGATTGCGTAGAAACTTCTACGAAAGACTTAAATATCATATACTACCACCACGTAACAAATTTCAACCAGATGGGATGAATTTTGCTCCTCCAAAAGGCACCGGAGGTCAAATCTGGGGATCGGTTTATATGGGAGCTATATATTATTATGGACTGATAGGAACCAATTCCTGCATGGTTGTGGATACCCTATACTAACATCACGTACCAAATTTCAACCGAATGGGAAGAATTTTCAAATCTGGAGGTCAAATCTGGTGATAGGTTTATATGGGGGCTATATATAATTATGGACCGATATGGACCAATTTTTGCATGGTTGTTAGAGACCATATACTAACACCATGTACCAAATTTCAGCCGGATCGGATGAAAATTGTTTCTCTTAGAGGCTCTGCAAGCCAAATCTGGGGATCGGTTTATATGGGGGCTATATATAATTATGGACCGATATAAGCCAATTTTTGGATGGTTGTTAGAGACCATATACTAACACCATGTACCAAATTTCAGCCGGATCGGATGAAAATTGTTTCTCTTAGGGGCTCTGCAAGCCAAATCTGGGGATCGGTTTATATGGGGGCTATATATAATTATGGACCAATGTGGACCAATTTTTGCATGGTTGTTAAAGACCATATACTAATACCATGTACCAAATTTCAGCCGGATCGGATGAAATTTGCTTCTCTTAGAGGCCTCGCAAGCCAAATTTGTCCGTTTATATGGGGGCTATACGTAAAAGTAGACCGATATGGCCCATTTGCAATACCATCCGACCAACATCGATAGCAACTACTTGTGCCAAGTTTCAAGTCGATAGCTTGTTTCGTTCGGAAGTTAGCATGATTTAAACAGACGGACGGACGGACATGCTCAGATCGACTCAGAATTTCACCACGACCCAGAATATATACAGTATGTCAAGAAAGTGTTTTGACAATAGGATAAAAATTATGTTTTGTTCCAAATTAAATATAATGAAATTAAAAAAAAAAATTTATTCAATTATTTATTTATTATTATATTTTATTTTATTATTTATTATTTATTTTATTCTATTATTTCTGGAATTTGAAATATTTGGCTATGTCAAAAGACTTTCTTGACATACTGTATACTTTA
Source organism: Haematobia irritans (assembly GCF_050003625.1). Taxonomy (NCBI): domain Eukaryota; kingdom Metazoa; phylum Arthropoda; class Insecta; order Diptera; family Muscidae; genus Haematobia; species Haematobia irritans. Next base: position 71,748,091 of record NC_134398.1, on the reverse strand, counting down.
TGGGGTCTTAAAGCAATATTTCGATGTGTTACAAACGGAATGACAAAGTTAATATACCCCCCATCCTATGGTGGAGGGTATAAAAATACATTTTTGGAATCTTTCGATGGTTTGTTATATGCATTGGGTCACTATACACTAGCAATGGCACTATAGTGAAAGGAAAATGTTCGTCATGAGAACGAATTTTTACGTCCCGGTGACTATTTTTTCGTCAAAAATGAGCTAACGTAACATTTCATCCCGGTGATGAATTTTTCATCATGGCGATGAATTGTAATTCGTCGCTGTGATGCACATATTGACATCCCATAGATCACTATATTACGTACGGGTGATGCAAGTATTTCATCTATGCAATTATATTTTTCGTATCTGCTATGATGAAATTCTTCAAAAATACGATTCTCCTTCGTCGTCACTACAAACGCGATCGTCCCAGCGATGAATGCTTTTCCTAAATTTGACGTAATCCATTCATCAATATGATGTAATCGATACATCAATATGATATAAACCGTTCACAAATTTGATGTATTCATCAATATAAGTCAATTTTGTTGTAAGAGCGGATATGTTTGCCACATAGACAAATTTATATTAATGAATGGACGGATATTATTATATTCGTTCGAAATAAATACGTATATAAAATTTATCATACAAATTTTCCAAACATGTTGATTTTGACAAAATGACCATCTACACCCTCAAAAAAAAGTCGCTTCTGTAACATATGCCCCAAACACATTTTGCTTCATATATATATATTCAGGATTGGTCCAAACAAAATATTGTTTGTATTGTTAAAACATATTATGTTTCACCTCAGGCACACACTTGTAGAAAAAAAAATTTGATGAAATTTTCTTTGTGTATATATATTTTTAAGGCGATAATCGGTTACTTCCATTCTTTTACTTGCAGTATACTGTCTAGGTCTCTCTTTCTAAACACATATATGTTTATTGGCTATTTCTAAATTAATATATGTTTGCATCCAAGCATACCACAGTGGCGAACTTCTCTCTTATCACTGAGAGCTGCCCGATTCTATGTTAAGGTCAATGATAAGGGACCTCCTTTTTATAGAAGCTTTGAAACACTCAGAAATGTCACCAGCATTACTGAGGTGGTGGGTCGAAGCAGGAATCTAACATATTAATACATATGTCCCAAACATGCTATGCGAGTTTATGAACATTATATGCTTGCATTTAAAAATATTTCGTTAAAATATTTGAGTTCCAAACATATAATTTTTACATCCAAACATATGAAAAACAGTATTTTTCGTCCGTGTAGATACACATACATTCTGTTACCGCAATAGTGTTTAGATCACCATTAGCAAGGATGAAAAGTTTTATGGGTTCATCCTGTGAAATAAAACAATTATAAAGAAGAGTTTAAAAATTGATATTTTGAATTATTGTAAAATATATTCGATCCTAGTAGAATTTTGAACAAAATTTAACTCACCATTTTTGTGCCCAAATTTTCGTTTTCCTTTTGAATTTTTTGTTCATTCAAATCGTCTTTCTCCTTTAATTTCAGTTTAAAACTATATAAAAATGTTGCGGCAATTATCTGTAAATTTAGAAATACTTCCACAAACATATAACATATAAATTTTTTGTAAAACAATAAATTGTCCAAAATAAATTTAAAATTACACTTGTAATCTTCGCAACGAATTCATTTTCTATTTTTTCTTTTAACGCTTTTTCTATACTGGATGAATGTTTTGTTCGAGCATGCCAAAGCATGTCAAAAGAAGAAGCATCCTTGTAAAGGGTGATTTGTTAAGAGCTTGATAACTTTTTTTAAAAAAAAAAACGCATAAAGTTTGCAAAATCTCATCGGTTCTTTATTTGAAACGTTAGATTGGTCCATGACATTTACTTTTTGAAGATAATTTCATTTAAATGTTGACCGCGGCTGCGTCTTAGGTGGTCCATTCGGAAAGTCCAATTTTGGGCAACTTTTTCGAGCATTTCGGCCGGAATAGCCCGAATTTCTTCGGAAATGTTGTCTTCCAAAGCTGGAATAGTTGCTGGCTTATTTCTGTAGACTTTAGACTTGACGTAGCCCCACAAAAAATAGTCTAAAGGCGTCAAATCGCATGATCTTGGTGGCCAACTTACCGGTCCATTTCTTGAGATGAATTGTTCTCCGAAGTTTTCCCTCAAAATGGCCATAGAATCTCGAGCTGTGTGGCATGTAGCGCCATCTTGTTGAAACCACATGTCAACCAAGTTCAGTTCTTCCATTTTTGGCAACAAAAAGTTTGTTAGCATCGAACGATAGCGATCGCCATTCACCGTAACGTTGCGTCCAACAGCATCTTTGAAAAAATACGGTCCAATGATTCCACCAGCGTACAAACCACACCAAACAGTGCATTTTTCGGGATGCATGGGCAGTTCTTGAACGGCTTCTGGTTGCTCTTCACTCCAAATGCGGCAATTTTGCTTATTTACGTAGCCATTCAACCACAAATGAGCCTCATCGCTGAACAAAATTTGTCGATAAAAAAGCGGATTTTCTGCCACTGATTTTGGTAATAAAATTCAATGATTTGCAAGCGTTGCTCGTTAGTAAGTCTATTCATGATGAAATGTCAAAGCATACTGAGCATCTTTCTCTTTGACACCATGTCTGAAATCCCACGTGATCTGTCAAATACTAATGCATGAAAATCCTAACCTCAAAAGAATCACCCTTTATAATGTTCCACAAGCAAATGATAACATTTAAATGCTTAAAATATTCGTCAAAAATTTATTCCATATTCCATATATAACACTTCATGTCTTTTAGGTTTTACTCATTTTTTTTTTCTTTTCACTATCACAACTTTAGTCAAATAGCTCTTTATTTTCGACATGCTCGACCATCTTTACACTTTGAACTAAACTCATCAACTGAGAAGAACCATTTGAAATATTCTTACCGCACAGAAAAAAAAAAACAAAAAACAACGGAGTATAAGAAATTTTTCGTCTACATGATTACTTTTTTCGTCAATTTGACGACTTTAATTGCTCTCATACACAGGGCTGTGGAGCCGGAGTCGGAGTCTGAGGATTTTGCTGGAGTCGGTGTCGTAAAAATTGTACTCGACTCCGACTCCGGCTGAACCAAATTTTTTAAAACACTTCACATTTTTGTAACTAAGCAAGTTTTTACGCAACTTAGTTTCCATTGCGTTATTCATTCGATCAATGTACAGCATGATTGTAAATGAAAATCAACTTCCAATTACGGCTATCTTTTTATATTTCCTAGAATGTTAGACTGGCAGATGGGCTGGATCGATCCATTTTAATGCCCATATCAATTTATTTGAAATATTTCGAACAATCGATATTATTTTTATTTTAATTTTATTTTAAGGCCATATACATATGTGGAATATTGACAGAAAATTGTTTCAAAGTTGTTTTTTATAGAAAATTTTGTCAAAAAAATAACTTTTGTTATTGTCAAAATTTTATTTCTATAGCATATTTTTATTTCTATAAAAAATTTATTCAAAATTTTATTACTATAGAAATATTTTTTTCTATAGAAAATTTAGTTAAAATTTTATTTCTATACACGCTCAGAAAAACCATGTTTGGACATGGTTGCCGCATCCATTTAATGCTTATCTAGAGCATGTAATTGACGCGAAAACCATGAATTTTGTCTTTTGTCTTTCGAGCGGAGAAAAATGTATGATGGCATTAAGCATTTGAATGGTTCTGAAATACCGCAAACATGTTCTATCATTTAAATAATAGAATCTGAGACCATTAAATGGTCGGGAAAATCATGTACCTGGCCATTCAATTTTTTTACTTTTTTACAGGGAAAAAAGTATTTTTATAGGTTAAGTATAGACATGTCTAGAACCATTACATGGCCATAAAGACCATTTACATTTTTTTCGTGACCATTTAATTTTTTAACTTTTTTGCAGCGAAAAGAATTTTATAAAAACATTGAGGAGGTACACACGATTTTCATTTTGCGCGTCAGTCGTGTGTTGATTGTTTCTTGGAATGGACGGAGAATACATGTTGTTTGTTTGAACGGCATTATAAATACAAATAAACAATGAATTAGTTTATAAATAAATAAAAACAAACAAATAACGTTAATTTTGTGTTTTCTTTTCTCAAGTGGCGTCATTTTTTCGACGATGAAAAAAGTTTTTTCGTAAAGATCAAAACATTTTAGGTTGTGACCATGTTCTTTTAACTAGGAGAAAAACATTTTTAATGAATACCATAACATTTTAAATCGTGACCATTGTCTTTTCATTCAAACAAAATTCTTTTTATCAATATAATAACATTTTAGATGAGGACAATTATATTTTTTTTTAAACCATGTTCACTGAGCCAACATGGTTGACGGTTAAAATGTTATGATGGGTATTTATATCATTATTTTATTTATTAAACATTGCCCTAAATTTGAAATATAGAGTTCAATTGGCATCTAATGTCAAATTAAGACCTTTTTTTGTGCACACATAAATAAATACGATACTTTATATCGATCCACTTACGGTACCCCCACAATAGAACTACAAATTAGTGGTATTAAAATGAGATTTAGTTATATTACCCGGAGTCGACTCCGGAGTCGGAGTCGAGCTGATGAAAAATGCTGGAGTCGGAGTCGAGCAAAATTGGCTCGACTCCACAGCCCTGCTCATACATCGTGGAAGCCAATTTAAAAACAACCATGTTCGTTTGAGTTAAGTTAAATGTGGAGAGAGCATGATATACCCAACAAAAAATGATTTTGCTCTCATTAATAAAAGCTGTGTACAGTTACAGAAACGCAGCAAGCGCATTTGCCAGTGTGTGGTTTTTTGGGTAGAGAAATAACAGGTTGGCTGATTAGTCCCCGGTCTGACAATAGATGGCGTCGTTAGTATTAAATGCATATTATTTTTATATAGTACCATCCTTCAAATGATTCGTGTCAAAATTTGACGTCTGTAAGTCAATTAGTTTGTGAGATAGAGCGTCTTTTGTGAAGCAACTTTTGGAAAAAAAGGAATTTCGTGTTTTGATAAAATACTGTTTTCTGAAGGGAAAAAATACGGTGGAAGCAAAAACTTGGCTTGATAAAGAGTTTACGGACTCTGCCCCAGGGAAATCAACAATAATTGATTGGTATGCAAAATTCAAGCGTGGTGAAATGAGCACGGGCGACAATGAACGCAGTGGACGCCCGAAAGAGGTGGTTACCGACGAAAACATCAAAAAAATCCACAAAATGATTTTGAATGACCGTAAAATGAAGTTGATCGAGATAGAAGAGGCCGTAAAAAATAGCAAAGGAACGTGTTGGTCATATCATTCATCAATATTTGGATATGCGGAAGCTCTGTGCAAAATGGGTGCCGCGCGAGCTCACATTTGACCAAAAACAACAACGTGTTGATGATTCTGAGCGGTGTTTGCAGCTGTTAACTCGTAACACACCCGAGTTTTTCCGTCGTTATGTGATAATGGATGAAACATGGCTCCATCACTACACTCCTGAGTCCAATCGACAGTCGGCTGAGTGGACAGCGACCGGTGAACCGTCTCCGAAGCGTGGAAAGACTCAAAAGTCCGCTGGCAAAGTAATGACCTCTGTTTTTTGGGATGCGCATGGAATAATTTTTATCGATTATCTTAAGAAACAGTGACTATTATATGGCGTTATTGGAGCGTTCGAAGGTCGAAATCCCGGCAAAAATGCCCCATATGAAGAAAAAAGTGTTGTTCCACCAAGACAACACACCGTGCCACAAGTCATTGAGAACGATGGCAAAAATTCATGAATTGGGCTTCGAATTGCTTCCCCACCCACCGTATTCTCCAGATCTGGCCCCAGCGACTTTTTCTTGTTCTCAGACCTCAAAAGGATGCTCGCAGGGAAAAAATTTGGCTGCAATGAAGAGGTGATCGCCGAAACTGAGGCATATTTTGAGGCAAAACCGAAGGAGTACTACCAAAATGGTATCAAAAAATTGGAAGGTCGTTATAATCATTGTATCGCTCTTGGAAGGAACTGTGTTGAATAATAAAAACGAATTTTGACAAAAAAAAAAAATGTGTTTTTCTTCGTTAGACCTTGGACTTATCAGCCAACCTGTTAAATACACATCTACAGAACGTATGCATTTTATCATCGCATTGAACTGTTTCGTCACATGGGCGATTGATTCGACTTTTATGTATTTCACTTTAGTACTAATGGAAAATGTAAATTACAATCATTCATATACTATATATACCGTATACCTTGCGTTTCATCAATTTGAAGATTCTTTCATCGCATTGACGAAAACCAGCATCCATTATACATCATGGAAATAAAACACTTAAAACTTTTGTCCAACTTATATACAAATGTGTAATTCATATAATGGGACTTCATATAGAAGAATTAAATTTAAATCAAATGTTAATTTTGGTTAAGTTTCCCCGAATCGGGAATCAAATAATTTCGTCTCGTAGACGAAACTAGATCGTCAAAGTGACGAGCTATGAAAAGAAGTAAATTGACTTTGATGATTGATTTCGTCACATGGACTACCGAAATACTCACATGGACGAAACTTTTCATCGCATAGACGAAAACGCATTGATGAAACTGAATCGTCAATGTGACGAACGCTTTTTCTTTCGGTGTAGGAGTAGTTAGCATGACCAGATATGTAGGACCCCCTTTTCGGGTGAACACACCCCAAAACCAATACATAACATAGAGAGGAGGTTACTACCTCACAACACAACATTGCTCACCCTTCACTTACCCTCTTCTACACAGATATATAGCCCAAGAAAATATATATTTGAGTCGAAGTAACGTTACTGTTGAGAACATCTAAAAAGTGGCGTAAAAAGAGTGTCACTTACAATAAAAAGTGGCACATTAAGTCATAATTGCAAGAAACATTAGCATAGAATATTTTTCAAGTGTGTATATTTTAACAACAATTCTCGTAACTTCTTATTCGTTAAATATTTACGTACATAAATAATAGAAATATTTTTCTACTTATAATCTTAAATTCTACAATGAATTCAATAATATATTCCCCTGAGACTAACTACATTAGATTTCTAAAAGAACTATCAAAGTTATGAACAAAATTCGCATCAAGCAAAGGTGCATAATTAAATGTGTAAAATATTTTGTTTATACAGACTTTAAGCAATACTTAAACTACTTGCTCTATATTATTTATACAATTCAATAAATTAAAAAAAAAAAATATTTGTAGATTTCATTCTCCTAAGGCTGATTTACATCTTCAGAACTTTTAGAGAATGCGAGATTTGTTTTGCCTAGCACCATTGAAATACCAGGTGCCGAATGACGGATTCCAGTACCGGCTTTCTTCTTGGTAATCGGTGGCGGTGGTGTAGTCACCGGTAGGATGAAAGAGGCTTTATTGACACGACGGTACAAGAGGGTTCTAAGTTTGTAAATCGTGAAGAGAGCCATATAAACTACACAAGATAAAAGAAGGCATCCTATTACTGTCAAAGTAGCATTCACAGGCGTATCCCAATCAATCACATGATATATGTAAGGTTTTCCTTTGCTGTAAAATAAAAATAAAAAATTTAATATGCTGTAATGGTTGGTGGTTATAATATTAAAATGGTTATTAAAGTTTCGAATAGTAGCCAATTTTCGATTCTTGAGTTCAGGCATCACCTTCCATTCATTATGACAACATTTTCCTTTGCTTGCCTCTGTGTGTAATAGGAATTGTTATCAGAATGGAAAAAGTGACTTTTCGAATGACGGCGAAAAAATCTGCAGAAGGTGCTTAAAAGAACAATTGGTAAATTGTATTGAACATAAAAAATATTACCAAAAGAACAGATTTCAGACAAAAAATATTCGAATGAAACAATGTCTTTAGTCTTGTCGACATGTTTGTTCTTATTTATTTTCTTCTTATTTCGGCTTCATGTCCTTCACTTTTACGATTTTCGATAATTGTTGAACCTTAGCTTTTTATACCCTAAACCACATAGTGGTCAAATTTAGATATAGCTCCCATATATCGCTCATTTTGTCATATTTGGCCATAATACTCTTATTTATTAACCTATGTTATTCAAATTTCAAAAATTTCGATGTACTAGCTGTTCGTATTTAGACTTACATGTAGCTCTTACATAATAATATTGCCCGATTTTTACAAATTTGGATTTATTACCCACAACTAATTGACCGATTTCCTCTTTTTTAATAATGGACTCAATATTAGTGGCATACTAACTCTTTTGGTGCAAAATAAACTATAGATCCTAATATCAGACATTTCGGTTCAGATTGTGACAAGACTACCATAAACATGTACCCCCCTTTATGTTCTCCAAAACCTATACCAATGATACCCCACAAATGCTTATGTTTACTAATTCAGTAGGGGTGGTTTAGGGTATGATATAGTCGGCCCCGCACGACTTTCTACTTTACTCACTTGTTTAAAATTAAAATCGTTATGGGCAAGTAAAAATTTGTGAAATCAGAAAAACACGTCTTGTTGGTTTCGTTTATAAAGGCTCCCAGCAAAAAAATTTGGAAGTTCTTCCAAAGGCACAACTTTAAAAGCACTTCCAGAAGATGCACTCCCAATGATGTTCATTATTTTAACTACCCAGGAAGTTCTTTTAATTCAATTTTTTATAACTTGTGTTTTTCATACTTTTAATGGATAATTTTAACTTTTTTTGTTTCAAATAGGTTAAAAACAGAATAAAAATTCATAAAATGGTACAAATCATTTAAATTTTGTCGACAAAAATTCTAAATCCAATCTGAAAAAATTGTGAATTTTTGAATATATTTCAGGTCAAACGGTTCCGACAAGCATTAGAATCCATTAATAATTATAAAAAATTATAAAAATTATTTATTTGACAAAATATTACAGAATTTTTAAATTTACATCCAAAATATTGAATTCGGATCACACCTAAAGAAGTGATGCAAATTCAATGCAACGGCTGTTGAAATGGAGGACTTCCGTCCTATGACAAGCCCATGTTAAATTCATCGCTTCTGCGTCAATTTTGCACCACTTCCGGATCCAATGAGAACATTTTCATTACTTTTTTGGCGACGCTTTTTTTGCTGGGTTATTAACCCATCAAGTCATTACTTTAAATGTACATCCAAAAATGCTCTTCCAGAAATGGACATAATTTTCACTTCACAAGAATTACTTTTGATTGATATATAAAATTCCGCTGTTTTCGCAATTTTACCGGGAATAAAATACAATAAGTATAAGTGTTATAATGGCAATATCCAAAAAATACGGGAAAGCTGTGGCGATCAATTTCTTGATAGACGTAAAATTTGCGATAAAATATTTGCTAGTATTATTCAAAACGTCTCTATGTAGAGATACATAAAAGTCGAAAAAATTAAAATTTTTTCAAGTTTTTCCTTATTTTGTTTTTAAATAAAATCCGAAATACTGACATATAGTCACATCAGAAGAACTAATTCGAAAGCAATGTAGCGGATGTTTGAAAAGATGACTTCAACCCTACGACAAGCTTATGTAAAATTCATTGCTTCTATTTAAGTCAAATTTGCACTTCTTTTGGATACGAAAAGAACATTTTTATTGCTTTTTTGGCAACGCTTTTTTGCTGGGTAACTTATTTTATTTCATTTTGACATTTTAGCAGCAAATACCGCTAGTTGTCAGTGATGTATTACAATATGCATCTATCTTTTGTTGAGATTCACAAATACGTTACAATATACTATTTTAGTTAACAGAGCTCATATGTATTTCAAGTATGTATTTAAACTTGTTCTAGAAATTGAAACATTTAAGATATACATCCATGAAAAATGTTATAGGATATTTTATCATTACTTTTTTATACACGCACAGAAAAATCATGTTTAATGCTTATCTAGAGCATGTAATTGCCGTGAAACCCATATATTTTGTCTTTGTAAAAATAGTTTTCGAGCGGAGAAAAATGTATGGTGGCAATAAGCATTTGAATGGTTCTCAAATACCGCAAACATGTTCTATCATTTAAATGATAGAATTTGAGACTATTAAATGGTCGGGAAAATCATGTTCCTGACCATTCCATTTTTTTACTTTTTTACAGGGGAAAAAGTATTTTTATAGGTTGAGTATAGACATGTCTAGAACCATTACATGGTCATAAAGACCATTTACATTCTTTTCGTGACCATTTAATTTTTTAACTTTTTTGCAGCGAAAGTCGTGTGTTGCTTGTTTCTTGGAATGGACGAAGAATACGGATTTACTGTTTTGTGTTAATTTATTTATTCAGAAGTGACACGTGGTTTTATTTGAAGACAAAAAAGGAAAGTGTAATTGAAAAAATGTACCTGTTTTTTGTTCTGCATTTTGCTATATGGTATCATTTATTTTTATTTGCAGTTACATGATGTCTGCGTTTGTACATTTGATGGGCACGATGTAAATATGGAATAATTACTGATTGTTGAAATTGAAATAAAATAGTGTGTAAAAATATATGATGTTTGCTTGAACGGCATTATAAATACAAATAAACAATGATTTAGTTTATAAATAAATAAAAACAAATAAATAAAGTTAATTTTGTGTTTTCTTTTCTCAAGTGGCTTGAGAAAAGAAAACAACGTTTTTCGACGTTGAAAAAAGTTTCTTCATAAAGATCAAAACATGTTAGGTTGTGACCATGTTCTTTTAACTAGAAGAAAAACATTTTGAATGTATACCATAACATTTTAAATCGTGACCATTGTCTTTTCATTCAAACAAAATTCTTTTTATCAATATAATAATATTTTAGATGAGGACAATTATATTTTTCTTAGAACCATGTTCACTGAGCCAACATGGTTGCAGATGAAAATGTTACATGGTCGCCGCAAAAATAGCTCCTATCATATTATTTTGCTCTTCAAATATGATTGTGACAATCATGTTTCTTCTTACTGTAACTTAAATAACGCTCCAACAATTTCTTTTAAAAATGTTTTAACAAATTACCAAAAAGAGAAAGTATGAATGAACCGAGAGTGTAAGTCTGTTTTTTTTATAAAAGTTGACTTCCAATTATTGTAGAAAAAAACAGACTGGAACACTATCTTAATATCTACTTTATTAAAAAAGATTAATATCCTCGTTGAAGACGAGTTTAGTAAAAATATTGGATAATAAAATTTAACAATTAATCAAAAATCATAAAAACGAAGGACATCGAGCAGAAATAATAAGAAAATAAATTCATATGAAACGTCAGTCAATTACGTGATAAATAGGTGGAAGAACAAAAGCAATGGTGACCAAATATTAGCAACATTTATAGAGAGAGAGAGAAAATTGCAAGTGATAGATATCCTAATTCAAAAACGAGTGAATACCGCCTTAAATTCGACCGGGCTGAATTTTAAATACGCACCACTATGAATCAAATATAATAATTTCCTTTGCAATCTCGTAGTCGTAGCGGGCTACTTGATAAAATATAGAATTTAAGAGGATTTTGATGACAGATACTCTCCCAAGCAGATCGGTTCAAATAGTGTTCTTCCCGAAGTTAAGTTTGAAACTTCAACTTATGGATACGTTTTTGTAAAGTTTTAGAGCAATCTTAAATATCTCCTCTAAGCGTACAAGAAAATCCGATGAAATATGACCTTTTATTTGTTTTGAAATCTAAATTCTTTATATTGTTACGAATGTGATATTTCTTGATTTAAGTTTATTTAAAATTGTTTACGTTAATTTAAATTTCAAATTGTAACGATAAATTACGTCATAACTTGTTAGAGTCATTTCTTTATTTTCTAGTAATTTCTTAAACATCTTTTGTGTTTCCAATCGTTCATTGTAAAAGTAACGCCTTTTGTTTTATGCCTGCACGACATCTACCTAATCTAGTAGAATGCACTAGATTATTAGCATAAGCCTAAAAGTATGTGTGCCATATCACCTATAAAGTAACGCCGATAGAATATTCCAGATGGCTGTAGGCAATGAAGATAACCAGTTGAATATGTGGTGTTAGATAAATTGTACAAGATAGTTCTAGATGGTTGTAGGCCAGACTATCCAGAATTTTCGAAATCGTCAAATCACGGTATATAAGCCCCTGGCGGAGGGAGCAGTCAAGTCAGTCGTAAGCTAAAGTTTATACAGTACACATCGTAGAGCAAATAAGTGAAGCCATCAGTTAAACTAATAAATTGTAGATTGTCGTTATTTGAAAAGGACTGTGTTTTAATTATCGGGTTATTAAACACGCCTCAATATAAAAACGTAACAATATTTTACCCATTTACGCATTAGCACGAGAAGTAAAATGGGGAAAACTTTCTTCTAGTTTCATTCTATTTGGATGATGAGAGTCCTTCTTTCCCTTAAAAAATTTAAATCGGGAGAACTGTATATACAGAGTTCTCCAAATTTAAACCCATACCGATGTAAACCAAAATTAACACAGAACTTTATGGATCTAACAGACCTCTAGATTTCGAGTCTAATTCAATTCTCAGATAAATTGCTGTATCTAGAAGCCAAAGAAGTCAAATCGGAAAACCGGTCTATATGAACCATTATCTTTCTTTTCTACTCTCTCGCTCTCTCTGACATTTCTAAACATACACAGTCTTACACAAGTTTACATACCCTTGATTTTTTTACTTCTTAACTAAATATGTTTCTTTTTGTGTTTATAAACCACACTAAAAAATCTTTTTGAAAATTAACAAGTACTTTGTTTTTCAAATTAATTTAGTAAAACTACATCATATATGGGCATATTTTCTAATAATTTATTATTTAAAGAAAATACTAATTCTTTAAACGTATGTAAACTTGTGTAAGACTGTGTATATATGTGCACTGTTAGAAAAATATGTTTTTCATATGTTCCGATATAAGCAAAATGTGTTTCGGGCACAATTTTAAAACACAATATATTTAAGTGCACACATGTAATGTTCCTAAACTAACACTAAATGTTTGGGACATCTATGTTAATATGTTAGAATATATTATGTTTGAAGCATGAATGTTTCATAAAAATCATATGTGTGAATGCAAACATATATAAATTTACAAATTTCGAGTAAACATATATATGTTGTGATATTTTATTCAGAGAGCGACAGAGAGAGAGTATAGAGAAAGAAATAGAGATGGAAACCGGGAGAGTTGACGAAAGATATCAACATAACACAGCGAAATAATCAAAAGAGAACAATTTCTGTGAAACCACTTGTATGTTGTTTCGGAAAATTGTTTTATGATAAGGCCAAAAATTTGATATGCTTAAGTCTAAATATTATTTAATTTGAATAAAGAGAATAGACATTCGGAACCAAGAGAATAGACATTTGAAAAACAAACAGCATATGTTTTCGCCTTGAGAGCAGCATTTTATGTATGTGTGGACATGTGTTTTGTTTATCATTTTAGCATTTGGGCACAATTTTTTTCTTGGTTCGTTAAAAAAATCAGGGATCTTCATAAAAATAGAGTTGGGACAGTAAAATGCAATAAGGAGGAAATAGTGAAAAATTACACAGTAAAATGTATAAAAACAAAGTTTAGTTCCTCTTTATTAATAAGTAGTCCACGAGGAGTTGACGGACACCTTCAAATATAAAAGCGGGCATTAAGTTCGAGTTTGGCAGCTAAAACAATTTAAAAAGTTTATTTTCTTTAAAATGAATTATTAAAGAAAAAGAAAAGACATTTTAGAGCGATGGTGTTAAATGCTAATAAAAAACTGTTCAAACCTAAATAAATTTATGTTTATATGATAAAATTATTTATGTATGTTTATACTCGACTCCATGTTCTTCTTTTGTTAGAGTTTTTGAATTCCTTCCAAATTTTAAAATTTTGTACCAAAAACAGTTTTTTGTTACAAAATTGTTATTTTTGCAAAAAAAAAAAAAATATATATTTTATCCAAAAATCAATCAATTTCGTTTATGTCAAGCACTGTTACTAACTATAAATCTTTAAAAACCCACATTTCGAAGTTTCATTATAAAAAATTAATATAGTATAAATAAAAATGTATAAATTAAAAAAAAAGGTTTTCGGTCGGAGCAGGGATTGAACCCACGACCCTTTGCATACAAGGCAGACATGCTAACCACTGCTCCACGTGGCAAACAAATGTATGTTTCTGTTAAATAATGTTATGTTTGCATGGGCTCGTGGGCGCTGCAAACTATGCTATATAAATGTAACTTATAACGATAATTATCTACTGGTGACTATAACAGCTACGTAGTCTAGTGGATAGTGTGTTGGTTTACAAACTGTATGGTCATCGGTTCGATTCTAAGTGCAGGCGAAAGGTAAAATTTAAAAAAATTTCTAAAAGTGAATAATTTCGTCAACATTATTTGTATTACAGAAAAAGGTGCCAAGAACTAAAATATTTCGTGGAAGTGAAAATTACGAGTATGTTAGGCAATGAGCACAATCGTCTTTGGGAAAAATTCTTCCAAGCATATAATATTTTTGGGCTCAAACTGCTTCCAAACATATAATATGTTCACATAAAACAAACATATTAATGTTTCGGCAGTATCCAATAATATATGTGCTTCCTGCAAAATATGTTTGGAACATATGTTAAAGAAGCGATTTTTTTTTGAGGGTGTGTGTACGAAATTTTTAGAGAGAGAATAGATCAAAAAATAAGATAAAAACCCATATTTATTTTCCATTTCTTCGTCGATAATTAACTCAATAAATAATGCAGTCTTAAAAAAAAAAACAAATGTATAAATGAAAGTAAGTACAAAGTTCTCCCAACACAATTATATTTAAGACATTTTCTGGAAGAAAATCCAAGGGTTAGCATTCCCGCCTTGCATACACAAGGTCGTGGGTTCGATTCCTGCTTTGATCGAACACCAAAAAGTTTTTTCAGCAGTGGATTATCCCACCTCAGTAATGCTGGAGACATTTCTGAATGTTTCAAAGCTTCTCTAAGTGGTTTCACTTCAATTTGGAACGCCGTTCGGACTTGGCTATAAAAGGGATATCCCTTGTCATTGAGATTAACATGGAATCGGGCAGCACTCAGTGATGAGAGAGAAGTTCACCACTGTGGTATCACAATGGACTGAATAGTCTAAGTGAACCTGATACGTCGGGCTGCCACCTTAACTAACCTAACCTAACCTTTGCTGGAAGCAAAGAAATGTTTAGAAACTGGAATTACTTATTTGGGGCCTTAAAATAAGATATGCTTTAGGTATTTTTTATTATCTATCTTCAAATAAAAAATATGCTATGCATTTGGATTGCAATTTAATTTCAGGTTTTTCGAGCGTAGAATAGTAAAACTACTTACATGTTCTTTCCTCCACATAGCTGATATATTGCCGAAAATATAGCATATATAATACCAAAGACAACCGGTAGGAATACATGCAGTAATCGTAGAGGATGGGCGACAATCAATAAATCCACAAACATTAAAATGGAATTGAGGGCATGAGTCAGAATATTTGTAGCAGTTAAATTACTTTCATTAGCTGTAAAGATAGATACAAGAGTTGCTATGAAAGAATCTCCGTTTAAAATCCTTAGCTTTGAAGCTTGTATATATTCTTTTATTTTCAATATCAAATACTTACCATCGTATAATAAAGACCAGTAAATTATAGTGATTACAATTGAAACTACCAGCGTTGTTATGTGAATAGCCCAATATATGCGGAAAGGGCTTGTCAAGGACTCCAAATTTAAAAGTTTGTCTATAAATAATCACAGAAAAATAATATAAATAGTCAATTGTTAATTGTTATAAATATAGCTTTGAATTGTTTTCATAGATCACTACAAATACTGAAGCAATATAAACTTAATAAGAAATATTATGTAACCTTAATTTGGGTCACAACAATTTATAATCTTTGTATATTATCCCAGCAAAAACTATGTAACCACATCTTATTACAATTGGCATTACTTGGACTAAAGCTGTACTTACACTTTGCATTACATTGCGGTGTGTTATAATGACTAATTTGTAATGATAACAATAAATACTTTTCGGTAATTTTCAAATTGTTATTCCCAAATTCTCTTAATGACTTCATAAAATAGAATAAATGATGGTACCATTGGGTATAATTATTCACATAATTGCACCCTCAAAGAAATCGATTCTGTAAGATATACCCCAAACACATTTTACTTCAAGCATACATATTTTCAGGATTGGTCAAAACCAAATATTGTTTTTATTGTTCAAACATATTATGTTTCACCTTAGAGCATACACTGGTAGAAACAAATTGTAATGAAATTTTTTTGTGTGGATATATTTTTAAGGCTCTAATTGGTTAATTCTATTATTTTACTTGCAGCATACTGTCTCTAACAAAAGCAGAAAGCCGAGTATAAGCATAAATAATTTTACAATAAAAACATATATTTATTTAGGCGGGAACTATTTTTTACTACATTTAACACCATTTTAAATGCATTTAAAATTTTATCGTATTTAGAAATACAAATAACATATATATGAATATTTATTAACGAATAATTTTGTACTTAATTTTATTTTTAGCTTTAAGGCCGGAGTTAAATTATAATAATACAAGTTATAATACAATTTGCCAAAAAACTTATGTTATTCTGCTTTTAGAGATTCGAGTTTTGCCGCTGGAATGAAAAATAATTTTTTAATTTCCTTTCTTCTTAAATATTTTGACTTACTCGTCGTACGTTCCGATTTCTTTTGAAAAAAATTGTGCCCATAATGTCAAAATGATAAACAAAACACATGTCCACACCTACTTAGATTGCGGCTCTCAAGGCAAAAACACATGATGTTAGTTTTTAATTAAATGTCTATTCTCTTGGTTCCGAGTGTCTATTCTAGTTACTCCGAATACGAAATTTAATATTCAAATTAACTAATATTTAGATTTAAGCATATCAAATTTTCGGTGAAGCCTTATTAACATGCCAAGCGCATAGCCAAAACAAATGAACACATAAAACAGTTTTCTGAAACAACATACAAGCAGTTTCACAGAAATTGCTCTCTTTTGATTCTCTCGCCGTGTTATGTTGATATTTTTCGTCAACCCACCCGAATCCCACATCTATTTCTTTCTCTGTCTCTCTCTCTGTCACTCCCTGAATAATAATATATATGTTTACTATAAATTTGTAAATTTATACATGTTTACATTCACACATATTATTTTTATGAAACATTCTTGTCCCAAACATAATACATTCTAACATATTAACATATGTGTTCCAAACATGTAATGATAGTTTAGGAACATTACAGTTTTGCACTTAAATATATTGTGTTTAAAAAATTGTGCCCGAGACACATTTTGTTCATATCGAAACATATGAAAAACATATTTTTCTAACAGTGTACAATATTCGTTTCTATTCAAGAGGTGTTCATATTACAGCATGACTCGCCATATTTGATCCCTTGCGATCGGCGAGTTAAGTCAAAATTTTTGAGATTTGGTTGTCTGAGACAATTTTGCAAGCTTTGGTATATCTACGCATAAGTGCCTAGGAAAAAAGCGTCGCCAAAAAAGTAGTGAATATGTTCTTTTTGGATCCGGAAGTAGTGCAAAATTGGCAAAAAATCGCAGTATTTCTTGAATGGATTTAGAAATTTTTTCGACAAAATTTCAATAATTTTTATTGAAACAAAAAAATTAAATTTACCCATTAAAAATAAGAAAAAAGCGAGTTATAAATAATTGAATTAAAAGAACTTCCTATGTACACACAAAATTTTTTTTTCTGATTCAATCACCAAATTAATTGATCCAATTAATTTTTTAATTCAAATGTCTCCAATCACGAAAATGATAGTATCTATCACAGTTTTAAATGGGCATAGAAAAAATTCTTGATTAAAAAATTAATTGATTTTTTTCAGCAAATTTCAATTAATTTTTTAATTGATTCAATTAAAAATTTAATTGATGTTGATTGCAAAACTCAATTAATTTATTAGTTAAAAAAGGAAACTATTTTTAATTACTTTCTGAATTGGCTTAGAGTTTTTATTTGGATTAACAAATGATTCAAACAATCATTTGTTAATACATACTTATACATTTTTAATTAAAAATTTAAAAAAAATCAGCACTTTTTAACTGAATTAGTCGTCCGAATTTGATTAAAAAATTAATTGTATTAATTAATTTTTTAATTAAAAATTTTAAAATTTTCAATCGTTGACATAATTAACTTAATGTTTCTATCATGATTAAAAAGTTAATTGTACCAATTAATTTATTAATTGAAAAAATTTTCAACTTCAATTAACTTTTTAATTGGAAATATTTTGGTGATATTTTTTTCTGTGTAGTTGAAATAAAGAACATGTTTGGGAGTACATCTTTAGGAAGTGCTTCTAAAGTTGTGCCTTTGGAAGAACATCCAAATTTTTTGCTGGGTGATTATATTTTAGGTGATTATATGCTTTAAAAACACTACTTATTTCATGGCTGAATGTATGCCTGGGGAGAAGTACTTTCCTCCTGGGAGGAAAGGCTTATCTACAAGATTACCGGGTAATGAGAGTTTTTGCTGGGATCATAATTTTATTGGATAAGAAGATGAAGGAATTATTATTATTAAGTTATTGAAAAGAAAGTAAAGGGTCTCTCACTCACTTACTGCTTACAATTATTTGTTAACAATGTTACCGACTACACCCTCAAAAAAAAATCGCTTCTGTAACATTTTGCTTCAAGCATATATATTTTCAGGATTGGTGCAAGCAAAATATTGCTTGTGTTGTTCAAACATGTTATGTTTCACCTTAGGATATACATTGGCAGTAAAAAAATTTAATGAAATTTTCTTTGTGTGGATATATTTTTAAGACGCCAATTAGTTACTTCCATTATTTTACTTGCAGCAAACTCTCTAGGTCTCTCTTTCTAAACACATATATGTTTATAGGCTATTTCCAAATTAATATATGTGTGCATCTAAGCATATTAAATTTACAAACATTTTATGTTCCAAACATAATGTGTTCTACCATAATAACATATATGTCACAAACATGTTATGCTAGTTTATTAACATTGTATGCTTGTACTTAAAAATATTGTGTTAAAAAAATTGAGTTCCAAACATATAATTTTTGCACCCAAACATATGAAAAACAGTCCTTTTCATCCGTGTAGTGTTCTTAATACGTTCTTATGACATAAGATCGCGTTTATCTGATGAAACTCTAGATGCCTTGGTATTTGTGAAAGTTTACTCAAAATGATTAAGTAAAAAGAATTAACACAAGAGTACGAAATTATGCCTACGCTGAAAAAAATATTTACTACCCAACCTAAATGTAAAGATGCGCAATATACACAATATTAAGGACTAATTTCTTTAAAATAATGACATTTTAATTAAAAGAAAGTTTATAATCTTTGCTTCAAAAATTTTTTTCATTAAATTTAGGACACAAGTTTTGTAAATTTGCATCCCTTCGTTAATGTCGCATGTCTTTCAACTAAGCAAATTTTCCTTAAGTTAAGGAAACACATTTTTGATTAAAA
The DNA here is from genome assembly GCF_050003625.1 of Haematobia irritans. Lineage (NCBI taxonomy): Eukaryota > Metazoa > Arthropoda > Insecta > Diptera > Muscidae > Haematobia > Haematobia irritans. Next base: position 71,728,480 of record NC_134398.1, on the reverse strand, counting down.
AAATCGTCCTTAAATTAACTGAAATATTGAATCTTTAGATTTAAGATAAAAACGCTTCAAATAGTGAGTGTAGTTCGTTACTCACGCACACTCACGAAGATATTATTTTCGTGACTCACGCTCACGCACGACATTTTGGTTTGTTAATCACACTCACGCTGTTATCATGAGCGTGACTCACGACTCACGCACGAATCACGAACATTTTCGTGAGTCACGACAATTTCGTGTCACGTGCACACCCCTACCTCAAATATGTAGCACAGATGTAATTAATAGTTCTGTCAACTCAAGAAAAAAATAACTACCTCGTAAATTAAAGTCACGAAGTTTAAATTGAACATTTATTAATATTTGCATAAATCTAAAGCATATCTTGAGGCGCATTTTGAAAAGATGGTCTTAAAATCCTACCTAATTTAAGATCTCAGTTACAGCAATGATCTAATATTAATATAGTTAAATTCGCTAAGTAAACTCACCCGCATATTCTGGACGGTAATGCCAAATGAGGACTAAAATAAGTGCGTATACATTGGTGATCATACAAAGCAATATGCCCCAATTAGTCATGTAGATGAAGTACAATCCAAAACTGGCATATTGGTAATGGTCAATCATTGAATCAATAACAACAGCAATGAAGAAAGCCGCCAAAAATGACCGATAGATTAAATAAAGAATACTTTTTGTACGATTTTGCCACTGTAAAGAAAAGGGAAATTTAATTATTCAAAAATCTAGGCTCTTAGATATATACATAAAAAATTATATATATGTACATATTTTATAAAACACATCGATATATGAGAGTATAAGGAAAACAATCCATTGACCTAGTTTTTGATAGCATTGAAATTTATCTTTAATTTTATTGACATGCCCCAGAAATGGAAGTATGCTTCTATTTTGAATTCTCCCTTTTGATAATTACGTAGACCTTTCAAGGTGACACAATGACACCAATTATGAACCTTCCCAAGAAAAAGGAAAATGGAAAACCACCTCCCATCATGAAAATGTAGGTTCTCTAAATATTTGATGCGTGTCCAGAAAAAAAGGTGGCTATCTCCGAAATGAAATTTCTAGCAGGTCATGGATTTGTTTGTCTACTCATCTGGGCGTTTTTATCACAGCCTTGTGGACATTGACCTAAATGTTGATGAACTCGATATTTTCTTCGTCCTGACAGCACCTAATCTATGTTGGGAGTACGTCCAGGTGTTGGTGATTTTCTTGTCTGAATTTAAAAAAAAAAAAAATTTAAATGGCCATTTACGAATTTAATTCATGTGTGCCTCAAAGGTGGTTTTAGCTTGGAGCTCTCACACTGAACAAAAAAGAGTAAATGTAGCATAAAAATGTACTAAATTAATGCCTCCCACAAAATAGTTCAGAATTACTTATAATTTGTAAATATGACCAATAATACGCCCATCGTGAACTTTGTATGTTACTAAAGACATTTTTGCAATTTTGAACTCCAATTTATTTCCTTCAAACTTCGCAATTTTCTTTAATGGTAAGTACTATGTTCAGTTTTCAAGCTGAAAAATGTTTATTAAGTCCTTTTCCGCTTTACAATATATATTCATAAATGCATTTGTAGGTTTAAAGGTCGTCATAACCTTTTTAGAAACAAAAAATGTATATATTCAAATTGCCTTTCAAAATAAATCTCAAATATAAATATAAGTAATTAAAATTTAATGGGGACAGAACAAACTGGTTGATGGAAGCAAAAAGCAACCTTTAATACGACACAGTAGTAGAACAGAACAGTTTTTTTTAATATGAAAAATTGTGCAATTACACTTAAAAGCACAAAATTTAAGGTAAAATTTCTTTAAAATAAAAAAACAAATAATTTAATGTTTGTTTATTACAATTGAGCTTGAAATTTACGTCGTTCTTTTGAATTCGTATGTCTTTGACGCAAGGCAAATTTTAAATTAAAGCATTTTGATTGAAGAAATAATCTTAGGTAATCTGAGTTATTAAAATTAAAAAGTCTTCGATTATGTGCCAATATTTATTTTGATTTAAAAATATTTTATTTTCTTTGAAATAACATGTAATTTGAGATAAACTTTATACAAAAGACCAATAAGTGCACTTTTTTCATCTTCTTATCTCATTTTCGCAAAATCTCCAATTTATCTAGTTTTGAATCTACACCCTCAAAAAAAATCGCTTCTTTAACATATGTTCCAAACATATTTTGCAGGAAGCACATATATTATTGCATACTGCCGAAACATTAATACGTTTGTTTTATGTGAACATATTATATGTTTGGAAGCATTTTGAGCCAAAAATATTAAATGCTTGGAAGAATTTTTCCCAAACACGATTGTGCTCATTCCCTAACATACTCGTAATTTTCACTTCCACGAAATTTTTTAGTTATTGGCACCTTTCTCTGTAATACAAATAATGTTGAAGAAATTATTCACTTTTATAAATTTTTTAAATTTTACCTTTCGCCTGCACGGAGAATCGAACCGAGGACCATGCAGTTTGTAAGCCAACACACTATCCACTGGGCTACGTAGCTGTTATAGTCACCAGTAGATAATTATCGTTTTAAGTTACATTTATATAGCATAGTTTGCAGCGCCCACGAGCCCATGCAAACATAACATTATTTAACAGAAACATACATTTGTTTGCCACGTGGAGCAGTGGTTAGCATGTCTGCCTTGCATGCAAAGGGTCGTGGGTTCAATCCCTGCTCCGTCCGAACATTTTTTTTTTTTTTTTTTTTTTTTTTTTTTTTAATTTACACATTTATATTTATACTATATTAATTTTTTTAAATGAAACATCGAAATGTGCGTTATTAAAGATTTATAGTCAGTAACAGTGCTTGATATAAACGAAATTGAATGATTTTTGGATAAAATATTATTTTTTATTGCAAAAATAACAATCTTGTAATAAAAAACTGTTTTTGTACAAAACTTTAAAATTTGGAAGGAATTCAAAAACTAACAAAAGAAGAACGTGGAGTCGAGTATAAACATACGTACATAATTTTATAATACAAACATAAATTTATTTAGGAGTGAACAGTTTTTTACTAGTAGCATTTAACACCATCGCTCTAAAATTCCTTTTATTTTTCTTTAATAATTCATTTTAAAGAAAATAAACTTTTTAAATTGTTTTAGCTGTAAAAGTCGAATTTAATGCCCGCTTTTATATTTGATGGTGTCCGTCAACTCCTCGTGGACTACTTTTTAATAAAGAGAAACTAAACTTTGTTTTTTTTTTTTTTTAAATTTTACTGTGTAATTTTTCACTATTTCCTCTTTATTTCATTTTACCGTCCCAACTCTAAAAAGAGTATAGTGCCCTTTCATTATTTTTATGAAGACCCCTGATTTCTTTTAACGAACCAAGAAAAAAATAATGCCAAAATGATAAACAAAATACATGTCCACACATACATAAAATGCTGCTCTCAAGGCGAAAACATAAGCTGTTTGTTTTTCAAATGTCTATTCTCTTGGTTCAGAATGTATATTCTCTTTATTCAAATTAAATAATATTTAGACTTAAACATATCAAATTTTTGGCCTTATCATAAAACAGTTTTCCGAAACAACATACAAGCGGTTTCACAGAAATTGTTCTCTTTTGACCCTTTTGCTGTGTTATATTGATATCTTTCGTCAACTCTCCCGGTTTCCATCTCTATTTCTCTCTATACTCTCTCTGTCGCTTTGAATAAAATATCACAACATATGTATGTTTAGTTGAAATTTGTAAATTTATATATGTTTGTATTCACACATATGATTTTTATGAAACATTCATGCCCCAAACATAATATATTCTAACATATTAACATAGATGTCCCAAACATTTAGTGTTAGTTTAGGAAAATTACATGTTCGCACTTAAATATATTGTGGTTTAAAATCGTGCCCGAAACACATTTTGTTTATATCGGAACAAATGAAAAACATATTTTTCTAACAGTGTATAAAATTCAATAAAGGATACAAATCACATTTATACAATTTTCATTCTCATTGTGCGATTTATTAACAATGCTATGCACATAAAAATAAATTCATGTTTAAAAATCTAAACAATTACTTTGATGTATTTTTTTTCTTAATAAAAACAAATTTTTTATCAAATAGGATTTTCAGTACTTAAAGGAAAATTTGCTTACTTTCGAAAATTCTTGTCCAAAGTTTAATGAATCAAGTTTTTAAAGCAAAGATTATTTAATTTTAATTTAATTTTTTTTTATTGTTAAAGAAGATTGTCCAGAGCATTTTGCAAATCTGATCTGAGCTTGCATAATATTTCATAATAGGTCAATATTTGTTTAGTGTAGAAAAATGACGATTTGTTATCTTTAATCCTATGATTCTTAAGCTCAGTTAATTTCTTTCATACACGCAATGAAATAAAGTTTTGCCGCAATAAAAACCTTTTTATTCAAAATAGTCGCTTTCGGCATAAAGTTTTCTGAAAAAATTTATGCTGAAAATATGGCACATTTGGAGACACTACACGCAAAAAAATAATTCTTTCCTCCCAAACGAAATTTTAGACAAACAAAGTTCGTTTCTGATTTGCTTTTCGTTGAAAGGAAGTGTATTTGGAAGAAAAGTATATTTTTTTGTGATATACGTTTATTCTTTTCCAGGATGTAAAAACAATTTCATAAAGACTAACTCAAAAAATTTTTTTCTGGCTAATTGCATTTTCCCTCACATCTTTCTCACTTCCACGAAGTTTTTTAGTTCTTAGCACCTTTTTCTGTAACACAAACAATGTAGAAGAAATTATACGATTTTATAAATTTTTAAATTTTTTTTTTACCTTTCGCCTGGACGGAGAATCGAACCGCGGACCATGCAATTTGTAAGCCAACACACTATCCACTGAACCATGTAGCCGTTATTGTCATCAATAGACAATTACCCATATAACTAAGTTATATTTATATAGCATAGCTTGCGGCGCCCACGAACCGATTAAACAAAGTTTATTTAACAAAAAAATACATTTAGTTGGGCACTGTGGAGCAGTGGTTGCTACGTCTGACTTGCATGCCAAGGGTCCTGGGTTCGATCCCTGCTTCGACCAAAGTTTTTTTTTTTTACATATATTCCAGATATGATCGGAAGATTCCGAAAAAATTTTCAACATTACATTCTACTATATTAAATTTTTACTATGAACTGTAAAATGTGTCTTATTAAAGACCTAAATTTAGAAAAGAACAGTGTTTGATATAAACGAAATGGACTGTGTTGTTGGTTCAAAAATAACTTTTTTTATTGAAAAAATAAAAATTTTGTAACAAACGAATTTTTGTGGTGATAAAAGTGTATACTTTTCGAAGCAATTCAAAAAACTCTAATAAAAGAAAAACGTTTTCGGTACACATTTTCCAAACGTTTTTTTGCCACATTTTCTAAATTGAGATTTGGAAATATTTTTCAATATTGCATACATTTTGCGTTATTCCTGTCTATTGCGATAATTGTGTGATCATAAAGAGCTATATGGCTAAGTGGCTATTGTCCTCCAAAATGGATTTGGAAGAATATCAACATTTTTTTCTTTAAGGTGAGTATTAAGTTCGAGTTTAGCCGCTAAAATCGCTAAAGTGAAAACTAAATCAGTACACTGAAAAAAATATTGTCGTGAGGTCAAAGATTTCATGTCTTTAAAATACGAATGCAAATTTTGCTTAGCACGGAAGACGCAATTCTCTACCATATTGTTTTTTCCTTGTCCAAAAGTCAATAAACTTTTCAATGAAGTCGTATTATCCTTATAATTAAGTGATTTCACTTAAAAATGGGTATCATAACATGAAAGAAAAAATGTTTGGGCTAATGTCAACTTGACTTTAATAATTCAGAAAAATTCTTTAAATTTAATGAAATTGTCTTTAAATTTGTTGCCTTTTTGCATCTTGACTAGGTTAGGTTAGGTTAGGTTATGTGGCAGCCCGATGTATCAGGCTCACTTAGACTATTCAGTCCATTGTGATACCACAGTGGTGAACTTCTCTCTTATCACTGAGTGCTGCCCGATTCCATGTTAAGCTCAATGACAAGGGACCTCCTTGCATCTTGACTACAAAGCAAAAAATCGTTCAAATATAGGAGATTTTTTTCAACACCTCATTTTAAAGACGTTTATTACTTGAAACATAGCATAATTTCTAATGGAAGTCAAGTCTTAAATAAAATAAAGTTGTCGTTAACTCGTTTTTAAAGGACTTTGATAGCATATGAGGAAAAAAAGCTGAAAAAGCGAAAAATTAATATTTGCTTCCTAGAAGCAAGTACACAAAACCCAAATTTAAAAGAGAATTGTGTCTTAAAAGTATCCTTACTTGTATTCTCCGCTTCTTTGGCTCGGAATCAATACCAAAATTTTTAAAGTAAAGACAAAATCTTTGGAACCGGGCATGCTTTTTTTTCAGTGTAAGAAAACTGCATGAAATTATACGTATTTGTTGCAAATTTTATTATAACTTGATGGGGAAAAGCCCAAAGCAAATTTTCACAAAGTTTGTATTCCTTAAAATGGATTATTAAAGAAAAGTAATCGTGAAAAAATGACGTTTTTAGCGGCTAAACTCGAACTTAATACCCACCTTTACCGAAAAACCAAAACATTTTTTAAAACTTTTAAACTTTGTTTTTTTTTCAGTGTTTTGTTTTTTATTGTTGGTTTGTACTTCAATCATATTTGTTGTTTTGATCTCTGCTATAAAACCATTGTGTTGACTAAACTACAAGAGTAGCTTAACTAACAGAGGAAAATAATGTTTGTCAAATTTATTTGGGCAAAGCCCTATAGACCGCAAGATGGTTGGATGGACGCACGTATCGGAATTACCACATTCCTCATCAGCATCCTCTACACCCAGAAAAAAGTGCCTTCGAAACTAAAGGAAAAAATTTTCATCAATATAGTTTATCCATTTTATTTCCATTAAGGTAAATTTTTGTGAAAAATAATAAAATTTACTCGTTTCAGTAAAAAAATCCTAAACTGTAAGCAGTTAGGAATAGTTCATTAACTAGAATAAGGCATGGAATTTTACTCATACTATTTTCTTCGCTGGGTATAAGAATTTACTACTAAAAAAGAAAATTTTATTCACCGATAACAAAGCATTCGTAAAAATAAACAAAAACCGAACTAAAACCAAGTTTCTTCAAAATTAGTAAAATTTCTTATAAAATGATAATTGCGACTTCCTTTATAATAGAAAGTTTTTCATACATACGAACAACACTTGGCATAGAAAAATATTTTAGTTCATTCGTACTAAGAAGTATGCAATCCTTTCAAAACTTAAGGAAACACACTTGTTACAATATAGGAAATTTTCCTAAATTTCTATTGTCTACCTGTAATCGATACCTGTCATCGTAATCGATGTGTTTGCGCGTGGGTGTAATCGATATATTTGCGCGTCGGTTGTTTTTTTAGTTGGAATCGCGTTGTTTTGGTATACGGAGAGATTGTTAAAAAATAATATGGTAAAATAATATAATAAATAACAAATAAAATGTATAAAATATTTGTTATTTTAAATTAGTGAGAAAAATTTTCGTTTTTTTTTTAAATAAATCTATCAATGTTCGTGATAGTGTATAAAGAAAGAAAACACCAGCAGAATAACCACCCTTTCATTTGTCTTCATTTTGGAATCTTCAATTATCAGGTAATATTCAGTGACGCTAACCTTTTGCAACAAAAATGTTTTATGATTTTTTATATTTGTAGGTATTGAAATTGTAAAAGGAGGACAAAATCGTTTGGCAGCAACTTATTAAAAGTGAAAAGTACAAGAAGAAGAAAAAGTGCGTTTTACAGTTGATAATATCACACGGAAATTGGAAATAGTGGAATAATAAACTAATATTTCAAAGAGATTCGATTCTGTTGATTCTTAATAAATATATTCAATATATTAATAAAACATGTCTTTTATTGAAGATAAAATTGCTTATAGAAATAAATAAAATTGTATTTAAAAACGAAGGTAAGCAGTTCTAATTATGAAGTAAAAGTTTTACCACAAATGTGTAAGATTTGTCGAAATGAATGAAAAAATTTCAATAAAATCATTCCATATATGAATTCAAATTAGTTAAATTTTTTCATTCTGTAGTATAGTGGTATATAAATATAGGAAAATGTTAACTAATATATGGAATTCATTATTCCTAATTTCTACGAAAATCACATCGTTCAAACAAATAAAAATGTGTTTGGCGCTACACCCTCAAAAAAAATCGCTTCTTTAACATATGTTCCAAACATATTTTGCAGGAAGCACATATATTATTGGATACTGCCGAAATATTAATATGTTTGTTTTATGTGGACATATTATATGTTTGGAAGCATTTTGAGCCCAAAAATATTATATGCTTGCAAGAATTTTCCCCAAAGAAGATTGTGATCATTCCCTCACATAATTTTCACTTCCACGAAATTTTTAGTTCTTGGCACCTTTTTCTGTAATACAAATAATGTTGAAGAAATTATTCAATTTTATAATTTTTTTTTAATTTTACCTTTCGCCTGGGCGGAGAATCGAACCGAGGCCCATACAATTTGTAAGCCAACACACTATCCACTGGGCTACGTAGTAGTTATAGTCACCAGTAGACAATTATCGTTACAAGTTACATTTATATAGCATACTTTGCAGCGCCCACGAGCCCATGCAAACATAACATTAGTTAAAAGAAACATACATTTGTTGGCCACGTGGAGCAGTGGTTAGCATGCCTGCCTTGCATGCAAAGGGTCGTGTGTTCAATTCCTGCTCCGACCGAACCAATTTTTTTTTGCAATTTAGACATTTATACTATATTAAATTTTTATAATGAAACTTCGAAATGTGGGTTATTAAAAATGTATAGTCCCCACATACATAAAATTCTCCTCTCAAGGCGAAAACACATGCTGTTTTTTTTTTTCAAATCTCTATGCTCTTGGTTCCGAATATCTATTCTCTTTACTCCGAATACTCATTCTAATATTCAAATTAAATAATATTTAGACTTAAGCATATAAAATTTTTGGCCTTATCATAAAGCAGTTTTCCGAAACAACATACAACCATTTCACAGAAATTGTAAACATATATATGTTTGCTCGAAATTTGTAAATTTATATATGTTTACATTCACACATATTATTTTTATGAAACATTCATACCCCAAACATAATATATTTTAACATATTAACATATGTGTCCCAAACATTTAGTGTTAGTTTAGGAACATTACATGTTGGCACTTAAATATATTGTGTTTAAAAATTGGGCCCGAAAAACATTTTGTTTATATCGGAACATATAAAAAACATATTTTTCTAACAGTGTATACGAAGTTCAACTTTCTTCACAATGAGTTCATTTTAACATAAAGAAGGGGTCACTTTTTTCTGGGTGTACTTGCAGCAAAACTATCAACAAGTTATCAGAATAAATTCAGGCAGTTCACTAAACCCACGTGAACCTTCCGAAAAAAGGTTTATGAACATATTTTATTTTAACATATTAACATATGTGTCCCAAACATTTAGTGTTAGTTTAGGAACATTACATGTTGGCACTTAAATATATTGTGTTTAAAAATTGGGCCCGAAAAACATTTTGTTTATATCGGAACATATGAAAAACATATTTTTCTAACAGTGTATACGAAGTTCAACTTTCTTCACAATGAGTTCATTTTAACATAAAGAAGGGGTCACTTTTTTCTGGGTGTACTTGCAGCAAAACTATCAACAAGTTATCAGAATAAATTCAGGCAGTTCACTAAACCCACGTGAACCTTCCGAAAAAAGGTTTATGAACCACACTTGAACCTTCCGAAAAAAGGTTTATGATAGCCGGTTTTTTTTTTTTTTTTTTTTTTTAGAGAAGAAACAAAATTTGGCTGAAAATGAAATAATTGCACATCAGTTACATTAGCGAGATTTGGAATATCTGTACAAGTATACAATTACAAGGGTGATTTTTTTTATGTATTATCTTTTTGACAACACTGGTTTGAACAGCAAATTATTGAATCTTATTATGAAAATGCGTGATCTGTTAAGAAAGTTCATCGCGCCAAAAATTATGTCCAGCGACGAAGCTCATTTTTGGTTCACTGAATAAGTATATAAGTAGAATTGTCGATTTTGGAATGCAAAAGCTACCGATGCATCCAGAAAAAGTCACAGTTTATGTCATTGGAAGTTAACATTGAAGAAATTTGTGAGATACCTGCCTAATTGTTGGAGAGTGTAAGCGGATGGACCATTTGAAGTGTCAATTATTTTTAAATTGAAACTATTTCAATCACGAATATGACATTCTTGATTAAAAATTTAATTATTTTTTTGTCACTTTCAATTATTTTTTTAATTGGTACAAAAAAAAAAAATAATAAGTAATTAATATTTTATGTGAAGTAATTACACCCAGAGAAGGAATATGATCACCTCAAGCATGTTTCAAGAGCACCATGTTACTTTTTCACAGCGACCGTGTAGCATTTTTGTCGTAAGAATATTCGTTTTTCGTCAAACATAATATGCTTTCCGAAATCAGATACATAATTTCCGAGAAAAGAACATGGTTTCGATAAATATGCTACATGTTTTCCGTGAAAAAGTAACATTTTGCTCTTGGAACATGGTTATGGTTCCTTCTCTGCGTGTAATTATTTGTTTATTAAAAATAATTTTACCTTTAAATGAAGTAATATTCTGGAATTTGATACGATTTAGCGTTTATTAAAATTTTGCCTTTGCATTTTTCTTTGAATTTGGGCAAAAATTTAATGATTGTAGTATGCATATGGAAACGAATTTTTTCCAAATAGAATTTTCAATCAGTTTTGTGCTTATTTGGAAACGCTTTTCTATTTCATTAACATTTTAATTGGGATAATTAATGTTTTAATTTTCAATATTTTTATTAATTGACTTTATATTTTAATTTGATTGAAAAGTTAATTGTATCGGTTAATCTTTTAATTAATCATATTTTCGACTTCAATCAAATTTGCAATTGGAAATGTGTTGGTGATATTTTGTTCTGTGTATATCTCACTTTTAAATTGCCATAGAAGTATTCTTCGCTGTTCAGTACTTACTTGAGATTTGACAAAATCATCGGGTGGCGTGTGCTCAAAACCACATTTTTCTCTTCGAAATTCCTTTTTTACGGGATGAACAATTTCTTTGATGGCTTTCATTTTGCAAAATGACAAATTGGCGATCGGTCAGTTATTATGAACGTTTAAGGGTTCACTGCAAATGTACGGCTTATGGCACAGTTGATGTCCCATTCAATAGCACCATAGACGATGGCGTGTTATTTTAATTGCTGATCGTAATTATTCCAAGGTTTGATGGTAAATGATTTGCTGTAGTAAATCTGAGGTAGTTTGTGTTTTTGTTGTATAGATCTAATAATTTGTTTGTGTTAATGTTGTTGTCCAGAGCAATGTGTTATCAAAGTACACAACCTGTGCATGTCGATGCGGAATACCATTGTCAAATCACATCATAGTAGAGTCCTGTCAAAGATAATAAAACAAAAATCAATAAATACGATTTCATTTATAATAAGAACAAGTAAGTAAAGTCTAAAGTCGGACGGGGGCCGGCTATATTGTACCCACACTGAAAAAAAAGCATACTCGGATCCAAAGATTTTGTCTTTACTTTAAAAAATTTGGTATTGATTCCGAGCCAAAGAAGCGGAGAATACGAGTAGGGATACTTTTAAGACACAATTCTCTTTTAAATTTAGGTTTTGTGTACTTGCTTCTAGGAAGCAAATTTTAATTTTTCGCTTTGTCAGCTTTTTTTCTTCATATGCTATCAAAGTCCTTTAAAAACGAGTTAACGGCAACTTTATTTTCCAAATTAGGACTCGACTTCCAGTAGAAATTATGCTATGTTTGAAGTAAAAAACTTCTTTAAAATAAAGTTTTGAAAAACATATCCTATATTTGAACGATTTTTTGCTTTGTAGTCAAGATGCAAAAAGACAACAAATTTAAAGAAAATTTCATTAAATTTAAAGAATTTTTCTGAATTATTAAAGTCAAGTTGACCTTATATAAATTGACCTTATAAAAATATAAATTTTTTCTTTCATGTTAAGATACCCATTTTTAAGTCAAATCACTTAATTATAAGGACAATATGACTTCATTGAAAAGTTTATCGACTTTTGGACAAGGAAAATAACTTTATTTTAGAGAAATGCGTCTTCTATGCTAAGCAAAATTTGTAATCGTATTTTAAAGACATGAAATCTTTGACCTCACGACAATATTTGTTTCAGTGCATCACCACTGTGTAGATCAAAATTTTTGGTACCATCGTAAATCCATCAAATTTATTAGGAGCTGTATAGAGCTCTAAATTGGAGTATACATGTATTTGGACAAAGTTTTTTTAAACTTCGGCGATACATATGTATTAGCAGTGGCGATTTGACAAGGATATTGACTAGATCTAGTGGTCATAATTGGATCAAATTCGAGACACTTAAATATAATGTTAAATCTATTCTCTGTCAAAAATGTAAAATGAAATATTGCACCCTATTTCCCCAAATCAGGAGTACATATATATGTGAGCTGTATCTAAATATTAACCGATTTAAACTGAATTTGGAACATATTGCTAAAATATTAATTCTACTCTTAGTGCAAAATTTAACGTAAATCGGAGTAAAACTTTGACCGCCGTTCTCGTAAGAGTGTAAATCGGGCGGAAGATATATACCCGGACGAAAAAGACTGTTTTTCGTATGTTTGGGTGTAAAAATTATATGTTTGGAACTCAAATTTTTTAACAAAATATTTTTAAGTGCAAGCATATAATGTTCATAAACTAGCACAACATATTGGGGATATACATATATGTTAATATGTTAGAACATATTATGTTTGGGACATAAAATGTTTGTAAATATAATATGCTTAGATACAAACATATATTAATTTTGAAATAGCCTATAAACATATATGTGTTTAGAAAGAGAGACCTAGAGAGTATGCTGCATGTAAAATAATGGAAGTAACCAATTGGCGCCTTAAAAATATATCCACACAAAGAAAATTTCATTAAAATTTTTTACTACCAGTGTATGCCCTAAGGTGAAACATAATATGTTTGAACAATACAAACAATATTTTGTTTGGACCAATCCTGAAAATATATATGTTTGTAGCAAAATGTGTTTGCTGTATATGTTACAGAAGCGGTTTTTTTTGAGGGTGTGGGAAAAAAACAAGTGAATCCACAATTAAAGAAAATGTAGGGTTTTTAACTAAAATATTTTACAACATGAACATTTGTTAAAAATAATAGTTTTTCTGGTGTTCCAGAAAATTCCATATTCTCAAGGAAAACATGGAGTTAAAAATTACTAAAATGTCTTTAGCGTTATATGAAGTTCAAGGCTGGTACAAGTTAAGGAAAATTTTATCTTTCCAGAAATTTATGAACGCAATTTAAGTAAACTTCACTCATTTTAGGCAAATATGATTATAAATATACATATTATAATATAAATATAGTTTTTTTGTCAGATTTTTTTTAAATTAAACTAATGTTGCAGACGTACGCAATTTAAAAGTGAAAATTAGATACCATTGTGATTTAATTAGAAAATTAATTAAAGTATATTTATAATTAAATACATTAATTATTTAAGTAAGAAGTTAATTGGTATAACAAATATTTTATTGAAAATTCCAGCACAAAATTGAAAGTTGTTCCACAAAAATTTCTTTTACAGCGCATTCAGGAAGCCCCCATCGATTTTGTCAACTTCCAATACAGTCCTTTTGGACAAGTATTAAAAAGTACCCAATTACACCCATACCATTTTTTTCTGATTCAATCACGAAATTAATTGATCCAATTAATTTTTTAATTGAAATGTCTTCAATCACAGAAATGATAGTATCAATTAAAAAATTAATTCATCCAATTAAAAAATTAATTGATACTATTAATTTTTGTGATTGAGTTTTGGTTCAATTAAAAAATTTGTTGAATCAATTAAATTGAATATTTTTTTAAACTCAATTACGATTTTAATTTGAAAAATTATTTTTAGCTATTTTAAGTGAATCATGAATGTCTGATGGTAGATCGTTTATGAAAAGATTGAAAAGGATAGGTCCCAAATGACTACCTTGCGGAACACCAGAGGTAACCACTATCGGATGAGAGAAAACATCACGAAATCTTACCTTTCGAACTCGACCATCCAAATATGAACGAATCCATCGGAGTAATGCTTTGTTGAAACCTATTCAGAAATTTTTCAATTAAAGTTAACTGGAGAAAAGATATTTGCAATTTACTCTCTCTTAACTGATAGTTAAAGCCTAATGGAGCTACATGAAAATGGCCGTAAATATAAATTTTATCAACTTTTTTTTTTAATAAACACGTTTTCAGCTTCAGTCAACTTTTTAATTGCAAACATTTTGGTCATATTTTTTCTGTGTATTCCCAAATTTGATGTGTAGTACATTATTTTTATATATTGCTTGTTTGAACGAAACATTAACTATATAATAATAATTTTAACTAATTTTAAGTAATAGCATCAACTTCAAATTAGATCGAAATAATAATTGTTGTAAGTTTTTAAATAATATCCAGACAAATAAATGCGATAAACTAGATTGCAAGTAAAGGGTGATTTGTTAAGAGCTTGATAACTTTTTTTTTTAAAACAACGCATAAAATTTGCAAAATCTCATCGGTTCTTTATTTGAAACGTTAGATTGGTCCATGACATTTACTTTTTGAAGATAATTTCATTTAAATGTTGACCGCGGCTGCGTCTTAGGTGGTCCATTCGGAAAGTCCAATTTTGGGCAACTTTTTCGAGCATTTCGGCCGGAATAGCCCGAATTTCTTCGGAAATGTTGTCTTCCAAAGCTGGAATAGTTGCTGGCCTATTTCTGTAGACTTTAGACTTGACGTAGCCCCACAAAAAATAGTCTAAAGGCGTCAAATCGCATGATCTTGGTGGCCAACTTACCGGTCCATTTCTTGAGATGAATTGTTCTCCGAAGTTTTCCCTCAAAATGGCCATAGAATCGCGAGCTGTGTGGCATGTAGCGCCATCTTGTTGAAACCACATGTCAACCAAGTTCAGTTCTTCCATTTTTGGCAACAAAAAGTTTGTTAGCATCGAACGATAGCGATCGCCATTCACCGTAACGTTGCGTCCAACAGCATCTTTGAAAAAATACGGTCCAATGATTCCACCAGCGTACAAACCACACCAAACAGTGCATTTTTCGGGATGCATGGGCAGTTCTTGAACGGCTTCTGGTTGCTCTTCACTCCAAATGCGGCAATTTTGCTTATTTACGTAGCCATTCAACCAGAAATGAGCCTCATCGCTGAACAAAATTTGTCGATAAAAAAGCGGATTTTCTGCCACTGATTTTGGTAATAAAATTCAATGATTTGCAAGCGTTGCTCGTTAGTAAGTCTATTCATGATGAAATGTCAAAGCATACTGAGCATCTTTCTCTTTGACACCATGTCTGAAATCCCACGTGATCTGTCAAATACTAATGCATGAAAATCCTAACCTCAAAAGAATCACCCTTTACAATATATTTGAAATTACCTAACAATTGTTTGGTGCACTTGCATTACAATTACACACAAAAAAAAATTCTGATTCAATCACGAAATTAATTGATCCAATTAATTTTGTAATTGAAATGTCTTCAATCACAGAAATGATAGTATCAATTAAAAAATTAATTGAAGGTCAATTAAAAAATTAATTGATACTATTAATTTTTGTGATTGATTTTTATTTCAATGACAAGATTTGTTGAATCAATTAAAATTTTAATTGAATATTTTTTAAGACTCAATTAAAATAGTAATTGGAAAAATTTTCGTGAAATTTTTTTCTGTGTAGTGCAGCTAATGTTAATGTTGCGGTCCGCTCAACTGAATATCCAATAGTTTCCTAGGTTATGTAAGGTATAGTGGCAGGCCGATATTTCAGGCACACTTATACTATTTAGCTCATTACTATACAACAGTGGTGAATAGTTTCCTAAATCGGCAGATATTTCACTGTTGCAATATGCCTACTAAATGAAAAATCTTTGAGTGCATTGCAATCCATTCTGTTGCCGAATACATCAAATCTCTGTATTATTGGCTACGATATTGCGTGCATTTCAAAAACAATGGTCTTGAACGATAATCTTTTAATAAAAAAATTGTGTAACACAACAACAACAACGACAAAATTAAATTATTCACTCAGCAAACTTGTTCTATGATGTAACTAAGGCTAGATCATGATTTTTTCATCGCTACAGCCGTGGCTCGTAGTATTAACCAACATTCCGTTGAATTTGCATCCATGTTTCAACCACAAAACATGTTATTAACCTACTGAAATTCAGCTGAAAAAACACCGTGTAACGTTGCAACCCATAGGCAACTTCAAATGTATTTATAATGCAGCATTGAGAAGAGCTTCCGAAAAATCTAGAAAAACCGAAATAAAATCTCATGTTATTTTGTATATATTTGTTTAATAATTGTTTTATGTATGTGACGCTTGTGTTTACACAATAACATTTGTGGTTATAGAATGTTAGACATGAAAATGTCTAATCGTTATAATTATTAGCTCAAGTGTTTTAGAAATACTTTATACAGTGCACTCGCGGTAACGTGAACTAATTAAAACCAAGAGAGTTCACGTTAGCGAACTTCAGCGAATTTCAGAATAAAACATAGCCATATTCGGGAGTTTTACACCTTCTAGCGTGATAGTCTTTTATTTTTGTTATTATTAATACTAAAAACTTAATTTAATTTCATGAAAAAATTAAAAGAAAAGAGATCGGAAATATATCAGTGGGTATGGAATTATAAAGCAATTTAAATTAATAATTAAAATTTATGAAAATAAAGCCAAAATAAATCACTAAAACATTCCGTAGATTTATTTGAAATTGTATTTGGCATTGTGAATCTGCCTTTAACGTCAAATTTGGTGTGTTTTCAGCGTTACGGAGTAGTTAGAGTAAGAAAAAGCGTGTTCACGTTATGCGGTGTTCACGTTACCGCGAGTGCACTGTAATTCAATAGTGGGAATTTTAAGGTTTTTTTCAAGGCCTTTAATTATTTGGCTATCTTCAATGACGTTTGTCCTAATTCAAATAGCTATTTTCTTCATTAGAATTATTGGTAATGACATAAATTCTTCGTTATTATCTCGCCAGAACTATAAATGCAAATTCCTTATGGTTCGAAACCTTACTCTGTTGACCTTTCCTCTGTAATACCTGTGAGATTTCTGTGTATTTCGTAATTTCTTTAAGTAGTGCCCCACACTCGAAAACGAATGGATATTTCTATTCCTCAACTCTAGGAAAATTTTGGTTAAAATCTATCTACAGAACGCAAATCTATCCATACACCTCCACTATAGTGGAGATAAATACAATAATCGGGATCTTGCGTCCTTTACAGACCATAATCTATCTGCCTTTGCAGGATATATTTATAGATCATTTTGCTCTGCCCATTTTTGAGATATTTGCAGATCTCTCTATATCCTTAATTGTATGGAATTTTCTCTGATTGATTGATCAGCTCAGGAACAAGTTTTCTACCAGTCTCAAAAAAAAATTTACTTGGATCAGAGAACAAAGAGGAAAGATCAACCCTTTAAGATTTAGGTATTGATTCCGTGCGGCTTCTTTAGAATAAAGAAATTTTGTATCTCGCTTTAAATCTAAATTAGGAATAAAATTTTCATTATCTTTTCGCGGTTCACGTACAAAAATAGGCCAGTTTAAAAATCCAAATTATAGCAGACACTTCAAAATAAAACTGTTTTCTTAATTCAAAAAAAAAAAAAAAAAAAAAAATTGAAAATTAAACTATATTTGAATTATTTTTATTTTAAATCTAAAGATTCAATACTTTAGTTAATTTAAAAAGCATTTCTTTAAATGTGTTTCTTTACTTTAAGGAAAATTTGCCTTAGTTCGAAAACATGAGACTTTAATAGAGGGACCCAAATTCCATTTGTGTGTCCTAAATTTAGTGAAAAAAAAATGAAGCGAAGATTATAAACTTTATTTTAATTAAAATTTCATTATTTTAAAGAAATTTGTCTTTAATATTTCGTAAATTCCGAATCCTAAAATTTAGGCTGCGTAATCTTTAACATCACGTAAATATTTTTTCAGTGCACAGTGGTGTGGATTTTTATCAAATGTGGTCTTCACTTCTCGGGTTGTAAAATAAATTGGAAAGAACACATAGAAAACGAGATGAAGTAGAAATCGGAATACATTTTTGAACCTATTAACAAATGAATGACCCACAATATCTGAAACCAGCATGAATCTACGGAATCCAGGTATGAGGATGTGAGAAAAACAAAACCATTTACCAAAAAAAAAAAAATAAGTCATCCAAAATTATTATATTCAATCAGCGGTCAATGCATCCTGGATTATTCGATGATACGTTCAGTTCTCTATGAACATTCAATTTGATCATCAAAAACACCTTCAGGAGCACATAAATGAATGGAAATGATAATATTGGTGCTTAAATAAAAAATCTAAATATCTAACTTTTCAGCTTCAAAGGAGAGCAACTGGGTGTTTATAGCAATATTTCAAAGTAAGTAAGTGATAAGACTCCAACTTAGTACCTGAAATAGTGTTGTTGTTTATAACCGTCGTGGATTTATGAACAGTTAGTAAATGTACAACAAAGTTGAATCAGTGGGCATATCCTTGAAGTAAGCGCGTAGTAATTTTTGCCCTCAACCGTGAAATTAATTCAATAGCGGAAATTATAGTATCAACCACAAACGCAAATTAAAAAATTAATCTATGTAACTGATTTTAGTTTATTAAGAAACTTATTAAAATTTTGATTGAATAATTTTTTTCCAAATCTATTAATTTTTATACCACAACAGCGATTTAAAATCACTGCTTTGTAGAATACGTTTCAGTAGCGTTTTTTTTTTCAAATACATACAGATCATGAGTTTTAAAATTTTGTCATATTAGGGTTATACTTAAAATATGCCAGTCACAACTCATTGCCTTTCGCACGGTAGACTTATCTTCGTTATCAAAAAAAAAAAACAAAATGGCATAATATTTGTGAAAACTGATTTTATGGTGATACAGTCCGATAAACAAATTCATAAATGTACTCACATCTGGTGTGCAATGCATCTTTAAATAGGTAAGAATTTCTGCTAGGAATTTCATGAAAGATAAGCAAAAATATATTGTTTTTATCGCTTCTAATGTAACGTTTGATATTATAGGCTTTATTCTATACACTTAACTTTTTCAGTAGAGGTAAAAAATGTATTTTATACAATACCTTGTAACTACACGCTCACAAAAAATCGCTTCTGTAACATATACTCCCAAACATATTTTGCTTCAAGCATATACATTTTTGGGTATTGCCCAAACATTTATATGTTTGATCTCTTCCAATATATAATATGTTTGAAAGCATATTGGTCTAAACAATATATGTTTGGGTAGTCTAAGTTCCAAACATTTTGTATTTTTGCATCCAAATTCAATAATGTTGTCTTCCAAAAAACAATATGTTATTATGTGAACATATAATATGTTTGGAAGCATTTTGCACCCAAAAATATTATATGCTTAAAAAAAATTCTCCCAAACAATATTGTGCTCAAAATTTTATTTATTTATTTATATATTTACAATCATAATGAATTATGAAAATAAACAGGTAATATAGGTGTTAACAACATAGGTTTTCGACCTGAATGCTCAAAATTTTGTTTCTGCCCAATTGTATATTCCCCCACATCTTTCTCACTTCCACGAGATTTTTTTAGTTCTTAGCACCTTTTTCTGTAATACAAACATTGTAGAAGAAATTATTCAATTGTATGATTTTTTTTATTTTAATTTTACCTTTTGCCGGACGGGGATTCGAACAGCGGACCACACATTTTGTAAGGATCAAAGAAGTAGCAGATCAATTGCCCAAGGAAAAATAAAATGTTAATTTTGTAATAACAAGCAACAACCACCAACTTAATTCAATATCGCTCCCTGTTAAATAGCGCTCCAAGCTACTAAACACATATATGTTTATAGGCTATTTCTAAATTAATATATGTTTGCATCCAAGCATATTATATTTACAAACATTTTATGTCCCAAACACAATATGTTCTAACATATTAACATATATGTCCCAAACATGTTATGCTAGTTTATGAACATTATATGCTTGCACTCAAAAATATTGTGTTTAAAAATTTGTGTTCCAAACATATAATGTTTATAGCCAAACATATGAAAAACAGTCTTTTGCATCCGTGTAGATTAAAGTATTGACCGAATGCGGTCTAACCTAAATATAAATCAGTGTTCGAGCACACCCTCAAACAATTGCTTTTCTAACATATGCCACAAACATATTTTGCAGGAAGCACATATATTTTAGATATTGCTGAAACATTAAGGGGTTTGTTTTATGTGAACATATATTACACAGCGAAAAAAAAAAATTGGAAGTTCTTCCAAAGGCACAACTTTAAAAGCATTTCCAGAAGATGTACTCCCAATGATGTTCTTTATTTTAACTATACAGGAAGTTCTTTTAATTTAATTTTTTATAACTTACTTTTTTTCATGTTTTTAGTGGATAAAGTTAACTTTTTTGTTTCACATAGGTTAAAAACAGAGTATAAATTCATAAAATGGTACAAATTATTTAAATTTTGTTGAAAAAAATGCTAAATCCAATCTGAAACAAGTACACTGAAAAAAAGCATACTCGGTTCCAAAGATTTTGTCTTTACTTTAAAAAAATTGGTATTGATTCCGAGCCAAAGAAGCGGAGAATACAAGTAAGGATACTTTTAAGACACAATTCTCTTTTAAATTTAGGTTTTGTGTACTTGCTTCTAGGAAGCAAATTTTAATTTTTCGCTTTCTCACCTTTTTTTCTTCATATGCTATCAAAGTCCTTTAAAAACGAGTTAACGGCAACTTTATTTCCCAAATTAGGACTCGAATTCCAGTAGAAATTATGCTATGTTTGAAGTAAAAAACTTCTTTAAAATAAAGTTTTGAAAAACATGTCCTATATTTGAAAGATTTTTTGCTTTGTAGTCAAGATGCAAAAAGACAACAAATTTAAAGACAATTTCATTAAATTTAAAGAATTTTTCTGAATTATTAAAGTCAAGTTGACCTTAGCCTATAAATTTTTTCTTTCATGTTAAGATACCCATTTTTAAGTCGAATCACTTAATTATAAGGACAATACGACTTCATTGAAAAGTTTATCGACTTTTGGACAAGGAAAATAACTTTATTTTAGAGAAATGCGTCTTCTATGCTAAGCAAAATTTGTATTCGTATTTTAAAGACATGAAATCTTTGACCTCACGACAATATTTTTTTCAATGTATATGCGGCCGTAAGTTCGGCCAGGCCGAAGCTTATGTACCCTCCACCATGGATTGCGTAGAAACTTCTACGAAAGACTATCATCCACAATCGAATTACTTGGGTTGTGGTATTTTAAAACTTCTAACATCGTTTTCTAAATTGCGAGTTAGTCCATGCGTGGTATATATTAGACACAAAAGGTAAGTCTGCAAATAAATATAGGTAAGTCTGCAAATAAATACGAATCGACATGGACTTTTGCACGGTACGTAGAGAGCCAGAATTGAAATATGGGGGTCGCTTATATGGGGGCTATATAGAATTATGAACTTGATATGGACCAATTTTTGTGTGAATGAGGATCGATTTATCTGAGGGCTATATATAACTATAGACCGATATGGACCTAGTTAGTCATGGTTGTTAACGGCCATATACTAGCACAATGTACCAAATTTCAACTGACTCGGATGAAATTTGCTCCTCCAAGAGGCTCCAAAACCAAATCTTGGGATCGGTTTATATGGGGGCTATATATGATTATGGACTGATATGGACCACATTTGGCATGGTTGTTAAATATCATATACTACCACCACGTACCAAATTTCAACCAGATCGGATGAATTTTGCTTATCCAAAAAGCACCAGAGGTCAAATCTGGGGATCGGTTTATATGGGGGCTATATATAATTATGGACAGATATGAACCAATTCCTGCATGGTGGTTGGATACCATATACTAACATCATGTACCAAATTTCAGCCGAATCGGATGATTTTTGCTCTTCCAAGGGGCCCCGGAGGTCAAATCTGGGGATCGGTTTATATGGGGGCTATATATAATTATGGACCGATTTCGACCAATTTTTGCACGGTCATTAAAGACCATATACTAACATCATGTACCAAATTTCAGCCAGATCGGATGAAATTTGCTTCTCTTAGAGGCGCAAGCCAAATCGGGGGATCGGTTTATATGGGGGCTATATATAATTATGGACCGATGTGGACCAATTTTTGCATGGTTGTTAGAGACCCTATAGTAACACCATGTACCAAATTTCAACCGGATCGGATGAAATTTGCTTCTCTTAGAGGCCCCGCAAGCCAAATCGGGGGATCGGTTTATATGGGGGCTATATGTAATTATGAACCGATGTAGACCAATTTTTGCATGGTTCTTAGAGACCATATACTAACACCATGTACCAAATTTTAGCCGGATCGGATAAAATTTGCTTCTCTTAGAGCAATCGCAAGCCAAGGACGGACAGGCTAAGATCGACTCAGAATTTCACCACGACCCAGAATATATATACTTTATGGGGTCTTAGAGCAATATTTCGATGTGTTACAAACAAAATGACAAGGTTAATGTACCCCCATCCTATGGTGGAGGGTATAAAAAATGTGAATTTTTGAAAATATTTGAGGTCAAACGTTTCAGACAAGCGTTAAAATCCATTAAAAATTATTTATTTGACAAAATATCATAGAATTTTTTAATTTACATCCAAAACATTGAATTTGCATCACTTTTTAGGTGTGATCCGAAGTGCCACGGCAGTTGAAATAGAGGACTTCCGTCCTATAGCAAGTCCATGTTAATTTCATCGCTTCTGCGTCAAGTTTGCTCCATTTTCGGATCCAAAAAGAACATTTTCGATACTTTTTTGGCGACGTTTTTTTTTTTTGCTGGGTATGTTTGCAAGAACTTTTACCCAAACAATAGATTTATCGTATTTAGAACAAAAAAAAAATTATTAGCAGATAGTTTTGTACTTCATGTTAACCTCTATTTTTTAAAGTGTCCGTCATTGTTTCTGTACATCTCACTGTTTAATTTTTCATTATTTCAACTTTTTTCATTTTACTGCCTCGACTTCTTTTGATACCAATGTATAAAAACACCCATTTCAAATGAGAATGAACAATAAAATGTAACTGCACGCACAGAAAAAACATGTTTGGATATGGTTGCGCATCCATTTAATACTTATCTAGAGCATGTAATTGTCGCGAAAACCATATATTTTGTCTTTCTAAAAATAATTATCGAGCAGAGAAAAATGTATGCTGGCAATAAGCATTTAAATGGTTCTCAAATGCCGCAAACATTTTCTGTTAATGATAGAATTTGAGATCATTACATGGTTAGGAAAATCATGTACCTCACCGTTCAATTTGTCGACTTTTTGGCAAGGAAAAAAGTATTTTTATAGGTTAGTTATAGACATGTCTAGAACCATTACATGGCCATAAAGACCATTTACATTTTTTTCGTGACCATTTAATTTTTTAACTTTTTTGCAGCGAAAAGAATTTTATAAAAACATTGAGCAGGTACACACGATTTTCATTTTGCGCGTCAGTCGTGTGTTGATTGTTTCTTGGAATGGACGGAGAATACGGATTTACTGTTTTGTGTTAATTTATTTATTCAGAAGTGGCACGTGGTTTTATGTGAAGACAAAAAAGGAAAGTGTAATTGAAAAAAATGTACCTGTTTTTTGTTCTGCATTTTGCTATATGGTATCATTTATTTTTATTTGCAGTTACATGATGTCTGCGTTTGTACATATGGAGTAAATATGGAATGATCACTTATTGTTGAAATTAAAAAAAAGAGTGTGTAAAAATATATGATGTTTGCTTGAACGGCATTATAAATACAAATAATCAATGAATTAGTTTATAAGTAAATAAAAGCAAAGCACGATGAAAAAAGTTTTTTTCATAAAGATCAAAACATTTTAGGTTGTGACCATGTTCTTTTAACTAGAAGAAAAACATTTTGAATGAATACCATAACATTTTAAATTGTGACCATTGTCTTTTCATTCAAACAAAATTCTTTTTATCAATATAATAACATTTTAGATGAGGACAATTATATTTTTCTTAGAACCATGTTCACTGAGCCAACATGGTTGCAGGTGAAAATGTTACATGGTCGCCGCAAAAATAGCTCCTATCATATTATTTTGCTCTTGAAATATGATTGTGACAATCATGTTTCTTCTCTGCGTGTATTATTAATTTGAGACAGAGCAAGATCGGACAAAATGTCAAAAAAGAATTGAAACGTTCAAATATTTGGGGAAGAAGATAGTTAGAGTCAGCACAAGGTTTCAAGAGATCTTAGGAAGATTGAAATCTCCGAGAACGATCAGAATATCATCGGGAGATGAAATTTCATTAACACATCGTAGACGCTGAGCACAATCCAGATTGTGACTAGATTCAGGTGGAATATACAAAAATATGAGAAAGAAAGTGCGATTACATAAACGAACCTTAACACAAACAAATTCATCCTCATCATCCCCAGGAATATCAAAAACAGATGAAGTGAGTTATGAACTGCAACCAGGACACCACCACCCCTGCTAGACAAGCGGTCCTTTCTAAAAATATTAAATTCATCACACAGTATTTCAGAGTTAAGGACATGTGGTTTGAGCCATGTCTCAGTGAAAGTAAGATGATAACGTAAAGCTACTAACATAATTGTCATTTTGACATAATTGTCATTGAGTTGAAATTGGTACTACACCATCAAAAAAATCGCTTCTCCAACATATGCTCCAAACATATTTTGCAGGAATCACATATATTATTGGATACTGCCGAAACATTAATATGTTTGTTTTATGTGAACATGTTATATGTTTGGAAGCATTTTGAGCCCAAAAATATTATATACTTGGAAGAATTTTAGCCAAAAAGATTGTGCTCGTTTCCTCACATAATTTTCACTTCCACGACATTTTTAGCTCTTGGCACCTTTTCCTGTAATACAAATAATGTTGAAGAAATTATTCAATTTTCTAAATTTTACCTTTCTCCTTGACGGAGAATCGAACCGAGGACCATACAGTTTGTAAGCCGACACACTATCCACTGGGCTACGTAGCTGTTATAGTCACTTGTAGACAATTATCGTTATAAGTTACATTTATATAGCATAGTTTGCAGCGCCCATGAGCCCATGTAAACATTACATTATTCAACAGAAACATACATTTTTGGCCACGTGGAGCAGTGGTTAGCATGTCTGCCTTGCATGCAAAGGGTCGTGGGTTCAATCCCTGCTCCGACCGAACACCATTTTTTTTTTCTAATTTACACATTTGTACTTAATTTCATTTTTACCTTTAAGGCATTAAGTTAAGGTATTAAGTTGGCATTATCACTCTAAAATGGAAATGTTTTGCCTTTTACTTTTCTTTAATAATTCATTTTAAAGAAAATAATCTTTTTCAATTGTTTTAGCTGCAAAACTCGAACTTAATGTCCGCTTTTCTACTTGAAGGTGTCTGTAAACTCCTCTTGTTCTATTCTCTTGGTTCCGAATGTCTATTCTCTTTACTACGAACACACATTCTAATATTCAAATTAAGTAATATTTAGACTTAAGCATATTAAATTTTTGGCCTTATCATAAAACAGTTTTCCGAAACAACATACAAGCGGTTTCACAGAAATTGCTCCCTTTCTATTCTCTCGCTGTGTTATGTTGATATCTTTCGTCAACCCTCCCGGTTTCCATCTCTATTTCTTTCTCTATACTCTCTCTCTCTCTCTCTCTGTCGCTCTCTGAATAAAATATCACAACTATATATGTCTACTCGAAATTTGTAAATTTATATATGTTTACATTCAAACATATTATTTTTATGAAACATTCATGCCCCAAACATAATATATTCTAACATATTAACATATGTGTCCCAAACATTTAGTGTTAGTTTAGGAACATTAAATGTTTGCACTTAAATATATTGTGTTTAAAAATTGTGCCCGAAACACATTTTGTTTATATCGGAACATACGAAAAACATATTTTTCTAACAGTGTACTTATAACTTAGCATTGAAAAGTCACACAGAAAGTAATGCCTATAAATTTTGAACAAATGAAAGCTTTAATTTGTTGTAATTAAACTTGCAGTTTTACACATGTATCTTTGCATGGGTTTCGTTATCTCCATCGCCATCTTTACCTTTTTCCCTATTCTCTCTCTCGCTGTTTCTGACGTTTCTAAACATATATATGTTTATAAGAAACTTCAAAATTAATATATGTTTGCGTCCAGAGATATTATATTTAAGAAAATGTAATGACCTAAACATAATAGTTGGGTTAGGTTAAGTCTATTCAGTCCATTGTGATACCACAGTGGTGAACTTCTTTCTTATCACTGACTGCTGCCCGATTCTATGTTTTGCTCAATGACAAGGGACCTACTTTTTATAGCCGAGTCCGAACGACTTTCCACATTGCGGTGAAACCACTTAGAGAAGCTTTGAAACACTAAGAAATGTTACCAACATTACTGAGAGAGGATAATCCACCGCTGAAAAACTTTTTGGTGTTCGGTCGATACTGGGGTTGAACCCACGACCCTATGTATGCAAGGCTAACCAATGGTAGCTAATAGGTTCGAATTCCCATATTCACATCAGTTTTCTAGACGGTCTGCAATTTACTATTGGTAGAGGGATTTTCCACTTGTTGGGAATAGATTTTAATTTTTTTTTACATGTTGGGGTCATGTTCAAAACAAGAAATTTAGTACAGACATTTTCACTAGAGATTTATTAGAGATTTAATGCCATGTAATGGCATTCAATGTCTTCGGGATTATTACGAGCCTTAAATTGCTTAATTCAAGATAAATATGGAATTAAGTCAGTTTCGTTGCTTGAATTCGGTGTCTTAAGAAATACTATTTATGAGTAACCTATACTTAAAATGTCTATACACGCAAAAAAATAATACTTTCCTCCCAAACGAAATTTTAGACAAACAAAGTTCGTTTCTCATTTGCTTTTCGTTGAAAGGAAGTGTATTTGGAAGAAAAGTATATACTTTTTTGTGATAAACGTTTATTCTTTTCCAGGATGTAAAAACAATTTCATAAAGACTACCTCGAAGCAGGGATCGAACCCACGACCCTTGGCATGCAAGTCGGACGTAGCAACCACTGCTCCACGGTGCCTAACTAAATGTTTGTTTCTGTTAAATGAACTTTGTTTATTCGGTTCGTGGGCGCCGCAAGCTATGCTATATAAATATAACTTATATGGATATTTATATATTGATCACCATAACAAATACATAGCTCAATGGTTAGTGTGTTGGCTTACAAAGTACATGGTCCGCGGTGCGATTCTCCGTCCAGGCGAAAGGTAATAAAAATTTTAAAGATTTATAAAATCGTATAATTTCTTCTACATTGTTGGTATTACAGGAAAAGGTGTTAAGAACTAAAAAACCTCGTGGATTTGAGAAAAATGTGAGGGAAAATGCAATTAGCAAGAAATCAATGTTTTAGACTTTATGAAATTGTTTTTACATCATGGAAAAGAATAAACGTTTACCACAAAAAGTATATACTTTCCTTCCAAATACACTTCCTTACAGCGAAAATTAAATGAGAAACGAACTTTGTTTGTCTAAAATTTCGTTTGGGAGGAAAGAATTATTTTTTTGCGTGTAGAATACGCATTTTCCTGATATAAATGTTTTTCCTTGTCCAAAAGTCGATCAACTTTTCAATGAAGTCGTTTTGTCCTTGATACGACGTAAAAATGGGTATCTGAAAGAAAATTTATAAAGTTTTATTTAATAAATTTTTGGCAAATGTCATCTTGATTTTAATAATTCTGAAAAATTCTGAGATCGTCTTTAAATTTCTTGATTGTTTTTATTTTGCCTTGGAAGCTGAAAAGCGCTCAACAATAGATGTTATTCAATGCTTTATTTTAAAGACGTTTTTTACTTCAAACATAGCATAATTGAAATCGAGTCTGATTTTGGAAATGTAAGTTGTCGTTTATACGTTTTTAAAGGACTTCGATAACACATGAAGAAAAGAAGCTGAAAAAGCGAATATTTTAAAATTTGTTTCCTAGTATCATATACGTAAAACTCAAATATAAAAGATAATTTTTCCTTAATGTATCCTTATTTCAATTATCCGCTTCTTTGGTTTGGAACGAATTCCAAAATCATTAGTGTTAAAGGACAAAATCTTTGGAACAGGGCGTTTTTTTTCAGTGCTTAATTACCGGGAAAGCAGGAACGAAAATATCGTAAAAACCCGGAAATCCGACTTCTACTTTGGTATCATGTAAACCTTTGTCTAGTACATGTATCTTCTATATAGAAATATATGACAAATATATAGATCACAAATCATTATTTATTATTTAATTTATTATAATTACAAAATTACAATAAACTTATTTATACTGGCACTAGCAACTAGAGGCTATCGGCCTAAAGATCACAAATCAATGTGAACTTGGATGTATGTTGATACATAACTGAATATTACACTGAAAAAGTATTGTCGTGATGTCAAAGATTTCATGTTTTTAAAATATGAATGCCAGTTTTGCTTAGCATAGAAGACGCATTTCTCTTATATAAAGTTTTTTCCTTGTCAAAAAGTTGTATCGTAACATGAAAGAAAATTTGTTTGACTAAGGTCAACTTGGCTTTAATAATTATGAAAAATTCCTCAAAATTCATGAAAAGTCTTTATATTTGGTGTCTTTTTGCATCTTGACTAGAAAGAATTCAAAAGTAGACTTGACTAGAAAGAATTATTTTTAAGACGTTTTGTACTTGAAACTTAGCATAATTTCTACCTGGAGTCGAGTCTGAATTTGAAAATTTAATTTGTCGTTGTAAAGGACATTGATAGCACATTCAGAAAAAAACTGAAAAACGAGAAAAATTAAAATTTGCATCGAAGAATCAAGTATGCAAAACTCAAATTTAAAAGAGAATTGTGTCTTAAATGTGTCCTTACTTCAATTCTTCGCTTTTTTGGCTCTGAATCAATACCAAAATCATAAGTGTAAAGACAAAATCTTCTAAACAGAGCATACTTTTTTAGTGTAATATTAACGAACGACTTTGCTGAAAAAATATGAATACATTGAATTTCCTTCATCATATTCGATTTTCATATAGAAAATCATTTTTTTTTCGGGCTTACACTTTTAAAATAATTAATTATTTTTTTTAGGTTTGTGTCTTCCAGTGATGTAGTACTCTCTGGATACACCAGTGGTTTGCGGGTACTTTTCGTAGCAATCGTTTAGTATTTTGGCTTGTAGAAAATTCCATAAATATTCATAATCGATTTCGATTAGGTTCATCTTCCATTTACCACATGTAATTATAAATCGTTATAGCCACTAGTTTAGTTATCATTATCGCTTACATAACAACACAAATGATCCAGAGTTGTTGGTCCACCATTCATATTTCAAAAGTTACCGTTTTTTGTCTTAAATTATTTAAACAAGTTTTTATGCAGAATTGTTTGTTTTTGTTTTTTGAAGAGGCGCTTATTTCTTTTTATTAGAAATGGAAACAAATGCAAATATTTCGTTAGGTTGTTTTGTTTTTGGAAATTCATTGGACACAGTTAGAATTGAAACTCTTTGGCTCATGACATTTGTCAAAACGCCATCCATTGATTATCTGTTTACACATTCCATTGTTTTTTTTAAGCCATACCAATAATGAAATTAAAGCAACGCGTAGTCCATACACACATCCGCACACGCACAAAAACACTTTTATTATTCTTTGCGCGCATGCGCAACACTCCAAAACTTATCTAGTGCTACTAACACAAAAACACAATTTACCTTGAATTACTCAATGCATAAATATAGCGCTATGACACAAAAAGACGGACATTTATAATGTTTTTATGAGCACAGTACTAAAACCAAAATGTAATCAAAGACGCTGAACTATTTACAATATTCCAAGATGCATTCCAACATAATCCACATAGACTTTTTTTCATACCAACGAAATCGTTTGAAGGCATCTGTGTTAACTGGTAAGTAGGTCAATTACATGTAATGCAAACAAACTTCCATTTTACAAAAAAAAAAACTGAAGATTTGTTGTAGCTATTTAAAATCTTAAAAAGTTGATTAGAGCCAGTATTGAAGATTTTTTCATACGCGCCAATAAAGTGTCAGGCAATATTTAGTTGTGAGTATTGTCAATACGCGAAAACTCTGAAACAGCTGTTTTGCCTGAGATTTGTTTTATGATCACTTTCGCACTCTATGCTATGCTTTATCTAACTAACGTTATTATTTTGTTTGCCTATTATTTTTATCTTTGGCAACTTCATTTGTTGATATTCTTTTCAATTAAATACGCATGGACACACACACACACCTTTATAACGATTAGCGCTGTTTTATTTTATGTTTGATTCGATCGTAGCTCCACCAACAGAAATTCTGCTACACCCGACACCTATGACTTCACAACTTGACTCTCAACCGCGAACTGAAGTCAGAGCTTCAGTCAGTACATGGTCTATACAGCTTAATTGATTGTGACTATAGCACGGTGATGGAAAATGCAGTACTATAGTACTTTTTTCAATACTTTTTCACCCCGGCCAGTACCGTAGTACCCCCGCGAATGATTTAGTACCTTTTGTGTAGACATTTTTGAGTCGATATCAGATTTATGGTACAATATCTTTGACAAAATATTTTAATATTTTGAGAAAGTCTTTATCAACCTTATTTGCTAATAGTCTTTTACAAATATGGCAAAACAGACATGTTCATGTGGGAAGAAAATCTCGATTTTGTAAAAGACATAGTCAAAAACAGGATTTTATTGATCTTCAAGAATGTTTTAGTCGAAAAAAGAATGCGATTCTATATTATCGACTTTTTATTTCGGTAGAAAATGTTGTCAAAATTTTATTTCAATTGAAAATTTTGTAAAAATTTTATTTCTATAGAAAATGTTTGCAAAATTTTATTTATATAGAAAATTTTGTCAAAATTTTATTTTCTTTAAAATTTAGTCTCTTGACAATAATTTTCCAGTGAAATTTTTGTAAAAAGTACCTTTCCGCTCAAAAAATACCTTTTTTGTACTTTCTTAAAAATTGTATTTTCCATCCCTGCTATAGCATAGTGAGGTGTAATTGCACTGTGTGCCTCTATGAGATTTGATCGTTTCTCTTTGACTATGAAAATCTCTTTGCAAAATATTTATCTGATTGTGTAGCCCAATAACTTAATAATGACGTTTGAATAAAACTAAAAAACCATGTATCTCTTTGGAGATACAACTAAAATTGGCTAAACACGTGCTTTCAAGTGTTTGAGAAGAGCAAGCATTACGAAATTTTAAATATAGGCTTGTCGTAAGTGGTGGATCAACCAATAAGGTGGCTTTTGAAAATTTATTACTTTCAGATGCTAAAGGTGGGCATTAAGTTTAGCCGCTAAAATGAAACAAAAAAAATCAGTGAAATATATGTAAAGTTATACCTCGTTGATGCAAATTTTATTATAACTTGATGGAGAATGGTCCAAAGCAACTTTACATAAAGTTTATATTCTTTGAAATGGATTATTAAAGAAAGGCAATCGTAAAAAATTGATATTTTAGCAGCTAAACTCGAACTTAATACCCACCTTACACTTATAACATTTTAAGTTGCTAGTAAAAGACAACAAATTGTCGCTCCATTCTTTAAAATGTTGATTTTCATTGGGAATCAAATCTGTGATCAAAATCCATGTTTTATATTTTTAGAATTCACTCAAATCGATTTTCCATCTTGATTACAAATACGGTATTAGATTTTTATATGTCAGGGTGGAGAGGTGAAACTCAATTTTGTCTGAGTTGTTGAAAATTTTAATTCAGTTTTACGAATTATTGGACAGTTTCAATAATGGCAAATGATGAGTCACCCACAAAAATTGGGTATGACAGGGAAGCGTGCCGGATTCGTTTAACCATAGATTTTTTCATATCGAAAACAAAGACATTTTTTAAGAAGCAACCTGAAATTAAAATTAGGATTGAAGTCGCACATATCGATCTTTTCGCCTTTCTTTTTGTCTGTCTGTTTTTCATATTATAACAGACAGGACATTACTGATTTTTATGGCTTTATGGAAGCAAAAACATTGGACAAAAATGGAGGGTGAATATTTTATTTCACGCTTGCGATCGGCCAATTGGCCGCCAAGATGGTGCGATTTAATGCCTTAAGACTATTTTTTGTGGGGATATGTTAAAGCTCGTATCTATACAGTCAATCCTACTTCAAGTGATCCATTGAGAGACAACATGGAAGAATGTATTCGTGAGATACCGCAAGGACGAAAAAGACTGTTTGCATATGTTTCGGTGTAAAAATTATATATTTGGAACTCATATTTTTAACACATTAATTTTAAGTGCAAGCACATAATGTTCATAAACTAGCATAACATGTTTGCGATATATATGTTAATATGTTAGAACATATCTGTGGATTTATGACAAAACCCCATAAATCTAAGAACTCAATTTTACAGGTGACACCTTTTTTAAGGGGTCACAAAAACTTCTGTAGAAAAGATCTGGTAAATGTTTAATATTTAACTAATATACCTGTTCGATAGCTTATTTTTAGACTTGCCAAAACCACCTAGTACCCCTCGATTCAGAAAAAATTAGAAATGACAGACTTATGTTGTTTTGTTACATGATATTTTATTTAAAAAAATAAAATATCTCTATTCATGGTGTTTTGTCGCATTGAATCCTGATCATATTCTGACTAAAACACAACACAACTGAAGTTAAATATGCGTTTCTTTTTTTTTACAAAACACCATGACATGAAATATGTAGTTTTGTAAAAAAAAATGGTCAATTACACAAACCTTATGTGGACTTATGTTGTTTTGTCAAAAGTATCATACAAGTATTCCGATTTCATTTTACATATGATGAGATATGTTGTTTTGCCAGAATTAAACATAAATTTGTGCTGTTTTCACCATTCTATATCTCCCAATCTAGGACAGATATCGAAAATCTTTAAAGACAGAAAGATACGCCTTCAAAAGCTACGCACAACATAAAATTTTTGAGAAACTTTCCTATTTCGACTTATGGGGTTTTGTCATAAGTCCACAGATATTATGTTTAGGACATAACTTTTTTGTAAATATAATGCAAACATATATTAATTTAGAAACTACACGCAAAGAAAAAAAAACGTTTGGAAAACGTGTACCGAAAACGTTTTTCTTTTGTTAGAGTTTTTTGAATTGTTTCGAAAAGTATACACTTTTATCACCAAAAAAATTCTTTTGTTACAAAATTTTTATTTTTTCAATAAAAAAAGTAATTTTTGAACCAACAACACAGTCCATTTCGTTTATATCAAACACTGTTCTTTTCTCACTTTAGGTCTTTAATAAGACACATTTTACAGTTTATAGTAAAAATTTAATATAGTAGAATGTAATGGTGAACATTTTTTCGGAATCTTCCGACCATATCTGGAATATATGTAACAAAAAAAAAAAACTTTGGTCGAAGCAGGGATCGAACCCACCACCCTTGGAAAAGTATACACTTTTATCACCAAAAAAATTCGTTTGTTACAAAATTTTTATTTTTTCAATAAAAAAAGTTACTTTTGAACCAACAACACAGTCCATTTCGTTTATATCAAACACTGTTCTTTTCTCACTTTAGGTCTTTAATAAGACACATTTTACAGTTCATAGTAAAAATTTAATATAGTAGAATGTAATGGTGAACATTTTTTCGGAATCTTCCGACCATATCTGGAATATATGTAACAAAAAAAAAAAAACTTTGGTCGAAGCAGGGATTGAACCCACCACCCTTGGCATGCAAGTTGGACGTAGCAACCATTGCTCCACGGTGCCCAACTAAATGTATTTTTCTGTTAAATAAACTTTGTTTAATCGGCTCGTGGGCGCCGCAAGCTATGCTATATAAATACAACTTATAGGGGTAATTGTCTATTGATGACAATGATGGCTACATAGCTCAGTGGATAGTGTGTTGGCTTACAAATTGCATGGTCCGCGGTTCGATTCTCCGTCCAGGCGAAAGGTAAAAACAAAAATTAAAAATGTTTAAAATCCTATAATTTCTTCTACATTGTTTGTATTACAGAAAAAGGTGCTAATAACTAAAAAACTTCGTGGAAGCGAGAAACATGTGAGGGAAAATGGAATTAGCCAGGAAAATTTTTTTGTAGTTAGTCTTTATGAAATTGTTTTTACATCCTGGAAAAGAATAAACGTTTATCACAAAAAGTATATACTTTTCTTCCAAATACACTTCCTTTCAACGAAAAGCAAATGAGAAACGAACTTTGTTTGTCTAAAATTTCGTTTGGGAGGAAAGAATTATTTTTTTGCGTGTATCCATAAACATATATGTGTTTATAAAGAGAAGCCGAGAGAGTATGCTGGAAGAAAAAAAAATGGAAGTAACCAATTAACGCATCAAAAATATATACACACAAAGAAGACTTCATCAAAAGTTCTTTCTACCAGTGTACGCCTGTAAAGTGAAACATAATATGTTGAACGTTTATTTATGATCTGCAACAAATTTATTTGTGTCTTGACCAAAAAAGTGAGTTTACGTTCATTGTAAACTTCAAGTAAATCTTAGTAGTTTAGATTTTATTCTATTGTTTTATAAAAGGGACGTCCCCTTCCCTGATCAAATGTCGACAAAAATTAGGCGTTTTTTGTGCAAAGAACCATAAACTTCCCAGAAATTTCAAGAAAGGAAAATTTCTTCAAGTTCAAAATGTTTCAAAATCTGTGTGTACACTGAAAAAAATATTTATGTGATATTAAAGATTATGCAACCTAAATTTTAGGATTAAGGACAATTTCTTTAAATAATAAAATAATAAAATTGTAATTAAAATAAAGTTTATAATCTTTGCTTCAAAATTTTTTTTCGTTGAATTTAGGACGCAAAATTTTGTAAATTTGCGTCCCTCCGTTAAAGCCCATGTCTTTGAACTAAGACTAATTTTCCTTAAAGTAAAGAAACACATTTTTGATTTAAAGAAATTGTCCTTAAATTAAGTGAAATATTAAATTTAAGATAAAAACGCTTCAAATATAGGCTAAGAGTTATTTTGAGGATTTAGCGTCTTTGTTTTAAAGTTTTTTTTTGGAATTAAGAAAACATTTTTATACCCTCCATCATAGGATGGGGGTATATTAACTTTGTCATTCCGTTTGTAACACATAGAAATATTGCTCTAAGACCCCATAAAGTATATATATTCTGGGTCGTGGTGAAATTCTGAGTCGATCTAAGCATGTCCGTCCGTCCGTCCGTCCGTCCGTCCGTCCGTCCGTCCGTCCGTCCGTCCGTCTGTTGAAATCACGCTAACTTCCGAACGAAACAAGCTATCGACTTGAAACTTGGCACAAGTAGTTGTTATCGATGTAGGTCGGATGGTATTGAAAATGGGCCATATCGGTCCACTTTTACGTATAGCCCCCATATAAAGGGACCCTCAGATTTGGCTTGTGGAGCTTCTAACAGAAGCATATTTCATCCGATCCGGCTGAAATTTGGTATATGGTGTTGGTATATGGTCTCTAACAACCATGCAAAAATTGGTCCACATCGGTTCATAATTATATATAGCCCCCATATAAACCGATCCCCAGATTTGGCTTGTGGAGCCTCTAAAAGAAGCATATTTCATCCGATCCGGCTGAAATTTGGTACATGGTGTTGGTAGATGGTCTCTAACAATCATGCCAAAATTGGTCCACATCGGTCCATAATTATATATAGCCCCCATATAAACCGATCCCCAGATTTGGCTTGTGGAGCCTCTAACAGAAGCGTATTTCATCCGATCCGGCTGAAATTTGGTACATGGTGTTGGTAGATGGTCTCTAACAATCGTGCAAAAATTGGTCCACATCGGTCCATAATTATATAGCCCCCATATAAACCGATCCCCAGATTTGGCTTGTGGAGCCTCTAAGAGAAGCATATTTCATCCGATCCGGCTGAAATTTGGTACATGGTGTTGGTAGATGGTCTCTAACAATCATGCAAAAATTGGTGCACATCGGTCCATAATTATATATGGACCCCATATAAACCGATCTCCAGATTTGGCTTGCGAAGCCCCAAAGAGAAGCAAATTGCATCCGATCCGGCTGAAATTTGGTACTTGGTATTGTTATATGGTCTCTAATAACCATGCAAAAATTGGTCCACATCGGTTCATAATTATATATAGCCCCCATATAAGCCGATCCCCTGATTTGGCTTGCGAAGTCTCCAAGAGAAGCAAATTTCACCCAATCCGGTTGTAATTTTGAACATGGTGTTAGTATATGATCTTTAACAACCGTGCCAGAATTGGTCCATATCGGTCCATAATTATATATAGCCCCCATATAAAACGTTCTCCAGATTTGACCTCCGGAGCCTCTTGGAGGAGCAAAATTCATCCGATACGGTTCAAATTAGGAACGTGGTGTTAGTATATGGTCGCTAACAACCATACAACAATTGGTCCAATCACTCAAAAATTGGTCCATATCGGTTCATAACCATGGTTGCCACTAGAGCCAAAATTAATCTACCAAAATTTTATTTATATAGAAAATTTTGTCAAAATTTTATTTCTAGAGAAAATTTTTGTTAAAATTTTATTCGGTTCACAATAAAATTTTCGTCATTGTCAAAATTTTATTTCTATAGAAAATTTTGTTCAAATTTTATTCGGTTCATAATCATGGTTGCCACTCGAGCCAAAAATAATCTACCAAGATTTTATTTCTATAGAATATTTTGTCAAAAGTCTATTTCTATAGAAAATTTTGTTAAAATTTTATTTCTGTAGAAATTTTTATCAAAATTTTCTTTCTATAGAAAATTTTGTCAAAATTTTTATTTCTATACAAAATTTTATTTCTATAGAAAATTTTGTTAAAATTTTATTTCTGTAGAAAATTTTGTCAAAATTTTATGTCTACTTTCTCAAACTGAATTATATACGTATTGGATCGATCTTTTTTGATTTAATATATACCACCTATGGACTTACATACAATTTAGAAGATGGTGTTAGGAGGTTTTAAGATACCTTGCCATCGGCAAGCGTTACCGCAACTTAAGTAATTCGATTGTGGATGGCAGTGTTTAGAAAAAGTTTCTACGCAATCCATGATGGAGGGTACATAAGCTTCGGCCTGGCCGAACTTACGGCCGTATATACTTGTTTACTTTGAAGTATCCGTTATAATTTGGATTTTTAAACTGGCATTTATTTGTACGTGAGTACCTTTATTAATAAACCGCGAAAAGAGAATGAAAATTTTATAAATGAGATCTGTATCCTAATTTTAATTTTATTGGTCCTAGATTTAAGCCCAGATAGGTCGCTAAAAAATTTCTTTAGTTTAAAGAAGCCGCATCTTTGGCTCGGAATTAATAGCAAAATCCTTAAGGGAAGGTCAAAATCTTTAAATCCAAGATTTTTTTTGAGTGTATGCGCCACCCAACCCTGAAGCTTTCAATCAAATCGGA
The DNA here is from genome assembly GCF_050003625.1 of Haematobia irritans. Classification (NCBI taxonomy): domain Eukaryota; kingdom Metazoa; phylum Arthropoda; class Insecta; order Diptera; family Muscidae; genus Haematobia; species Haematobia irritans. The sequence goes on along the minus strand of NC_134398.1, from coordinate 71,690,528 downwards.
AAACTTTGGTCAATTTCCAAAACAGCTGGCAAGGGGGAGATCCCCCACCCCGTCAAAATATTAAAAGATCTGGTACCCCATATTAACTTCAGAACCTCTCCCAAGTGTATTTCAAGTAAATCGTTTATTTTTTCACTGTACTTTCAAAAAGTCGGGGAATGGAGAAGTCCCCCTCCTCGACAAAATATGGAAAAATATAGTGGCGGATCTTCGCCTAGTTGCCAACTCCCACCTTTCTTCAAATTTTCAAGCAAATCTGAGAACTTTGGTACAATTTCAAAAAGGCGGGCCGGGGAGGGGGTCCTCCAGATATCAGAAGATGATGTACCCTATTTTCACCACACTGAAAAAACAGTGAACCCTTTTCCATTTCAAAATGAACTAAACTGTAGTAATATTGACCATGATTTAGCCCTCAAGATTTTTTTCAACTTGTCTAGTTTATAATTCTCTTAAATTTTAGTTCATCTATATCATAGTATTTTAGTTCATTTTTACAACACCATAAGATTTATATACCCCTACCAAGTTAAAAAGTCAGTATTATTTTGGTTTACTTGCTTATTTTTTTGGGAAACCCGATAATAAGATTTGCGTAACAGTCTCTTTAAAATGTTGACGACTAAACTATTTTTAAATCAATCATTCCACAGTACAGAGAAATTAAATAATTAAAGGAACAACAAACCGTTTTACTATTATGAAAATGTTCACACATTACGATTAAACTTTCTTTAAGCAAAAGTACTTTATTATAAAAACTTATGATGAAAGTTCTTAATACAATGTTTTTTGTGAATAAAAATTATGACCACGTGGAACAGAGAGTAGTTCATTTGAACTCGCTGTTTGGACATTTTGACTTATCCTTTTTTATTCATCGTAGGTAATTTTTTCACATATCTTGCTGGAAAAAAATGGAAGCAATAATGAAAATTGTTAAAAATTAACACCATGTAATTCTTCATTTTAGCTTGTAACTTACCATATTTGGAGGCATTTTATCAAATGGTTTAAAGAACTTTTCTTTGGAAAACGTATCTCATAAAATGTGTACCTGAAATAATTAGAGAAATAATGAAGTATTCTATATAAACTCATAAAACTGTGTTGTTATCGATGTGAAGGATATAATAAAATACACACTAAAAAAAAGTGAACTCACTATTTAACTAAAGCCAATTTAACTATATTTTAGTTCATGAAATTATTATATTTGGAGAAAGTTTTATTTACTCTAATAATTTTTTGCGAACGTTAGTTAAATGAACGAAAAGAAGGGAAAAAATTATACACAATTTAAGCATAGAGATTTACTAAATTCGTATTTCTCATAAAATAGTTTATTATTTCTTCAAATTTGTAAATTTTACTACAAAAGCGTCCATTTGTACCTGAAATAATTAGAGAAATAATGAAGTATTCTATATAAACTCATAAAACTGTGTTGTTATCGATGTGAAGGATATAATAAAATACACACTCAAAAAAAGTGAACTCACTATTTAACTAAAGCCAATTTAACTATATTTTAGTTCATGAAATTATTATATTTGGAGAAAGTTTTATTTACTCTAATAATTTTTTGCGAACGTTAGTTAAATGAACGAAAAGAAGGGAAAAAATTATACACAATTTAAGCATAGAGATTTACTAAATTCGTATTTCTCATAAAATAGTTTATTATTTCTTCAAATTTGTAAATTTTACTACAAAAGCGTCCATCATGAACTTCGTATGTCACTAAAGACATTCTTCCAATTTTGAACTCCAATTTTTTCCTTCAAACTACAAAATTTTCTTTAAAAAGTGAAAAAAATTATTTATGTCTGATAAATTTTCTTGAATTTGTCGAAAAATATTTACTTCTTTTTATGACATCGGCGTGATGCCAGCGCTTGTAATACCGTTTAGTTAAAAATTTCTAAAACTATTCAAAATTTTCTAAACTTAATCAAAAGATTTCTTCCTGGTGGGTTCACTGTTTTTTCAGTGCATATTCTAGTTGAAAGAAAGTCAAAGTTGTAATATAAAACTTACCAATTCTCTATTAAATTGTACGCTGAGGGCAAATATAAAAAGTTGTCCAAATTTATTTGGGTTACTCTGAAATTAAATATTTATTTTTTACATCAAATAAAATTATTAAATAGGTTTCCAAAAAACCTAATGAAAAAAATAATAATATGCATAAAAAACCAAATATTCTGGTTAAAAGATAGTTAAAGAATCGTTACCAATTCACTATTAAATTACATGCAAAGGAGTACTAAAAATTTTTCCAAATTTTTAAGGGGTTATCCTGAAATTATATATTTGTTTTTTACATTAAAAATATTACATTGGTTTCCAAAAAATTTGATTAAAGAAATTCTAAAATAAAGTATTAAAAACCTGTAATTTTGATGATAAAAAGGTCATAAAAACGTAAATATTCTAGTTGAAAGAAAGCTAATTTTTAAAAGAAAACTTACCAATTCTCAATTTTTTTAAATTTGTTCGAATCCATCTGGAGTTGCTCTGAAATTAAATATTGCTTTAACAACAAAGAAAAAAATTAAACTGGTTTCAAAAAAAAAAAACAAATGTACATAAAAAATATTCTTTTTAAAAGAAAGCCATATTAAAAAATACTTACCAATTTGTGACTAAACTATACGCTGAGATATAACAAAAATTTTCCAAATTCATCTGGGATTGAATATTAATTATATAATTATATAATAAAATTTCAAAACACTTTCAATTTCAACGTATTTTCCTAAATATTCTTAATAACTTTTTTCTAAAAAGGTTTAATAAACAAACACCAATATATGTCTCAAAAATCCAAAATAACAGGTTGGCTGATAAGTCCCCGGTCTAACACATTTTTTTTTTTGTCAAAATTTGTTTTTATTATTCAACATAGTTCCCTTCAAGAGCGATAAAACGATTATAACGACCTTCCAATTTTTTGATATTTTGGTAGTACTCCTCGGTTTTGCCTCAAAATAGGCCTCGGTTTCGGCGATCACCTCTTCATTGCAGCCAAATTTTTTTTCTGCGAGCATCCTTTTGAGGTCTGAGAACAAGAAAAAGTCGCTGAGGGCCAGATCTGGAGAATACGGTGGGTGGGGAAGCAATTCGAAGCCCAATTCATGAATTTTTGCCAGCGTTCTCAATGACTTGTGGCACGGTGCGTTGTCTTGGTGGAACAACACTTTTATCTTCTTCATATGGGGCCGTTTTGCCGCGATTTCGACCTTCAAACTCTCCAATAACGCCACATAATAGTCACTGTTGATGGGTTTTCCCTTCTCAAGATAATCGATAAAAAATATTCCATGCGCATCCCAAAAAACAGAGGCCATTACTTTGCCAACGGACTTTTGAGTCTTTCCACGCTTCGGAGACGGTTCACCTGTCGCTGTCCACTCAGCCGACTGTCGATTGGACTCAGGAGTGTAATGATGGAGCCATGTTTTGGCCATTGTCACATATCGACGGAAAAAATCGGGTTATTACGAGTTAACAGCTGCAAACACCGCTCAGAATCATCAACATGTTGTTGTTTTTGATCGCGCGGCACCCATTTTGCACAGAGCTTCCGCATATCCAAATATTGATGAATGATATGACCAACTCGTTCCTTTGATATCTTTAAGGCCTCTGCTATCTCGATCAACTTCATTTCATCATTTTATGGATTTTTTTGATGTTTTCATCGGTAACCACCTCTTCGGGCGTCCATGTGTTTCCAAACATTTTGTGGACATTTCCTAAGAACTTAAACCATTCTCAAAATCGTCAAATATTGTTGACTTTGTGTTGTTTTTTTTTTGTCTTAAGATTAAAAGCATTTTCGGTAAATAGAACGTACATTTTGTTCAACCGTTCGTTATTTAGAATACCCAACGTTAAGAATTTGGACGTTCGTTAAATTGGGTTGGGATATTCGTTAAACAGAGCTTCGGCTGTATGTATCAGTGTTGCCAGGTTGGGGGTTTTCCCCCCAAATTTAGGGGTTTTTTACACGTTTAGGGGGATTTTTAGGGGTAACATTTATTTGGGGGGATTTTTGGGGGTAAAAGAAAATATCGTAGATCTTATAAAGTGGAGCAATTCTCAACAAAATTTGGAACAATTCTGGCATGAATTTTGAGAAAAAAATAAGGGAAGTCAACCCATATTCTTAAATACAAGCAAGTATGCAATGCCATTCTTTTTTAAACGCATTGAAGGGGCATTTTTAATATTTGATACAATTAAAAACAAAGTTAGGTTAGGTGGCGGCCCTATGTATCAGGCTCACTTAGACTCACTTAGGGACCTCCTTAGACCCACTTAGGGACCTCCTTTTTATAGCCGAGTACGAACGGCGTTCCACATTGCAGTGCAACCACTTAGAGAAGCGTTGAAACCCTCAGAAATGTCACCAGTATTACTGAGGTGTTACTTTTTGGTGTTCTGTCGAAGCAGGAATCGAACCCGAATTTGTGACAAGTGGTGTAATGAATTTATCTAATGATTTTTATTTACTTCAAAAGAAAATTTTTAGCATAAAAAACTTATTTTGTCTAAAATTTTGTTCTTCAGAAAAAATCTTCTTTCAGTTTATATATTTGTGTTAAATTTCATTTTTATAGTGTATCAATACAGGATTTTTTAACGAAATTTTGGGTCTCTTTTTGTACTTTTTACATACTTAAAATTTTTGGGGGTTTTTGAAAAAAGTCTAGACCAATTTAGGGGTTTTTTTCTTAAGATTTGGGGGGAAGAATCAATAATTACCTGGCAACACTGGTATGTATGTAAAGATCTCGTACAACAACAGTGTTATCAGGTTGGGGGTTTTCCACCAAATTTAGGGGTTTTCCCACGTTTGGGGGGATTTTTAGAGGTAACATGTATTAGGGGATTTTTTAGGGGTGAACAATACTCAACCAAATTTGGAACACTTCGGGCATGAAATTGAAGAAAAATGAACTAAAAGCAAGTGTGCATTAGTGCATACCCTTTTTCACATGCTTCTGTTGAAAGATCATTTTCAATGTTCGACATAGTTAAAAACAAAGAAAAAGAAATCGTATGTTAACTTCAATAGCTGAAAGTCTTTGAGAGTTAAATATTTCTTAAATGACGAGTGGTATAATTTTACTCCTACAAGTGAAATGATTAAATTTTTTACTTGTAATAATTTGTATCCCGCTAACGCAGAAGATTTAGATTCCCAGCAAAAAAATTTTGAAGTTCTTCCAAAGGCACAACTTTAAAAGCACTTCCAGAAGATGCACTCCCAGTGATGTTTTTTTTATTTTAACTACCCAGGAAGTTCTTTTAATTCAATTTTTTATAACTTGGTTTTTTCATACTTTTAATGGGTAATTTTAACTTTTTTTCAAATAAGTTAAAAACAGAGTAAGAATTCATAAAATGATACAATTCATATAAATTTTGTCGAAAAAAAATGATAAATCCAATCTGAAAAAAAGGGCATTTTTTAAAATATTTGAGGTCAAACGTTTCCGACAAGCGTTAGAGTCCATTAAAAATTATAGAACATTACAAAAATTATTTATTTGACAAAATATCACAGAATTTTTTAATTTATATTCAAAACATTGAAATCCGATCACACCTAAAGAAGTGATGCAAATTCAGTGCAACGGCTGTTGATGCATATCTGTGTAATAATGACAAAACCCCATAAGTCGAGATAGGATAATTTCTCAAAAATGTTACGTTGTGGTTTCGAAGGCGCATCTTTTTGTCTTTACAGATTTTTGATATCAGCCCTAGATCGGGGGACATAAAATCGTGAAAAACAACACAACTCTCGAATTTTTAATTAATTTTTACAAAACAACATATCTCATAATATGTTGTCAAATACATTGGAAATACTTGTATGATATTTTTTTTTTACAAAAAACATAAGTTTCCATAAGGTTTCTGTATTTGACCGATTTCTTTTTCTTGGAAAATAATATATCTCGAGACATGGTGTTTTGTCGCATAACATATCTAAATAAAAACACATTTAACTTCAGTTGTGATGTTTTCTTAGTCAGATAATTGGTAATCAGTAGTAGTAAGTAATTACTAGGTAAATTTGGTAAAGTGGAAAAATAAACCATTGAAAAGGTCTATCACACAAGTATTAAACATTTTTCAGATTTTCGCTCTCCTGTAAAATTGAGTATTTAGACTTATGGGGTTTTGTCAGAATTCCACATATATATTTAGTGGATTTTATTTTGTCTACTTTTCTACATTATAAATCGAATTTTCTCTTATATATATTTAAATTAAATTAAATTTTCTTATATACATATTCTCAGCGATGTCTGCGTCATTAGTCTTGTTATTTTTGTTTTCATGTTTATATCTGTCAAATATTTTCTCAACAAAACAATTTGTTGAAAATTCAGAATATTTTTACTGTTTTCTCTGTCAAGCATCTACAAACACATTTCAACAACAAACGCCTCATATTCAATGGACAAATATGTTGAGCATCACTAGATTTTATATACGAATAAAGTTGTTAATATTTCATTTCAATTAAATTTTATCAATTAAAACAGCAATCATATTAATAATGTTTACAAACAGTTCACTTTTTTTCGGTGTAGAAAGAAGGAGACTAATGGCTAACTTAATTTGATGCTGAATTGTACACAGAAAAAAAAAACCGTAGTTAAACTAACGCTAAATTTAACTTATTGTTATTGTAAAAAATATTATTTGTTTGTACTTAAATTTTAATTTTCCACAACTTAATGAAATCTTACTTTTTGTAAGAATGTCGCAAATATTTTATGAACTAAACGTGGGTATAAAGTTCAATGACCGTACACATAAGTTCGACTAAAGCAAAACGAAATTTTATTAATTTTTTTTCTATGAGAGGATGTAATTTCATGAACTGCATTTATAAAGTACAAAAGAGCATTCGATTTTCAATGTTTTAACAACGCTGTGTGGAAATCTCAAAATGTGGAGTACAATTTAGTTAAATTTTCAAACAAGTTAGTTCATCGTTCCTATAAAACAGGTTACTTTTTCGGTGTACAACTTCACTTATAATTTGTAGTAGTTGCGATGGATAACCCTCGCCCACTAAACTAAAATTTATTGGCTTATGCTAATACATAGTTTGTTTTTCCGAATAACCAATATCAGCATTTATCACAGTAACGCCCATTTTCATGAAGCTCCGTTAGTGCTCCGTTAACTAACGAACTTTTTAACCGTATTATGAACATAGCTGTCATCTTGCCTTTTGTTAACTGACAGTTAAAGCCTAACGGAGCTACATGAAAATGGCCGTGAATGGGATTTGAATCCCACACAGGATTGTTAACTTAACAGGTTGGCTGACACATAGATGGCGTCGCTAGTATTGAATGCATATTATTTTTATATAGTAACAACCTTCAAATGATTCGTGTCAAAATTTGACGCCTGTAAGTCAATTAGTTTGTGAGATAGAGCGTCTTTTGTGAAGCATCTTTTGTTATTGTGATTTCTGGAAGCAAAAACTTGGCTTGATAATGAGTTTCCGGACTCTGCCCCAGGGAAATCAACAATAATTGATTGGTATGCAAAATTCAAGCGTGGTGAAATGAGCACGGAGGACGGTGAATGCAGTAGACGCCCGAAAGAGGTGGTTACCGACGAAAACATCAAAAAAATCCACAAAATGATGAAGTGAAGTTGATCGAGATAGCAGAGGCCTTAAAGATATCAAAGGAACGTGTTGGTCATATCATTCATCAATATTTGGATGTGCAGAAGCTCTGGGCAAAATAGGTGCCGCGCGAGCTCACATTTGACCAAAAACAACGTGTTGATGATTCTGAGCGTTGTTTGCAGCTGTTAACTCGTAATAACCCGATTTTTTCCGTCGATATGTGACAATGGCCAAAACATGGCTCCATCATTACACTCCTGAGTCCAATCGACAGTCGGCTGAGTGGACAGCGACCGGTGAACCGTCTCCGAAGCGTGGAAAGACTCAAAAGTCCGCTGGCAAAGTAATGGCCTCTGTTTTTTGGGATGCGCATGGAATAATTTTTATCGATTATCTTGAGAAGGGAAAAACCATCAACAGTGACTATTATATGGCGTTATTGGAGCATTTGAAGGTCGAAATCGCGGCAAAATGGCCCCATATGAAGAAGAACAAGTATATACGGCCGTAAGTTCGGCCAGGCCGAAGCTTATGTACCCTCCATCATGGATTGCGTAGAAACTTCTTCTAAACACTGCCATCCACCATCGAATTACTTAAGTTGCTTGATGATGGCAAGGTATCTTAAAACCTCCTAACACCATCTTCTAAATTGTATGTCCATACGTGGTATATATCAAATCAAAAAAGATCGATTCAATACGTATATAATTCAGTTTGACAAAGTACACATACAATTTTGACAAAATTTTCTACAGAAATAAAATTTTAACAAAATTTTCTATAGAAATAAAATTTTCACAAAATTTTCTATAGAACTAAAAATTTTGACAAAATTTTCTATAGAAAGAAAATTTTGACAAAAATTTCTACAGGAATAAAATTTTAACAAAATTTTCTATAGAAATAAACTTTTGACAAAATTTTCTGTAGAAATAAAATCTTGGTCGATTATTTTTGGCTCGAGTGGCAACTATGATTATGAACCGAATAAAATTTGAACAAAATTTTCTATTGAAATAAAATTTTGACAATGATGAAAATTTTATTATGAACCGAATAAAATTTTAACAAAATTTTCTCTAGAAATAAAATTTTGACAAAATTTTCTATAGAAATAAAATTTTGGTAGATTATTTTTGGCTCTAGTGGCAACCATGATTATGAACCGATATGGACCAATTTTTGTGTGATTGGACCAATTATGGTATGGTTGTTAGCGACCATATACTAAAACCACGTTCCTAAGTTGAACCGGATCGGATGAATTTTGCTCTTCCAAGAGGCTCCGGAGGTCAAATCTGGAGAACGTTTTATATGGGGGCTATATATAATTATGGACCGATATGGACCATGTTCCAAATTACAACCGGATTGGATGAAATTTGCTTCTCTTGGAGACTTCGCAAGCCAAATCTGGGGATCGGTTTATATGGGGGCTATATATAATTATGAACCGATGTGGACCAATTTTTGCATGGTTGTTAGAGACCATATACCAACATCATGTACCAAATTTCAGCCGGATCGGATGAAATTTTCTTCTCTTTGAGGCTCCGCAAGCCAAATCTGGGGATCGGTTTATATGGGGGCTATATATAATTATGGACCGATGGGAACCAATTTTTGCATGGTTGTTAGAGACCATATACCAACACCATGTACCAAATTTCAGCCGGATCGGATGAAATTTGCTTCTTTTTTAGGCTCCGCAAGCCAAATCTGGGGATCGGTTTATATGGGGGCTATATATAATTATGGACCGATGTGGACCAATTTTTGCATGGTTGTTAGAGACCATATACCAACATCATGTACCAAAGTTCAGCCGGATCGGATGAAATTTTCTTCTCTTTGAGGCTCCGCAAGCCAAATCTGGGGATCAGTTTATATGGGGGCTATATATAATTATGGACCGATGGAAACCAATTTTTGCATGGTTGTTAGAGACCATATACCAACACCGTGTACCAAATTTCAGCCGGATCGGATGAAATTTGCTTTATTTTTAGGCTCCGCAAGCCAAATCTGGGGATCGGTTTATATGGGGGCTATATATAATTATGGACCGATGTGGACCAATTTTTGCATGGTTGTTAGAGACCATATACCAACACCATATACCAAATTTCAGCCGGATCGGATGAAATATGCTTCTGTTAGAGGCTCCACAAGCCAAATCTGAGGGTCCCTTTATATGGGGGCTATACGTAAAAGTGGACCGATATGGCCCATTTTCAATACCATCCGACCTACATCGATAACAACTACTTGTGCCAAGTTTCAAGTCGATAGCTTGTTTCGTTCGGAAGTTAGCGTGATTTCAACAGACGGACGGACGGACGGACGGACGGACGGACGGACGGACGGACGGACATGCTTAGATCGACTCAGAATTTCACCACGACCCAGAATATATATACTTTATGGGGTCTTAGAGCAATATTTCGATGTGTTACAAACGGAATGACAAAGTTAATATACCCCCATCCTATGATGGAGGGTATAAAAAAGTGTTGTTCCACCAAGACAACGCACCGTGCCACAAGTCATTGAGAACGATGGCAAAAATTCATGACTTGGGCTTCGAATTGCTTGCCCACCCACCCAGATCTGGCCCCCAGCGACCTCAAAAGTATGCTCGCAGGGAAAAAATTTGGCTGCAATGAAGAGGTGATCGCCGAAACTGAGTCCTATTTTGAGGCAAAACCGAAGGAGTACTACCAAAATGGTATCAAAAAATTGGAAGGTCGTTATAATCGTTGTATCGCTCTTGAATGGAACTATGTTGAATAATAAAAACGAATTTTGACAAAAAATGTGTTTTTCGTTGTTAGATCGGGGACTTATCAGCCAACCTGTAATTTGTGCGAAACAATATAAATGCCAATTTTTCCGTCCGTAAATTTCAGAGTTGCATCACTATGTGTTCCAATTCGAAAAAGTGATCCTAGAACTAGACTTTAGACGTTTCAATTCTGGTTCGGCTTTATTCTCATTTGTTACAATTCAGTCTAGTTAAGCTTCTTCAAAACACTATCAACAAATAAAATGTTTGCTTTTTAATTTGAAGACTAAGAGCAATATATCTATCTACACACAAAAAAATTTTTTTCTGATTCAATCACGAAATTAATTGATCCAATTAATTTTTTAATTGAAATGTCTTCAATCACAGAATTGATAGTATCAATTAAAAAATTAATTGACAGTCAATTAAAAAATTAATTGATCCAATTAAATATTTAATTGATACTATTAATTTGTGTGATTGATTTTTATTTCAATTAAAAAATTTGTTGAATCAATTAAATTTTTAATTGAATATTTTTTAAAGCTCAATTAAGATTTTAATTGGAAAAATTTTCGTGAAATTTTTTTCTGTGTATATATAAAATTCAATCTATGTTTGTTTATTTGTTTGTTTGTTTGTATGTTCCGAGTTGGCTGCGAAACGGCTGAACAGATTTACTTGAAACTTTTAGAGATCGTAGGGGGCGTTCATGTGGTGAAAATAGGGTATCTCATTTTTTGACACCTGGTCGCGGAGGGGGCCTCCCCTTTATCGGACTTTTTGAAAATTGGACCAAAGTTGACCGATTTGCTTGAAATTTTCATTGAAGATTGGGGTTGGCATCTAAACAAAGATCCGCTACTTTTTATTTCGATATTTGGCGGCGGAGGGGGACCTCCCCTTTGTTCGACTTTTTTTTGAAGTACAGTGAAAAAACTAAAATTCTCTAAATTATCTGAGATTTACAGATAACATGTGGTGAGGTTATGGAATTAATATGGGGTACCTGATGATTTCATATGTGGATGGGGAGGGGGACCTCCCCCTTGCCCTACTTTTTGAAACTTGGAACAAAATTATGCGATTTGTTTGAAATTTTCATTGAATGTTGGGGTTGGCATCTAGACAAAAATCCGCTATATTATTTTTTGGTATTTGGTCGGGGAGGGGGACCTCCCCGATTTTTTGTTTTTTTTTTTTGAAAATACAAACAAAACTAAACTCCCCCGACTGAAATTTTACGTAAAAATGGGTTATGAAATTTATATCAGGTTCCTGATTTTTTAATAAAAATAAAAGGGCATAGGGAGACATCCCCTTCTCTTAAGTACATACAGAGAAACAATTAAACTTTATATGAACGAAGAGGCAACCTTCCTTGCCCCACACTTGAAGGAAAGTTTTAAGAATTTTCAGGGAAGGTTAGGGGTGCTATTCACTACGGTGTTTGTCGATATTGTATCGGGGAAAGTGACGTCCCTTAAAAACAATAGAGCAAAATTTAAACATCTTCGATCTACTTGAAATTTACAGGGAACGTGGGAGGAGGTGATTAAATGTATACATGATTTTTAAATTAGTGTATGATTTTTCGATATCTGGTTGGAGAAGGGGAAAATTGAAATAAACTTCGATAGAATTTATAGGGACCATTGAGTAGTTGCGAAATGAATATAGGGTACGTGATAGTCCGATATCAGGTCGGAGTGGTGCGAAGGTAGGGAGAGGGTTCCCTTTTGTCCGTTTTTTTTTTTTCTTAAATTGAAAGTAGAGGGTTGTCCGTAAATGGGAACTCGGTACATAATTTTATGATTTTTGCACAGGCTTTTGCCAGACTTCTTTTTAGTAAAGAACTTAAATTTACATGAAATTGGTAGCCAACGTAGAGGTTAGGGGTGCTATTCACTACGGTGTTTGTCGATATTTTATCGGGGAAAGTGACGTCCCTTTAAAACAATAGAGCAAAATTTAAACATCTTCGATCTACTTGAAATTTACGGGGAACGTGGGAGGAGGTGATTAAATGTATACATGATTTTTAAATTAGTGTATGATTTTTCGATATCTGGTTGGAGAAGGGGAAAATTGAAATAAACTTTGTGGATTTACTTCGATAGAATTTATAGGGACCATTGAGTAGTTGCGAAATGAATATAGGGTACGTGATAGTCCGATATCAGGTCGGAGTGGTGCGAAGGTAGGGAGAGGGTTCCCTTTTGTCCTTTTTTTTTCTTAAATTGAAAGTAGAGGGTTGTCCGTAAATGGGAACTCGGTACATAATTTTATGATTTTTGCACAGGCTTCTGCCAGACTTCTTTTTAGTAAAGAACTTAAATTTACATGAAATTGGTAGCCAACGTAGAGGGTGCATCATTTTCCTACATTTTAGCAAATGTTAATGTGGTAAAGTTTTTTACTACTTTTGCTTTTTCCGATTTATTGGATAATAAATCAAGTAGTCCGATTTGTTTAAAAGAATTCAAATCTTTTCGAATTTGTTTTCAGCACGAAGGATATAGTTGACTAAGTTAACGCAAAATGTTCCTCCAAATACGCTTCGGAAGGCGCAGCGAAGCGGGCCGGGTTACGCTAGTATACTTTATATTTAAGGAATATTTGTACAAATATTACAATTTTTAAAAGCGATTTTCTGTTTACAATTTGTGTGCTCTCTACACAAACCAGTTTTGTTTAGAATATCTTCTTGTTGTTATAAGACAAGAGTCTTCACTACCAACGAATACAAATTCCTCTTTCGCTCTTATTCAACTGCTCTCAGAACGATCACGTCAAGTATGTTGCGAGAACAAAACTGCATAGAGTACTACATGTGCAACATGAAGTTTGAGAAATAGAAAGAACATTTATTCTCCACTTTATATGTTTTTGGTTTGATAAACAGAACGACTAACGCTAAGGTAAGTGTGTGATATACATACATATATGAAATATATGACATACATACCTATGGTTAATCACACTGGAAAGTGTTGCTTTGTACATAACTGAGAAATACTTGTGGTACCACGTGAAGTGAACAGAATGTTGTACTCTTTCTCAAGTACTTACACCTTTATTGTGCCTATTTCCACATATTGTTTCGGATAAGTTCTCGTTGCACACCAAAAAAAATCAGATTCAATCACGAAATTAATTGATCCAATTAATTTTTTAATTGAAATGTCTTCAATCACGAAAATGATAGTATCAATCACAGTTTTAATTGGGCATAAAAAAAGTTCTTGATTAAAACATTAATTGATTTCATTAGCAAATTTCAATTAATTTTTTAATTGATTCAATTAAAAATTTAATTGATGTTGATTGCAAAACTCAATTAATTTTTTAATTAAAAAAGTAACTATTTTCAATTACTTTTAAGTTAATTGTATCAATTAATTTTAAAAATTGAAAAATTTTCAATCACTAACATTATTAACTTAATGTTTCTATCTTGACTAAAAAGTTAATTGTATCAATTAATTTATTAATTGAAACAATTTTCAACTTCAATTAACTTTTTAATTGGAAATATGTTGGTCATATTGTTTTCTGTGTGGTATTTGATAAGCAAGTGTTCTCTTCACTTCACTGCTTGCGCTCTGAGAGACGGATACCTAGCAAAAATTTTTGGAAGTTCTTCCAAAGGCACAACTTTAAAAGTACTTCCAGAATATGCACTCCCAAAGATGTTAAATTTTTTATAACTCGTTTTTTTTCTTATTTTTAATGGGTAATTGCAACTTTTTTGTTTCAAAATGGTTAACAACAGGTTAAGAATTTATGCAATTGTACTAATTATTTATGACGAAAAAATGCTAAATTTAATCAAGAAATATTGCGAATTTTCACAATATTTTAGGTCAAACGTTTTAGGCAAGCGTTAGAAAAAAATATTATAAAAAGTATTTATTTGGCAAAATATGACAACATTTTTTAATTCACATCCAAAACACTGAATTCGGATCACATCGTAAGAGAGCAAATTCAGTGTAACGGCTGTTGAAATGGTAGACATCCGTCCTATGACAAGCCCAAGTTAAATTCATCGCTTCTGCGCTAAATTTGCACTACTTCCGGATGCAAAAAGAACATTTTCACTACTTTTTTGGCATCGCCTTTTTTTGCTGGGTAGTGAAAAGTTATTCGATGCAGACCTCTTGTAAATATAAACATGGCGATAGGCGAACACTTGTTAAGCCCAAAATCTGCAAATGGCTAGCGCCGTGTCAGTCGCCTCAAACTCTCCTCTAACTATTATAAATTGATTTGAGTGTAACGCATCCGAACGAACCGCAGCCGAACCGTTTTTAACAGTCAACGCCGCCGCCGAATATGTCGACTCATCTCGACTCAAATTTAGCCGCCAATTAATGAAAAATATTGATTTATATCTGAAAAATTTAATAATAATTTTTATATAATTTGCCAAAATTTTGAACTTTCCACCTACAATTAATTAGTATGTAGTTGCTATTATAGTTTTACAAACATTTAGCTCAGAAGATTTGAATGAAATGTAAATTTGATTGTAAGATTGGTTGTACAAATAATCTCATTACAATTCGCAAAACTTCAAATTGATTTTATAATAGATTGTGCGCCGCCGAATAGACAATTTTTTATCGGCTTTGCCGTCAAGCCGCCGCCGGAGGCAAAAATTTAGTGTCAGCCGCCACCGACAAAAATGGGTCGACTTCATTCTCTGATATTGATTCAGAACTGTAGTACATATGTTTCAATGTTTGTATATTTACCCTTTATGGTCATATTCATACTGAGGTGAATTAAACACTACTGTTAATTTTAAATTATGTGGCATACTTTTAGGATCGAAAATTTAAAAAAAATTTCGCCGTCACAAATAAAAAAATTAAATAGTTTAATAGTATTAGTCGAGCGGTGGAATTCAGACCTTTAAATCAGATGTTGTATTTCTTCTTCAGATGTTCAGAATTGTTAAAATGTGTTCCGAGTGCATCAAGACATATGCCTTGTAACTTTGCACTAGAAACATACACAGAAAAAAATATCACCAAAATATTTCCAATTAAAAAGTTAATTGAAGTTGAAAAAAATTTCAATTAATAAGTTAATTGATACAATTAACTTTTTAATCAAGATAGAAATATTAAGTTAATTAAGTCAATGATTGAAAATTTAAAAATTTTTAATTAAAAAATCAATAGATACAATTAACTTTTTAATCAAATTCGGAAGACTAAGTCAGTTAAAGAAAGTGATGAATATTTTTTTAATTTTTAATTAAAAATGTATTTCAAACAATCAATTGTTAATCCAAATAAAAACTCTAAACCAATTCAGAAATTAATTGAAAATAGTCACTTTTTTAATTAAAAAACTTATTGAGTTTTGCAATCAACATCAATTAAATTTTTAATTGAGTCAATTAAAAATTAATTGAAATTTGCTAATGAAATCAATTATTAAACTGTGATTGATACTATAATTTTCGTGATTGAAGACATTTCAATTAAAAAATTAATTGGATTAATTAATTTCGTGATTGAATCAGAATTTTTTTTTTGTGTGTATATGCATTTTACAATTGTATATATGGCTTACAGTAAAATGTAATTAAAATTATAAAAATCTAAATATTAAATATCAAACATGTTGGACACATAAAATTGAAATTCAAAAATTAAAAGTCGAGAATTTTATAAAATTTGTGATTCAAATTGATCGTTTTATTTATTTTATTTCAACTAACTATTAAAAAACACAATATAAAAACTTAAAAAACTCTCTATGCCAAAAGGGAATGAATGAAATCATTGTCTCTTTAGACAAGTTGATAGAATATGTTCTAAAAGCTGACTACACAGGATTTTTTAACTCAATTTTTAATAGCTTGCTTTTTTCCTAGTTTTAATGGGCAATTTTATTTTTTCGTTTACTTAAAATAGGTTAAAAACAGAATAGGTACAAATTATTTAAATTTAGTGGACAAAAATGCTATATACATTCTAGAAAAACTGAGATTTGTGATCAAACGTTTCAGACAAACGTTAGAATGCATTACAAATTATAAAAATTATTTATTTGGCAAAATATATAAAAAAAAATTAATTCACACTGAATTCGGTAACTAATATTTGAAATTGAATTATTAAACCTATTGATATTTTTAAAATAGTTTTTGAACCATAGTGGAAAATTCGAAAATACATTAATTAATAAAAACAAAATTTAGTTCGGGACATTATCGCCGTCGCCATCATATGTGATGTCGGGAATACCATCTTTTTGCTGTAGCATTCAATAAAATTTTATCAACATCTGATTCATTTTTAATTATTTGAGCTTTCGATATCTCATTTCTTTTGTAATATACACTCAAAAAAAAAGTGAACTCTCTATTTCACTAAAGCCAATTTAACTTTATTTTAGTTCATGTAATTATTATGTTTGGAGAAAGTTTCATTTACTCTAATAATTTTTTGCGTACGTTAGTTAAATGAACTAAAAAACGAAAAAAAATTATCCTCTAATTAAGCAAAAAGATTTACTAAATTCGCGCTTCCCACAAAATAGTTCATTATTTCTTTAAATTTGTAAATTTTACCAAAAATGCGTTCATCATGAACTTCGTATGTCACTAAAGACATTCTTGCATTTTTTAACTCCAAGTTTTTCCTTCAAACTACAAAATTTTCTTTGACAAGTGAAAAAAATTAATTATGCCTAACAAATTTTCTTGCATTTGTCAAAAAATATTTACTTATTTTTGTGATATCGGCGACATGTCAGCGTTTGTAATACTATTTAGTTAAAATTTTCTAAAATTAACGAAAAATTTTCTTCCTGGTGGGTTCACTGTTTTTTCAGTGTACTTTTCCATTTCTTGAGTAGGCATAGCGAAACCCGACTTTTTTTTAATGTTTTCGCATAGGTAAGTAGGCTTAAGGTCTCTTTACTCAGATAGTCGTTAATGTATATCCCAGCTGATTCTTCGCTTCCTGTTAGTTTGGACTTTATCGACATAAGTTTTTCTTTTGTGAACTTGTTAGCAAATTTAACAACTACACGCAAAGAAAAAAAAAACAAGTTCGGAAAACGTGTACCGAAAACGTTTTTCTTTTGTTAGAGTTTTTTGAATTGCTTCGAAAATTTTAAACTTTTATCACCAAAAAAATTCGTTTGTTACAATGCTGTATAAATATAACTTATACATAGCTCAGTGGTTAGTGTGTTGACTTACAAAGTGCATGGTCCGCGGTTCGATTCTCCGTCCAGGCGAAAGGTAAAAAAATTTATATAATCGTATAATTTCTTCTACATTGTTGGTATTACAGAAAAAGTTGCTAAGAACTAAAAAACTTCGTGGAAGTGAGAAAGATGTGAGGAAAAATGCAATTAGCAAGAAAACAATGTAATT
The DNA here is from genome assembly GCF_050003625.1 of Haematobia irritans. Taxonomy (NCBI): domain Eukaryota; kingdom Metazoa; phylum Arthropoda; class Insecta; order Diptera; family Muscidae; genus Haematobia; species Haematobia irritans. The sequence goes on along the minus strand of NC_134398.1, from coordinate 71,672,654 downwards.
TTTTTGAGTTTGTCTTTATGAAATTGTTTTTTTATCCTGGAAAAGAATAAACGTTTATGACAAAAAGTATATACTTTTCTTCCAAATTCACTTCCTTACAGCGAAAAGCAAATGAGAAACAAACTTTGTTTGTCTAAAATTTCGTTTGGGAGGAAAGAATTATTTTTTGCGTGTACAGTTTTCTTAGGGTTGTTCGCCACTTTGCCTCGCAAAAAGAAAGCTTCGTTTACATTGTGAGCTTCAAGTTCTACAACCTTTTCCTTCGATAGCCCTAAAACGGCATCTATAGCAGATATGTCTCTCTCCACCTTTAATCCACTAACTATACAGTCGTTCTGAATTCGTATATCATTTAGTAATTTAAGTTATGTTTCAAGTATTTCAACCTTCTTTTTCAAAACTTTATTTTCCTTTTCTACTTCTTTAAGCTTTTTCTTATTCTCTACTACTCCCTTTAAAATGTCATCGTACTGTTTTGACATGAATTGAATGGTGTTTTTATCCCAGCTAACTCGGACAGCTGATCCAACTTTTTTAAATCTGTAATTTTTTAACTCTGCTTTAAGCGAGCTCTCATTACCACCTTCGCACAAATGACAAGTAAATAATTCGCTCTCATTCTTCAACAATTGTTCATATTCACGTTTGTCCAGATGTTTGCATTCAGCATGAAACATCTTGGAGCATTTATCACATTCGACTGTGTTTTCGGAGTCCTCTTTGACTTCAAGTTTACATTGAGCGCAAATTATTTTTCTTGTACGAAGACTTCTGCGACTTGTTTTGTTCATCATTCAATGCACCGAGATACAAAAATATCAAATTGAGATATTTTATAAATATGTACCGTTTATAAACTCTTTCTCTTTGGTATTTTAAAGTAAGAAATTTTTTGGACTAGAACACACTGATATAAACACGTCTTTGTCAACTTTTATTTATTCAGATGACAATCTCAAGAAGTTTTAAGATGCCTTGTCTTACCTTCGATTGTGGATGACAGTCTTCAGTAGAAGTGTGTAAAGAACACCCATAGAAGGAATACGATCACTTCGTTTAGAAAGCAAAATGTTCCATGCTCACCGTTCCTTCTCTAACTCTAAACAATTTTCGACCGACATATTAATACCCATATTATCTCTTTTTATTTCAATACAAATTCAAGTAAAACAAGTCTTGTAGAATTATTTTCATTTTTAAATAAATTATTCGACAGAATTTATATTTATTATGTCTGATCGTTTGCATCAAATAAAATTCGTTTCAGTCAATGACCTGTAATTGTCATGCTGACAAAGACTATATACATTCCTTTGCCATGATACATTTAAAATATACATTTTTCTTAAACACCTATATTTATATGCATTAATACCTTCGATTTTAGTGCTAAATAAAATAATCTAAATGGAAAAGTAAATAAATGAAAGTAAAATATCATTAAAGGAAGATCACTTATTGAGGAATATTCGAATAAATCTCAACTATCTCAACACAGATTTTAAAAATAACGCATTGTATAAAAATGATGGGAGGGGTGACACTTACTCCTTAAACCTAAAAGAAATCGTACGTTTTTGGGAGGTAGTTCAATGTTTAGACCCATGGTTGAATGATTGGGCCCCTCGTGTTTGCTTAAATTAGGACCTTGCGTTGTGGTGACCAATCGCTGCTACGCAAAAAGCATTTAAGTCTGTGGATGGCAAATAATAGCGATGGATAAATGCAATACAATATGAAGATGCCAATGAATGTTATGACACAATTGCGCGGCTCAGTCCAATCCAACATGGGGTAGACATAATGATTTCCAGCACTAGAAGAAAATCACAACAGAGGGAAGAATTAATTAGCATTGTTATATTCTCCAATGATTCCGGCATGTACTCACTCATCTGTTCCTCCGCATAGGTAGTAGACAAAAGAAAAGCAGAAAAATGTGATGGGTACCATCATTGCATAGATGGTGTGCAGCAAACGAACCGGAAATGCAATTATTAGAAAATCCACCAGCATGAATACCGAATTGAGGCAATGTGTCGAGAAGCTAATGACAGGGAAACGATTTGGTTTATCTGAAAAAAAAAATGAACATAAGTAGGTTAGACAACATCAACTATCCATTGATTTTCATAGATCTAAAGTGAGTTGGGAGAGATGAAGCCAACTCACCACACGTGCAGAAATTTTATTTAAGTTTATATTTGTCATACATAGTAGAGGTCTGCATCGAATAACTTTTCACTGAATGTATGCAATTCGCTATTGAATACAGTACCATACACTCTCTTTCTCTCAGAGCACAAATAGTGAAGAGAAGGGAACATTTGTTTATAAAATACTAACGAGCTCTTATCCGCAACAGTATGTATTCCGAAAAAAGGAACACAAGAAATGTAAACACTTGAGAAAGAGTAAAACCTGCATTCTGTTCACTTCACGTGGTACCAAGAGTATTTTTCAGTTAAGATGGGTATTAAGTTCGAGTTTAGCCGCTAAAATCGTAATTTTTTCAAGATTACTTTTCTTTAATAATCCACTTTAAGGAATATAGACTTTGTGAAAATTTGCTTTGGGCTATTCCCCATCAATTTATAATAAAATTTCCAACAAATATGTATAATTGTATGCCTTTTTTTTGCTGATTTAGTTTTCACTTTAGCGGCTAAACTCGAACTTAGTACTCACCTTTATGTGCGAAACAAAAGTTTACTTTGTTATTAATCAAAGTTACACGTCTGTATAACAAACCGAAAACATATATCTTATAAAATAACTGTTCTTTCTATTTCTCAAACTGCACGTCGCAATTATATATGTTATGTACACCCTCAAAGAGAAATCTTTTTTTCTTCCTGACGACACAAGAAGAAAAACATGAAAAAAATTTCCGTTGTTAAACTAGCGCTAAATTTAACTTATTTTTATTGAAAAAAAAAAATATTTGCTAGTTGTTAAATTTCATTAGTTGTTTCGAAATTTTCTACAGCTTAATGAAATCTTATTTTTTTTAAGCATGTCTCAAAAATTTTATGAACTAAACGTGGGTATAAAGTTCAATGACCGTACTCATAAGTTCAATATGAACTAAAGCAAACGAAGATTTTCGTACGATTCCCAAAAATAGTAAGAATGAACTACTGTATGGTTATAATGGTGATGATTTGGCGCCAATGATTTTCTTCTTTAATTTTAGTTCATTTTTTCTTCTATGAGAGGATGTGATTTCATGAACTGCAGTTAAAAAGTACAACAGGGCATTACATTTTCCTTGTTTTAACAACGCTTTGTGGAAATCTCAAAATGTGGATTAAAGTTTAGACACATACACACACATACATCAAATGCTGCTCTCAAGGCAAAAACACTTTCTCAGTTTTTTCGAGCTGTCTATTTTCTCTTTTATCTCCAAATAATTCAAATTTAATAATATTAAGACTTAAAAATATCATATTCTTAAGGAAACCTCATTAGCATGCCAAGCGCATAGCCAAAACGAATGCTCTCATGCAAGTACAATTTTCCGAAACAACATACAAATAGTTTTACAACAACCACCAATTATTCTCATTTGATTCTCTCGTAATGTTGTTATTATATCCTTCGTCAACTCTCTCGGGTTCGTTTCTATTTCTATCTCTCCCTCTCTGAATAAGATATCGCAACATATATATGTTTACTCGAAATTTCTAAATTAATATATATTTACATGCACATGTATTATTGATAATGTCCCAAACATAATATATTCTAACATATTAACATATGTGTCCCAAACATTTTAAGCTAATTTGGGAACATTATATTTTTGCACTTAAATACATTGTGTTTAAAAAATCCAGCCCGAAACATATTTTGTTTACATCGGAACATATGACAAACATATTTTTTTATAAATACATTCTGAATTTTATTTTAATTAAACATCTATATAACAAAAAAAATGGTTCCTAATGTCAAAAATATAGCCACGTTATCTTTATTATTAGGTGAATGTGGATGAAATTTGAAATTTTATTTTAGATCCACAATTAGTTAGTTTACTTACTCATTTTGCCATGCAGGAATGCCCAATAGATGGTAGTAACTACCAATGCTCCCGGAATCGCAAGTTCATACAGCAGCCAATATAAGGTAAGCAGTCTTGGAGTTTTCCTCATTTGGGATACTTCGTATATCGTAGAACGTACTGCACCCAAATCGAAATGCCATCGTGTCACCAATAAACTCCCCAAAAGTTGCGAAGCCAAACACAGCATTAAGCCCCAGTTTGTATAGAAAATGAAAAATTTACCATGTGCAAACTGTTGCACGAGAGAGCATAAAAATATGCTGAGGAAGACTATGGCCCATAGCCATCGATAGAGTAGATACCAAGAGCTTGTCTCCTTATGTTGCCACTGAAATGGGAAGAAAATGGATTTTTAACATTTAGTACGAATAGTAACTATTGATGGAAATAAGTGATTCAGAGCTTTTATGACAGATAGTATAAAATATTATTTAGAGCAAACATATAGGTCACTTACACCCTCAAAAAAAAATCTCTTCTCTAACATATGTTCCAAATATATTTTGCAGGAAGCACATATATTATTGGATATTGCCGAAACATTATTGTGTTTGTTTTACGTAAACATATTATATGTTTGGAAGCATTTTGAGCCCAAAAATATTACATGCTTGGAAGAATTTTTTCCCAAAGATGATTGTACTCAAAAACAAATTATTTCTGCCTAATTGCATATTCGCTCACATCTTTCTCACTTTCACAAGATTTTTTTAGTTCTTAGAACCTTTTTCTGTAATAAAGGGTGATACGGTCAAAATTTGGTCAATATAAACTTGACGTATTTCTTTCAATTTTGCATTTAAAAAACCTGAACACCCCTCATTTTGAAGGTGTGTGTATGTAGAATGTTGCTCCTATTTTGATTTTGGAATTCACTCTTCAGTTGTCAAAATGCCGTCAAAGCAAGAAGAGCAGCGTATCAAAATTTTGCTCGCGCATCGCGAAAATCCGAGCTACTCGTACGCAATGCGGGCAAAATCGCTAAAAGTTGCCAAATCAACCGTTACAATTGTAATTAAAGTGTTTGGGGAACGTTTGTCGACAGCCAGGAAGTCTGGATCGGGGGGAAATCGAAAACCGGAAGCCGCTGAGACGACAAAGAGAGTTGCCGGTAGTTTTAAGCGAAACCCTAACCTCTCTCTCCGAGATGCCGCAAATAAGCTGGGTGTATCGCCTACAACCGTGCATCGAGCCAAAAAACGAGCCGGACTATCGACTTACAAGAAGGTAGTGACTCCAAATCGCGATGATAAACAAAATACGACGGCCAAAGCGCGATCCCGGAGGCTGTACACGACGATGCTGACGAAGTTTGACTGCGTGGTAATGGACGACGAAACCTACGTCAAAGCCGACTACAAGCAGCTTCCGGGACAGGAGTTTTATACGGCAAAAGGAAGGGGAAAGGTAGCAGATATTTTCAAGCACATAAAACTGTCAAAGTTCGCAGAGAAATATCTGGTTTGGCAAGCCATCTGTACCTGTGGCTTGAAAAGCAGCAGTTTCACAGCTTCCGGGACTGTCACCCAAGAAATTTACGTGAAAGATTGTTCGAATAAACGTCTGCTGCCTTTCCTGAAGAAACACGGTTGTTCCGTACTGTTTTGGCCGGATTTGACATCTTGCCATTACGGTAAAAAGGCCATGGAGTGGTACGACGCCAACAACGTGCAGGTGGTTCCCAAGGACAAGAACCCTCCCAACACGCCAGAGCTCCGCCCAATTGAGAAATACTGGGTTATTGTCAAGCGGAACCTAAAGAAGACCAAAAAAACTGCTAAGGACGAGCAGCAGTTCAAGGCAAACTGGCTTTCTGCGGCGAAGAAGGTGGACAAGGTGGCTGTACAAAATCTGATGGCAGGTGTCAAGCGTGAGGCCCGGCAATTCGGATTTGGAAAAGCGAAAGCCTAACTGAATATTTTTCCTAAATTTTATACTAATTGAACTTGAAAAAGAAACTCTCTATTTCAGTAAAGCCAATTTAACTTTATTTTAGTTCATGGAATTATTATGTTTGGAGAAAGTTTTCTTTACTCTAATATTTTTTTGCGTACATTAGTTAAATTAACTAAAAACGGGAAAAATTATACACAAATTAAGCAAAAAGGTTTACTAAATTCATATTTCTCACAAAATAGTTCATTATTTCTTTAAATTTGTAAACTTTACTGCAAATGACTTCATCATGAACTTCGTATGTCACTAAAGACATTCTTGCAATTTTGAAGTCCAATTTTTTTCTTCAAACTACAAACTTTTCTTTAACAAAACCCTAATTATGTCTAATAAATTTTCTTCAATTTGTCGAAAAATATTTACTTATTTTTGTGATATCGGCGTGATGCTAGCTTTAGTAATATTGTCTAGTTAAAATTTTCTAAAAAAATTAAAATTTTCTAAAAAAATAAAATTTTCTAAAATTAACCGAAAGTTTTCTTCCTGGTGGGTTCACTGTTTTTTCAGTGTAGTCATTCAAAATCAATTTCATTTTTTTTTATTTAATTATTAAGTAATCAATAGAATAAGGTTGATAGGCTTTTCAATTAAAAACAAGTGATAACATTTATTTGAAATAATTCATAGGTCATGTTTATATGTAATCCGAGAAAACCCCTATTTCGAAACAAAGTTTTATAATAAATTCGCCAGAATGTAAACAATTGCGTATTAATTTGCCAATATTTATTTACAATCGCATAGTCACTATTGTTTAGAAATTTAAAACAATATTAAAGTAAGATGGCAAATTAGCAACAGAACGTTGCAAAACAAAAAATTTATTTCACGAAATACAATACACTAATAAAATGAACCCACTACCAAAGATTATAGATTTGAGGAAGATAGGAAATTGGCTTGCGTCATACCAAATGTTGCATTTACCATGTTAGTTCAATAAATGTTTGTAATCTTTTAGTTGTTTTTCGTTTTTATTTTTTAAATGAAAAATTTTCTTAATGTTTTCCATTTCTTTTTTTTTTTGGTTGTATATATATATATATATATATATATATATATATATATATATATATATATATATATATATATATATATATATATATATATATATATATATATATATATATATATATATATATATATATATATATATATATATATATATATATATATATATATATATATATATATATATAATATAATATATATATACATTCATCAAGAGTATTACTAAAATATGTACATTCATTAATTTTACATTTCCCAGAAACAGAAAAAAAGACGACATCCGGCACACATGTGCTTTCGCCGCTATCTAGAAAAATCTCACCAATACTAGTGCTGCCGCTACTACTTCAATCGAAATATTTTGCTTCATTTTCACAAAATTTACTTCGTCACTCCTTCTTCCAAAAGTCTGCTTCACGTTTTGTTCTGCTTCAATTTTTTTTTAATTTTCCCCATATTACCTAATTGTTTTTCCTATTCCTTTAATTACGATGAACATAGCGGTTTCAATCATTGAATTTAACCGATGTGGATCAATTTTTGCATAGTTGTTAGAGACCATATACTTACATGTACCAAATTTCAGTTGGATCGGATGAAATTTGCTTCTCGTAGAGTCCCCGCAAGCCAAATTTGGGGGTCCGTTTATATGGGGGCTATACGTAAAAGTAGACCGATATAGCCCATTTGCAATACCATCCGACCTACATCAATAACAACTATTTGTGCCAAGTTTCAAGTCGATACCTTCTTTCGTTCGGAAGTTAGCGTGATTTCAACAGACGGACGGACATGCTTAGATCGACTCAGAATTTCACCACGACCCAGAATATATATACTTTATGGGGTCTTAGAGCAATATTTCGTTGTGTTACAAACGGAATGACAAAGTTAATATACCCCCATCCTATGGTGGAGGGTATAATAAAATGAATTCTATTGTGTTGTTTTCAAAAATGTATGCTACTTCAATTTTATTCAATCTACTCCACTTTTTTCCAAAATCTACTTCACTCAATTTTTCACTAGCGGCAGCACTGATATCTTTCGTCACCCCTCCCGGTTTCCATCTCTATTTCTTTCTCTATACTATCTCTCTGTCGCTCTCTGAATAAAATATCACAACATATATGTTTACTCGAAATTTTTAAATGTATATATGTTTACATTCATACATATTATTTTTATGAAACATTCATGCCCCAAAGATAATATATTCTAACATATTAACATACGTGTCCCTAACATTTAGTGTTAGTTTAGGAACATTACATGTTTGCACTTAAATATATTGTGTTTAAAAATTGTGCCCGAAACACATTTTGTTTATATCGGAACATATGATAAATATCGATTCAGAATTTCACCACGACCCAGAATTTTATTGGGTCTTAGAGTAATATTTCGATGTGTTCCAAAAGGAATGGTAAAGATAATATACCCTATGGTGGAGGGTATAAAAACAAATAATATTTTTTAAGGAGAATTAGCCATAAGATTTCAAGTGACTTAACATCTGTTCACCCTAATTCGATCCCACGGCGGCGGGTTCTGTGTACCGGATCGACCCGATGGATCCCATCCATTGGCCAGCGGCTGCCACATCAGTGTACGTGTTGTTTCGTAGTCGTTTTGTGTTGGAGAAGGTGCATCCCGGGGAGCCTTCTCCGTTTGCTGTTGGTCCGAGCCGGGATAGAGGAGAACCCCGGACCATGGTATTGTTCAGTCTGCCGAAACCTGATCCACCACCGTTCGGTTTCGGTCAGGTGTAACCGGTGCTTGGAGTGGGTGCACTTCCGGAACTGCTCCGGCTTAACATCGCTGCGGGAGTACAGTCATACTGACTACGTGGCAGGATGCTGTGCCAGCGATAGCAGCAGCGGGTCGTCTGACTATGCGACTCCCCCGACATCTCCCGTACAACAATATACTCCGCAGCAGCATCTCACACCCAATATTGTTGTTCCAGTTCCGGATAGTGCATCGTTTTTGCAATTTAATTGCAACGGGCTCCGGGGTAAGATTAGCGAGATCGTGGACTTTATGAATCGGAAAAAGATAAGGGTCGCGGCATTCCAGGAAACAAAGCTGAATTCCACCTGCAGCCTACGCCATTGTGATGGATACAATGTGCTTCGAAAGGATCGCGCGAGAAGTGGAGGTGGTGGCCTGGCTTTCATATTACACCGTTCCGTGCAGTATAGACCTATCCCGCTTGTGCTAGACACTAGTGACCCGTATATGGAATGTATGGGGGTAGCAGTTAAGTCTGGGGCTGCCGAGATAGAGCTATACAATGTGTATATACCGCCGGTTGGTAGCTATGCTCCAGGTTATAGCCCAAACATTGAGTGGCTGTTGTGCGGGCATAACCGATTGGTTCTAGGAGACTTTAATGCCCACCATGAACTTTGGCATTCTCTCCTAGGTAATGACCAGAGAGGCATAGCTTTGGCAGAGCAGGTAGATGACTCCACATTTTGCACGGTGAACGAAGAGGCCCCCACGTGGATTATGGGTGACTGCAGCAGTTCGCCAGATTTATCTTTAGCGTCGCCTGGTCTGATAAATGACGTCTCCTGGCAACCCGTCATTTCATTGGGATCGGACCACCTCCCCATAATTCTCACCATCAACCGACCCTCAGATTTCATAACCTCTGAACGCCGGACGTTTATTAATCAAAAGAAAGCCAACTGGGAAGGCTTCAGAGATTACACCGATCGCCGCTTCAGTGAGCTCCCGTCCCCCTCTCATGTTTATGTTGCCCAGAGGGCGTTCCGGGACATCATCAACGCAGCAGCCGCTCGCTTCATACCCGCTGGTCGAATTGCCCAAGTGAGGCCCAACTTCCCAGCCGAAGCGGCGGGACTCGCAGACGAGCGTGGTGAACGCCGTCGTGCTAATTCTGCTGATCCTAGAATCAGAGAACTAAATCTAGAGATTAGTAAGATAGTCGACGAGCACAAGCGGAACACTTGGTTAGAGCACCTGAAGCAATGTAACTTAGGCACAGGGACTGGTAAGTTGTGGTCAACAGTTAGAGCCCTCTCGAACCCCGCTACAAGGGATGATGGGATTTCAGTCACCTTTGGCGACGTGACTGTGACTGATCCGAAGAGATGCGCCAAATACTTCAACCGACAGTTTGTCGAGCATCCCGAGAGTGATAGAGCGAAAAGGAGAGCCACACGTCGTATACGTGGTCTCCGAGCCGACGACACACCACAATTTACTGTAGCCGAAGTTACCAGTGTCATCAACAGCGCGAAACCATCCAAGGCGCTGGGCCCCGACGGAATTTCAATGCTAATGTTGAAGCATCTGGGAATACTGGGAGTTGAGTACCTGACCAGACTCTTCAATTTGTCCTTAGAATCACTCATTATACCCGATGTCTGGAAGATGGGAAGGGTGATTCCACTACTGAAATCAGACAAAGATTCGAGTAAAGGTGAATCGTACAGACCGATATGCCTTCTCTCGCCAGTAGCCAAGACACTTGAGGCACTACTCCTCCCTAGCCTTGTGGAGAATTTTCCAGCTGCCCACCATCAACATGGATTCCGTAAGGTACACAGTACGACGACAGCCTTACATGCCATTTCGACACATATCAATAAGGGACTTAATCAGCCCAGGCCGTGTCATAGGACAGTCCTCGTGGCGCTTGACCTATCGAAAGCATTCGATACGGTCAACCATGCCAAATTATTTGAGGACATCGAGAATACGTCCCTACCGGCAGGAGTGAAACGTTGGGTGCTGAATTATATGTGTGGACGCCAGTCGTACGTGGAATTCAGGGACAAAAAGTCAAAACCCCGTAGAGGTAAACAGGGAGTTCCCTAGGGAGGGGTGATATCTCCGGCACTGTTTAACCTCTACCTGTCCTCGATTCCACGCCCACCTGACGGCGTCGAGATTGTATCATATGCGGATGACTGTACAATCTTGGCATCTGGGCCCAATGTTGATGACATCTGCGATCGTTTAAATGTCTACTTAGCTAATCTTACCAGTTATTTCACTGCGAGAAACTTGAGGATATCCCCCACCAAATCCTCAGCCACACTATTCACTACATGGACGGCAGAAGTGCGCAGGCAGTTGAATATTAGTGTCGATGGCGAAATAATTCCGACCACAAAGTACCCCAAGATTCTTGGGGTCACATTCGACAAGCCACTTGCCGGCAGTACTTGGGGTGCGGACAAAGAAACCTTGTTAGCTACCTATAAGGCAATTGGCCGGTCAGTGGTAAACTATGCAGCGCCAGTGTGGACAGCGCAGACTAGTGATACGCAGTGGAATAACAACCTGTCAGAACGCTGCCCTTAGAACTGCGACTGGGTGTCTCTGCAGCACACCCCTGGATCACCTTTATGTGGAGACAAAGATCATCCCTGTGCGAAGACACAACTACATGTTGTCATAGCAGTATCTCCTGGGTTGTTATCGCAGTAATCATCCAAACCACCATCTCATGGATGCACAACCACCACCCAGGAACGTAAGGGTTGATATACATAATCTAGAGCGCGAGATCCAGCGCTACAAAAGAGAACCTCTAGATCATGCAGCGTACCAGGCAGGTTTGAACAGGATTCATGAGGATACTGTAGCTGAAGCGGTGAGAAGCTACAAGGTTAATTAATCCTGTTCTCGGAGTCCGTCCACCGCCCATAGCACCGGAGGAAAGGGACCTCCCACGGCAGACTAGGGTAGTTTTAGCCCAGTTAAGATCAGGCAAGTGCAGCCGCCTCAATTCCTACTTATCGGTGATTGATAGCAGCGTAGCTGACGTATGTCCAATTTGCAACCAAGGGCCACACGGCACGCGTCATTTTTTGTCTTGCCCAGCTAAACCAACCCGACTTACCGCCAGGTCCCTCTGGACGCACCCCACCTTAGTCGCAGAGTTCCTCGATCTGGCCACAAGCTGAAGTACCAAAGCGTATAACATAAAAATGGATGAAATCACAATAAACTGTTACAACAACAACAACCACCTTAATTTTAAGACATCGCAAAACTAAATACATAAGCACACTTAATATGTAGTGATTTTTATACTCTTCACCACTACTGTGGTACAGGGTATAATAAGTTTGTGCATTTGTATGTAACGCCATGAAGGAGTAATCATAGACCAACCTTTTAGTATACGGATCGGCTTAGAATTAAATTCTGAGTCGATTTAGCGATGTCCGTCTGTCTGTCTGTCTGCTGTTGATGTATTTTTGTGTGCAAAGTACAGCTCGCAGTTTTAGTCCTATTGTCCTAAAATTTGGTATAGGGTCCTGTTTCGGCTCAAAGACAATCCCTATTGATTTTGGAAAAAATCGGTTCAAATTTAGATATAGCTGCCATATATATTTTTCACCGATCTGGTCATAATTGGCGTGTATATCAATCGATCTTCCTCAAATTCCGTAAATCCGAATATTTTATGGGTCTCGAAAAACTTGCAAAATATCAGCCAAATCGGTTCAGATTTAGATATATCTCCCATATATAGCTTTTGCCCGATTTACACTCATATGACCACAGAGGCCAATTTTTTGCTCCGATTTATTTGAAATTTTGCACAGGGAGTAGAATTAGCATTGTAACTATGCGTGCCAAATTTGGTTGAAATCGGTTCAGATTTGGATATATCTCCCATATATAGCTTTCGCCCGATTTACACTCATATGGCCACAGAGGCCAATTTTTAACTCCGATTTAGTTGAAATTTTGCACAGGGAGTAGAATAAGCATTGTTGCTATGTGTGCCAAATTTGGTTGAAATCGGTTCAGATTTAGATATAGCTCCCATATATAGCTTTCGCCCGATTTACACTCATATGACCACAGAGGCTAATTTTTAACTCCGATTTAGTTGAAATTTTGCACTGGGAGTAGAATTAGCATTGTAGCTATGCGTAAAAAATTTGGTTGAAATCGGTTCAGATTTAGATATAGCTCCCATATATATGTTTTTCTGATTTCGAATAAAATGGTCAAAATACCAACATTTTCCTTGTAAAATCGCCACTGCTTAGTCGAAAAGTTGTAAAAATGACTCTAATTTTCCTAAACTTCTAATACACATATATCGAGCAATAAATCATAAATAAACTTTTTCGAAGATTCCTTAAAATTGCTTCAGATTTAAACGTTTCCCATATTTTTTTTTACTAACATTGTGTTCCACCCTTGTGCATTAGCCGACTTAAATTTTGAGTCTATAGATTTTGTAGAAGTCTATCAAATTCTTCCAGATCGAGTGATATTTAAATGTATGTATTTGGGACAAACCTTTATATATAGCCCCCCACACATTTGACGGATGTGATATGGTCTCGAAAATTTAGATCTACAAAGTAGTGCAGGGTATAATATAGTCGGCACCGCCCGACTTTAGACTTTCCTTACTTGTTTCTATTAAATATCATTTGAGACACTCGTTCTGAATAAATAGAAGTGATTTTGGTTAAAAATTAAAAAAAAATATATATATTGCTTGAAAAAATTACTTTGTACACTCAAAAAATATTTTGACCTTCCCTTAAAGATGCGGCTTCTTTAAAATAAATACATTTTTTTAGCAAAATATCTGGCTTTAAATCTAAGATCAATAAAATTAAAAATAAGATACAGATCTCATTTATCGAATTTTCATTCTCTTTTCGTGGTATATTACGAGTAACAAGCTATTCAATTACAAACAAATGCCAGTTTAAAAATCCATATTATAACACATACTTCAATGTAAAAAATGTTTTTTTTTTTTAATCAAAATCTGAACTTATTTCAATTAAATTTATCACACTTTACAACACTATCAATGGACTCGTTGTGCAAAATTTAAAGCACATCAGGGTAAAACTCTGACTTCTAAGACCATATAAGTGCATATCGGGCGAAAGACATACGTGGGACGGAAGGACAGGGCTAGATCGACTCAGGGGTCTGCCCTGAGCAATATTAGCAAAGACTCATTGACTCTAACTTATAATACTCTGTTCTTTAGTGTGGCGCAAGTTGAAGGAAGTGAAGGAAACTGGCGAAACTTTAAATAAAACATAATAAATCACATGAACTAAAATAAAGCTATATTGGCTTTAGTGATACTTTTTTTAGTCTAAGAATAAGAATCAAAGGGCGGGAAACAAAGGTTCAGGGCAGAGGATCCTCATTACGCACTCACCAGGACTTTGAATATTAAAAAATAACGCTATATGTTGACGATATGCTTTTTTTCGTTTTATTCGTTTATGGCGGATAAATTTTTCGCATACCGTCCAACGTCATTGTTGTGTTTACAAAATAAAGTAGGTGACAAACATATTTAAGTCAGACACGCCCAAATTTGTCCTTTACTCACTTACTTTGATATGAAGTAGAAGGTAAAGAGCCGTATCAGTTATGTAAAATAACAATTTTTAATTATAATGTCCCGATTTGTTTTTATTATGAAATTTGTTACGAATTGCTGGTATCTGTTTTGCATGCTATTTCGTCGACACGATAGCAAATTAAGATTCCATTTGTGAATTTGCATTTAAATATAAAACTGAATTTTGGCTGTTGATATGTTTATTGCCAAAAATATGTGTATATTCTAATAATGTTCTAAGCAAATGCAAATTTATGATTACCTTAAATGTAAAAGGGAATAATGGCAATTTGTTAGCAAAAGAAACTGAGAAATGCTAGGTCACTGAGAAACAGCCATGACTTTGAAGGATACAAAAATGTATAGTAAGTAGATGTTTTTTTTTTCGTTTGAGGTGATCATATTCGTTCTCTGGTTGTCTGGTTAGGTTAAAGTGGCAGCCCGATTTATTTCAGGCTCACTTAGACTATTCAGTCCATTGTGATTGTAGGGGGGTCTCCACATTAAGGGGAGTTTGACGAAGTAGTCTTCTTATATGGATGATAAATTAGTTATTCTACTATAAATACTCATCGACTTCGATTCACTATCAATTTTAATTTAATTCCTTTCGCTGCTTTAATGTTAATTTATATCGCTGCTTTAAACCCCAATTAGCTACAAATAAATTATTACAAATGTGATGTATGACAGCAGCACGATATTATTAACTATGTCATGCATGTGGATATTTCCACATTAAAGAGAGTTTGACAATAAAGAGTGGCGTAGTAGTCTTTTATATGGATCACAAAATTAGATATTCTACTATACATATTCATCGAGTCAGAATTACTATCTAGATTTATCTAGCCCTAGTTTGTCATCCATCTGTCACCTAGCTTACGTTTTCTTAGGTTAGGTTAGGTTAGGTGGCAGCCCGATGTATCAGGCTCACTTAGACTATTCAGTCCATTGTGAAACCACATTGGTGTCCATTGTGAAACCACAAGTGCTGCCCGATTCCATGTTAAGCTCAATGACAAGGGACCTCCTTTTTATAGCCGAGTCCGAACGGCGTTCCACATTGCAGTGGAACCACTTAGAGAAGCTTTGAAACCCTCAGAAATGTCACCCGCATTACTGAGGTGGGATAATCCACCGCTGAAAAACTTTTTGGTGTTCGGTCGAAGCAGGAATCGAACCCACGAACTTTTGTAAGCAAGGCGGGCATGCTAACCATTGCACCACGGTGGCTCCCGTTTCCTTCGTTAGGCTTAATTTCTTCGAAAAACGAATATAAGCATTTATCACCGTAAATATGGCCTTAAACACACACACAAAATTATCGCCGAAATTGTGCCAATTAATCACTTAATTGAATTTGGAAACGGATTCTATTAATATATTAATTGATTCAATCAATTTGTTAATCAATTCGGAAATAATTTTCAATTACAAACGTGATTGAAATTTTTTCCGTTCCCAATTAAAAAGGCGTTGATTCAATTACCTTTGTGATTGAAATTGAATAGCTTTGAGCAATGGAGAGAAAGAGCAAAAAGAGAACAAGAGAATGTGTATTTATTCAATAACACGTGATGAAGAGATCAGGGTCTGTCTGCTGCGTTCGAAACAAATGCAATAGAGAGAAAAAGATGGGAGATTGACAGACGAGATATCAAAAATGTGTACCTTTGTTTTGTTGTATAAAAAAGTCGTAAAAAAACAATATTTTTTTCTTAGATGAGACAATTATTGTTAAAAAAAAAGAAGTTTCTTATAAGCATACATTTATTAGAAAATTTTTATATGCCATTGAAATTCGATTTTGGAAATGAAATTAAAAATCTACTTTTATAGTTTCCAAATATTTAAACTACACACAAAGAAAAAAACTTTTGGAAAACGTGTACCGAAAAAGTTTTTCTTTTGTTAAGGATGGTATTAAGTTCGAGTTTAGCCGCTAAAATCGTCATTTTTTCACGATTACTTTTCTTTAATAATCAATTTTAAGGAATACAAACTTTGTGAAAATTTACTATGGGCTATTCCCCATCATGTTATAATAAAATTTGCAACAAATATGCATAATTTTATGCCATCTTTAGCGGCTAAACTCGAACTTAGTACTCACCTTTAGAGTTTTTTGAATTTTATCGAAAATTTTAAACTTCTATCAGCCAAAAAATTCGTTGTTACAAAATTTTTATTTTTTCAATAACAAAAATATTTTTGAACCAACAACACAGTCCATTTCGCTTATATCAAGCACTGTTCTTTTCTAACTTTAAGTCTTTAATAAGACACATTTTACAGTTCATAGTAAACATTTAATATAGTAGTATGTAATGTTGAACATCTTTTCCGAACATATCTGGAATATATGTAAAAACAAAAGGTCGGTCGAAACAGGGCTCGAACCCACGACCCTTGGTGTGCAAGACGGACGTAGCAACCACTGCACCACGGTGCCCAACTAAATGTTTGTGTCTGTTAAATAAAGTTTGTTTAATCGGTTCGTGGGCGCCGCAAGCCATGCTATATAAATATAACTTATATAGATAATTATCTATTGATGACATTAACAGCTACGTAGATCAGTGGATAGTGTGCTGGCTTACAAATTGCATGGTCCGCGGTTCGATTCTCCGTCCAGGCGAATGGTAAAATTTACAAAAATTTATAAAATCGAATAATTTCTTCTACATTGTTTATATTACAGAAAAAGGTGCTAAGTACTAAAAAACCTCGTGGAAGTGAGAAAAATGTGAGGGAAAATGCACTTAACCAGAAAAGATTGTTTTTTGAGTTAGTCTTTATGAAATTGTTTGTACATCCTGGAAAAGAATAAACGTTTATCACAAAAAGTATATACTTATCTCCCAAAGAAACTTCCTTACAGCGAAAAGCAAATGAGAAACGAACTTTGTTTGTCTAAAATTTCGTTTGGAAGGAAAGAATTATTTTTTTGCGTGTATATTAAAATGATATATTAACAAAAGAAAAATTAATAACTTCGTTTTACTTCAATGAAAATTCATAAAAAGGCATTATACACTGAAAAGAATATTTACGTGATATCAAAGATTTCGCAACCTAAATTTTAGGATGCGAAATTTACAAAATATTAACGACAAATTTCTTTAAATTAATGCAATTTTAGTTTAAATATAGTTTGTAATCTTTGCTTCAAAAAATTTTTTTCATTAAATTTAGGACACAAATTGTGTATCTTTGTGTCCCTCCGTTAAAGTCACATGTCTTTGAATTAAGGCTAATTTTCCTTAAAGTAAAAAAACACATTTTTGATTTAAAGAAATTGTCCTTAAAGTAACTGAAATATTGAAACTTTAGATTTAAGATAAAAACGCTTTAAGTATAGGCTAAGACTTATTTTGAAGAATTAGCGTCTTTGGTTTAAATTTATTTTGGAATTAAGAAAATATGTTTTGCTTTGAAGTATCCGTTATAATTTGGATTTTAAACTGGCATTTGTTTGTACGTAAGTGCCTTTATTAATAAACCGCGAAAAGAGAATGAAAATTTGATAAATGAGATCTGTATCCTAATTTTAATTTAATTGGTCCTAGATTTAAAGCCAGATGGGTCGCTAAAAATTTCTTTATTTTATTTAGGAATCAATACCAAAATCCTTAAGGGAAGGTCAAAATCTTTGAATCCAAGTAAACTTTTTTTGAGTGTAATCTTGCCGTTCAAAACGAGCACTGAATAGTTGTCGCGGCACAACCTCATTTTCTTATAGACAATATATTTGTAATGGTATTGTGGTCTGGCATTATAACCAAATTGTTTTTTATCAGTTGTTTTCTCACAAAAGTTTTTCTTATACGATACACTTTTCGTACTTTTAATTAACCAAACGACATGGTGTTTGGATAAATTTTCTGATGTGCGTGCTTTTCTTATATGAGATGTGCTTATATCCGTTACTTATTTACATATAATATGATCTTCAAAAATCATTTAATTTTGATCGGCCGTTTCTTACCGTACCTATAAGGTTATATTATAAATTATTTAAATATATATATTTTTTTTAATTTCCGGTACATTTTTCATAAATGAATTATTTTGGCTTTTATAATATTTCACATCTGTAGGTGAAATGCTGTTTCATGGCGTCTCCCCAAAGCTGCCCCCATTTCATCATCCCATTTCGTATTTTGCTTTTCACCTTGGTTAATGTTTTGAAGAGAAATTACGAAAGTGTAATTATATGGGCCTTTTCATATTTCATTAATACACAGCTGCTTTTTGGGTGAATATTTGAGAATATATTTCATAAGGTTGAACAGTGGGCTAATTGCAAATGTTTCTGGATTTCGGCTTAAAAAGATCAACGAACAAAAGATAATATTCGGGGGAAGTGATTGATCATAAATGTTAAGCTGGGATGTATTGATAGCCTCTTGAATCCCTACCAACTAATTATTTGTGTGACATATACACTGTTAGAAATATATGTTTTTCATATGTTCCAATATAAACAAAATGTGTTTCGTAATGTTCCTAAACTAACACTAAATGTTTGGGACACATATGCTAATATGTTAGAATATATTATGTTTGGGGTATGAATGTTTCATAAAAATCATATGTGTGAATGCAAACATATATAAATTTACAAATTTCGACTAAACATACATATGTTGTGATATTTTATTTAAAGCGACAGAGAGAGTATAGAGAAAGAAATAGAGATGAAAACCGGGAGAGTTGACAAAAGATATCAACATAACACAGCGAAAGAATAAAAAGAGAACAGTTTCTGTGAAACTGCTTGTATGTTGTTTCGGAAAACTGTTTTATGATAAGGCCAAAAATTTGATATGCTTAAGTCCAAATATTATTTAATTTGAATAAAGAGAATAGACATTCAGAACCAAGAGAATAGACATTTGAAAAACAAACAGCATATGTTTTCGCCTTGAGAGTAGCATTTTATGTATGTGTGGACATGTGTTTTGTTTATCATTTTGGCATTATAGGCACAATTTTTTTCTTGGTTCGTTAAAAGGAATCAGTGGTCTTCATAGAAATAACGAAAGGGCACTAGAGTTGGGACAGTAAAATAAAATAAGGAGGAAATAGTGAAAAATTACACAGTAAAATGTATAAAAACAAAGTTTAGTTTCTCTTTATTAATAAGTAGTCCACGAGGAGTTGACGGACACCTTCAAATATAAAAGCGGGCATTAAGTTCGAGTTTTGCAGCTAACATAATTTAAAAAGTTTATTTTCATTAAAATGAATTATTAAAGAAAAATAAAAGCCATTTTAGAGCGATGGTGCGAAAAACTGTTCACGCCTAAATAAATTTATGTTTATATTATAAAATTATATATGTACACCCTCAAAAAAAATCGCTTCTTTAACATATGTTCCAAACATATTTTGCAGGAAGCACATATATTATTGGATACTGCCGAAACATTAATATGTTTGTTTTATGTGAACATATTATATGTTTGGAAGCATTTTGAGCCCATAAATATCATACGCTTGGAAGAATTTTTCCCAAAGTCGATTGTGCTCATTGCCTAACATACTCGTAATTTTCACTTCCACGAAATATTTTAGTTCTTGGCACCTTTGTCTGTAATACAAATAATGTTGAAGAAATTATTCACTTTTATACATTTTTTTAAATTTTACTTTTCGCCTGCACGGAGAATCGAACCGAGGACCATTTTTTATATTTGAAGGTGTTCGTCAACTCCTCGTGGACTACTTATTAATAAAGAGAAACTAAACTTTGTTTTTATACATTTTACTGTGTAATTTTTCACTATTTCCTCCTTATTTTATTTTACTGTCCCAACTCTAGTGCCCTTTCGTTATTTCTATGAAGACCACTGATTCCTTTTAACGAACCAAGAAAAAAATTGTGCCTATAATGCCAAAATGATAAACAAAACACATGTCCACACATACATAAAATGCTGCTCTCAAGGCGAAAACATATGCTGTTTGTTTTTCAAATGTCTATTCTCTTGGTTCTGAATGTCTATTCTCTTTATTCAAATTAAATAATATTTAGCATATCAAATTTTTGGCCTTATCATAAAACAGTTTTCCGAAACAACATACAAGCGGTTTCACAGAAATTGTTCTCTTTTGATTCTTTCGCTGTGTTATGTTGATATCTTTCGTCAACTCTCCCGGTTTCCATCTCTATTTCTTTCTCTATACTCTCTCTGTCGCTTTGAATAAAATATCACAACATATGTATGTTTAGTCGAAATTTGTAAATTTATATATGTTTGCATTCACACATATGATTTTTATGAAACATTCATGCCCCAAACATAATATATTCTAACATATTAACATAGATGTCCCAAACATTTAGTGTTAGTTTAGGAACATTACATGTTTGCACTTAAATATATTGTGTTTTAAAATTGTGCCCGAAACACATTTTGTTTATATCGGAACATATGAAAAACATATTTTTCTAACAGTGTATGTTTATACTCGACTCCACGTTTTTCTTTTGTTAGAGTTTTTGAATTCCTTCCAAATTTTAAAGTTTTGTACCAAAAACAGTTTTTTGTTACAAAATTGTTATTTTTGCAATAAAAAAATGATATTTTATCCAAAAATCAGACTATTTCGTTTATATCAAGCACTGTTACTGGAAATTATTTTCCACAAAAAACTTGCAAGAGGTGACACACAACTATAAGCTGTTTTCAGTCAAAACACATCATATTTGCAATGTATTGCACAGAGTCAATTAGAAGTGTAATACAAAATAGGAATATATTTATTGCTTTAATTGGTTTAAAAACTATAAATCAGTTAATGGTAACGCGGCCATTTTTGCTAATTTTATCAAACAGATTAAAATCCCTCCTTATCCTCCTGCACAATAACAATCATTTGATCTTATCAATTTTTCATTGTATATTTTGACATTTTTTTAAACCAAATTCAAACTACATTTTCCTAATTTTGCACACAAATCAATTTCCATCTCCTTAGTTAACATGAGAATATTATAATTTAAGATGGCATAATAGGGACACCACAAACAAATCAACAAATTTACAATGACCAAGTTGTAGTTATTGGGCGAATTTATTGATTTATTTCAGGTACATTTGCTACAAAACTGCGCCACATAGCCCCTTAGGGAACTGTTGCTTATGTTGGAATTTAGCTTTGGCAGTAAGGGTTTTTGTCCATATTTCAATAGAAAACACAAATGGCTAAAAAGCTCTAAAAGGCCACGAAAAAAAAAAACCAGAAAAAACTTAAAGCTAAATGTATTTTTTCCTCTAAACGACTTTAAAAAAAAGTCAGAACTAGCGGGAAAAAAGTTAAAAAGTTAAAAAAAAGTTAAACGCTGCATATTATGCTCTTCGACAATTTTTTTTCGACTCTTATTCGCGCTTATGCCTTTTCGAAAGTAAACTTCAATCGTAACATACGGCTCAATGGTGAGTTACTAAAATTTTCTTGATTAGGCCGATTTTTCGTGAGACACGACATTTCTAATCGTGAGTGTACGTGAGATTTTAAAAGTTTTTCATGCGTGAGTGACATTTTCCGACGTGAGTGTGCGTGAGTAAACTATTCTGACGTGCACACGTCTAGTCGAGATAAGCCGACTTAATCGGCAGCGTTATTTACTGTCCAAATTAATTTACATTCTCTGTACATCTCATATATTTATCGATTGCCTCTATATGTGAACACTCAGGTCCAATTACTTCCAGATTCCGTTTCCTATTCGTACTCAGTATTTTGTTCATTGTCTGTGTACTCGAACTATGCGTGTTTGTTTTATTGCAGTATCTTAACAGTTTTTTAAAAGTCAATAAGAAAAATACGTAAGATCAGTGCTAATTTCACGCCTAGAAAAAACTTCAATTGTCGTCTAAAAATACGTCGCAAATCAATTATGAGTGTTCAACTTTATGCTTTACCAAAAAGTGCTGCTGAACTTTTGCAAACAACAAAAAATAAAATACTCGTAAACGTATACTCAGAGAGTTTATTTGCGTATACAAATAAATTTGTTCAGTGCCAATATAAATATTTTAACATACGAATGCCATATTTGAAATTTCAGCTTCAATTCCATATGAAGATTATTCTAAATATTATGGATATTATACTTAAAAAATCTCCATTCTTACAAATAACGAATTGTTATTTTATTCAAAATTCATCATTCACATTACACCAACATTTATGAATTGAAAAAAACAATGATCGGCGAAAAAGGATGTCATTCAAGAAAAGATTATGCACTTTTTTTACAAATGTATTTTTTATTAATTCCGTGATTGTTTATAATTTCATGCAAGCTACACAAAGAAAAATATTGTGTGAGTCCAAAGATTTCTTGACCTTAATTACGATGCATTTTTCTGATATAAAGTTTTTTTCTTGTCCAAAAGTCGATCAACTTTTCAATGAAGTCGTTTTGTCGTTATAATTAAGTGATTCGATTCTCCGCTTCTTTGGCTCGATATCAATACCAAAAAAAACTTAAATTGAGTTCATAAATTTCTCAAATGATTAACTTTTTCATAAATTGTATCTGTCTTGAACTTCATATAGCGCTAAAGGCATTTTAACAATTTTTAACTCCAATTATTTCCTTATTGTTAACATTTTCTAAAATAAACCTACGTTTTCTTTCACGGTGGATTCACTTTATTCTGGGTGCATATTTGCCCAAATCGGAAGAAATCGACTTTCGCTAAATCTTGATTTTGGCCAAATTTGCCACACATTGGCTAAAATAAATTTCAAATTTTTCGAAATGAAACTTTGACCTCCGAGGTCATATTAATCTAAATCGGTCGAAAGACATATGCACTGAAAAACTACTGTCGTGAAGGCGATGACTTCATATCATTAAAATACGAATGCGTACTGAAGATTCTCTGCTACAAGTTTTTTCCTTATCCAAAAATCGAAAAACTTTTTAATGAGGTTGTTTTGTCATTATATTTAAGTGATTCGAGTTAAAACTAGGTAGGCCACCTTAATAGACTGGAGTTATAGGTTCAATTAAAGGTTTATTTTATAAAAATCAACAAAAGATCGCACCCTCAAAAAAAACCGCTTCTGTACCATATACTCCCAAACGCATTATGCTTCAAGCATAAATATTTTCAGAATTCGTCCAAACAAATTATTGTTTGTATTGTTCAAACACATTACGTTTCACCTTAGGCATACTCTGATAGTAAAAACTTTTAATGAAATTTTCTTTGTGTGTATATATATTTTTAAGGCGCCAATTGGTTACTTCCATTCTTTTACTTGCAGCATGCTCTCTAGGTCTCTCTTTCTAAACACAGATATGTTTATAGGTAATTTCTAAATTACTATATGTTTGCATCTACATATATTATATTTCAAAAAAATGTTATGGCCCAAACATAATATGTTATAAATTACTAACATATATGTCGCAAACATGTTATGCTAGTTTATAAACATTATATGCTTGCACTTAAAAATATTGTGCTAGAAATTTGAGTCTCGAACATATAGGTTAGGTATAGTGGCAGCCCGATATTTCAACCTCAGTTAGACTATTCAGTCCATTGTGATACCACAGTGGTGAACTTCTCTCTTGTTACTGGGTGCTGCCCGATTCTACGTTAAGCTCAATGTATGAAAAACACTATTTTTCGAAATTTTAAATAAAAAAGTTTTCTTTTGACGCAAATAAATGTTCTCTTAAATAAAATAAAAAAATATTATAGACAACAGTGGGTTGCTGGTCATATATTCGGGTTTATTTACTCTTAAATTTAAATTTCGATTGCCTAGAATATCTTTTCGGACGAAAGTATTCGTTCTTTGCGTGAATATCTGTCGAACTTAAAATGACAGTTACATGGATTTGTTTTGTTGACAGCTCAATATGTATATTAATCCAATAAAATACATTAATTCATGATAGAGTTGAAGCGTATTAGCGAGATTTTGTAATACATTTGGCTGTAAAATCGACTATTGTTGGCGAGCTCAAAGAACTCAAAGTGAATAAAATATTTATTCATTATATCCTAATTTGTAAGGAATGGTTGTGGTGATCCCAAAAATATATCTTTCAAATAAAATTTTAGCTTTTAAAAGTTATTAAAGAAACCAATAGTTTACAAGTTCAGAAACGTTGAAGCCTACAAAGGCGTTCATCCATTTAAATTTTTGATTTAATTGTTTGTGACAATAAAATTATCATTTTTTCTATTCTGTTTTGTGAACATTTAAAAATTAGGTATGGTCATGGTTTATCATTATAGTCGAAAAGACATTCATCTTCCGTTTTTATAATTCAAGTATAAACTAGTTTGCGAGGGAAATGTTCTATCATATATTTATTTGCGGATAATTTTCAAATGACACGTGATGTATTCTTTTTATCCAAGCATAGAGAAAGAAGTCAACCCATTTTTCATTGCGATTCTTACTCTATTTATTTATGTATTGGCTAGTACAATAAGATTTTACATCTTGTAATTGACAGTACTGGCTTAATTTTGACAAATTAATTCAATGTGAATAATAATAAGGAATATTATAATAATATTTTAATAATAAACTTAGTTGGATAATTAATTCGAATAAAAATCTTAATTAATTTAATTAAGGTTAAATATATGGACAATACCAAGAAAACAATATAAATATTTAATTTTTAAATGTTTTAGCATTGCTAATAGTTTTTATCTGAGAGAGTAATTAGTTCCAATGGCGATAAATGTTTATGAGAAAATAATTCACCCTAGGAGGTATTTAATCCTAGGGTGAAACATTTTCGATCTTGCAAAGCGGATGTAACTGTATAGATTTGACGACTGTTTCGTGTAGATTTTTTTGGTTGTGTAGTATAAGTCGTTTCATTTGCAGTTAACTTACATACATATATTAAGAGTTTCTATTTGTGCTAATGCTGGCGGCTTGACGACTGAGCCAATACAAATGTGTCTATTCGGTGCCGGCCAATTATTGACTATAAACTCAAATTGAAGAAATCTTAACCGCCATGAGTTTAGTTGTACAATCACTTTTACAATCAAATTTAAATTTTATTCATCTCTGCTGTAGATGATTATTGCCAAATTATTATAGAAATGTTATCTTGAATTGGCGTTGCTGTATAAAATAGATTTTCGATAGAAAATAAAATAATTATTAGCAATTTTTCATTTTGATTCATTGGCTGCTACATTTCAGTCTATGCATATATTATCCACCATAGGGGATGTAGTAACTTTGTCATCTTGTTTGCAACACACTAAAATATTCGTCTGCGAATTTAGCCTCCGGTTCTAATTGGCGAATTTGCAAAACCTAAAACTATATTTCATTCCAATCTAACAGGTTTCTTGCTAAAATTCAATTAGAAAATTTTAATTAGAAATCATGGAACGGCTTTCGATTTTTTGGCAATTCATTATGGACTTTCCGATAAGTATTGAAGCCCACCACCCTCTGCAAACTATGTGAAATAATATTTTATTTGTATTTGTACACTGTTAGAAAAATATGTTTTTCATAAGTTCCGATATAAACAAAATGTGTTCTGGGCAGAATTTTTTAACCATTTTTCATTTTATTGAAGTGCAAAAATGGGATTTGGGACACATATGTTAATATATCAGAATATATCGATGTCCAAATTCCAAAGTGGGCTAAAATCATATTTTTTATAATTTTTTTTAGTATGTACAAACTCAAAATAGTGATAATAGAACATGGCTAAAAATGACTTAGACCACTTTAGACCGAACAAAGCTTTTTGCCCTTTTGGACATTTTTTAAAACTTTAGACACAGGCTAAGTACAATATTAACCATAACTTTTGATAGAAATGTCCAATAAACTCGAACTTTTGACAGGATGCAATTCACATCAATCCGAATAAAAAACAGCGAACTCCATCAAAACATGCTAAGTCGACTTAGCGTACTCTGGAATGAGGGTATCGATATTATGTTTGGGACATGAATGTTTCATAAAAGTAATATGTGTGAATGTAAACATATATAAATTTACAAATTTCGAGTAAACATATATAACATATGACGAAAGATATCAACATAACACAGCGAGAGAATCCAAAGAGAGCAATTTCTGTAAAACTACTTATATGTTGTTTGTGAAAACTGTTTTATGTGTTCATTTGTTCTGGCTATGCTTCGCCAAAAATTTTATATAATTAAGCCTAAATATTATTTAATTTGAATATTAAAATGAGTATTCGGAGTAAAGAGAATCGGAACCAAGAGAATAAACATTTGAAAAACACACCGTGTGTTTTTGCCATGAGAGCAGCATTTTATGTATGTATGTGTGGATATGTGTTTTGTTTATCATTTTGGCACAATTTTGTTCTTGGTTCGTCGAAACAACACGGAACGTACGACGAGTAAGTCAAAATATTCAGACAAAGAAAATTAAAAAAAAAAAAAACAGTGGAAAATATATAGAAATTACAAAGGGAGCTTCACAATGATTCAGTCCATTCTATGTTAAGTGAGCCGGAAACTTAATCGGGCTCCCATTTTAACCTTCATAAAAAATAACAAAAGGGCATTATACTCTTTTTAGAGTTGGGACAGTAAAATGAAAAAATGGGGGAAAAGCGAAAAATTAAACAGTAAAATGTATAAAAACAAAGTTTAGTTCCTCTTTATTAATAAGTAGTCCAAGAGGAGTTGACGGACCGAATAAAAACGGGCATTAAGTTCGAGTTTTGGCGCTAAATTTATTTTTCATTTTAGCCGCAAAACTCGAATCTCTAAAAGCAGAATTACATTACAACTTTTTGGGCAAATTGTATTATAACTTGGTGGGGAATGATCCAAAGCAAAAATTTAAAATGTTTATTTTCTTTATTCGTTAATAAAAATTCATATTTATTTGTATTTCTAAATACGACAATTTTAAATGCATTTAAAATAGTGTTAAATGCAACAACAACAGAAATTGTAGCCAAAGTGCATGATATGGTATTAAATGATCGACGAATAAAAGTGCGTGAAATTGCTAATATCATGGGCTTCTCAAATGATCGAGTCCATTTAATTTTGCATGAAGAACTACAGATGAACAAGCTTTCTGTCGCATTTGTTAACAGCCGATCAAAAACGCATAAGAATGAACATTTCTCAAGCTTGTTTGGATCGTTTTAAGCGAATAAAATGGATTTTAAGCGTCGTTCCATAACTGTTGATGAGATATGGATACACCACTATACTCCAGAGACAAAAGAACAATCCAAACAATGGATTGAAGCTGGAGGAAGTGCCTCAAAGAAGGCAAAAAACAATTCAATCGGCTGGTAAGGTTATGGCTACGGTTTTTTGGGACTTCAAAGGTATTGATTTTATTGATTGACTATCTGCAAAAGGGTAGAATAATAAATTCAGAGTACTATTGCAACCTTTTGGATCAATAAATTGTACAAATTCGAGAAAAGCGTCATGGCTTACAACACAAAAAAATAATTTTTCATCAAGACAACGCACCAGCGCACAAGAGTGTTTTAACAATGGCTAAAATCAACGCATTAAACTACGAGTTACTTGACCACCCACATTATTCTCCTGATTTAGCTCCCGGTGACTTTTACTTGTCCCCAAATCTAAAAAAATCCTTGCTGGCAAGCGATTTACATCAAATGAAGATGTAATTACAGTTGTAAACCACTATTTTGAAGACCTTGAGGAAAACTATTTTAATCAAGGGATAGAATTGCTAGAAAATCGTTGGACTTAGTGTATTGAAGTTTCAGGAGATTATATTGAAAAAAAAAATAGTTTTGAAAAATTAACTATTCTTTTTCATTGATAGTGTAAGAAGTTTCCGAACCGCCCTCGTATATAATCTGCCTTTTTTGTCTAATATATACCACGTATGGACTAACATACAATTTATAAGAAGATGTCAAGAAGAATTAAGATACCTTGCCATTGATAAGTAGTACCACAACTCAAGTAATTCGATTGTGGATAACAGTCTTTTGTAGAAGTTTCTACGCAATCCATGGTGGAGGGTACATAAGATTCGGCCTGGCCGAACTTACAGCCGTATATAATTGTTTTTTTTTTTTACGTTTAGTCCATTTTTTTCTTCTATGAGTGGGTGTAATTTCGTGAACTGCAGTTATAAATTACAAAAGGGCATTTTTCTAGTTTTATTAACGCTTTGTGGAAATCTCAAAACGTGGAGTACAATTTATTTCTATTTTCCCAGGAGTTAGTTCATTTTTCCTACAAAATAATTTACTTTTTTTCGGTGCTCCTATTTCGCTATCTAATAATAAGAAATAGGGAAGTAGGAAAGGTAGATTGCGGATGTATGAGAATTTAAAGCCAAACGATCTATTTTATTTTTGTAATTCGTTCTATGAGGCAATTACAAAAATTTGAGGTTTTCATACTTTTTTTGTGGCATTTGCGTTTTTTAATAAAATCACCTCTTGCAATAATTAATAATTAAATTATAATTAATATAATTAATAATCAAAATAATAATTAATAATTAAAATAATATTTAATATTAAATTAAAAGACTTTCTTCTTTTTGTATTTTATCAATATTGGTTATTTAAATAGTCTACTTCCAGCGCTTTCAATCACATATGAAGCTGGAAAGGCGACATCCTGCACTCATAGAAAAAACATGTTTGGACATGGTTGCCGTATTCATTTAAAGCTTATCTAGAACATGTAATTGTCGCGAAAACCATTATGTTGTCTTTGTGAAAATAATTTTCTAGCCGAGAAAAATGTATGCTGGCAATAAGCATTTAAATGGTTCTCAAATGCCGCAAACATGTTCTATTATTTAAGTGATAGAAGTTGAGACCATTACATGGCCAGGAAAATCATATACCTGACCATTAAATTTTTTAGACTCTATGCGGGGAAAAAAAGTTTTTATCACCTAGGTATAAATATGTCTAGAACCATTACATGGTCATGAAGACCATGCACATTTTTTTCGTGACAATTTATTTTTTAACTTTTATGCAGTTAAACGAATTTTATACACACGATTTTCATTTTGCGCGTCAGTCGAGTTTTGATTGTTGCTTGGAATGGACGGAGAATACGGAATTATTGTGTTAATTTATTTATTCATAAGTGTCACGTATTTATGCAAACATAAAAGAAGGGAAGAGTAATTGAAAAATGTACCTGTTTTTATACCCTCCACCATAGAATGGGGGTGGAAATATTGCTCTAAGACCCCATAAGGTATATATTCTGGGTCGTGGTGAAATTCTTAGTTTTTGGCAAAATAATTTTTTTGTACAGTATACGTTTATTATAACCATTTATGTCTTACTTAATTTGAGAATGCCTTTTCCTTATAAATAGTAAATATGGGCGTACTACCGGCAGTTGGATTTCACATAGATGTATTATAACCGGAGTTATTAATAAATTTAAATCTGCGTCGTTGGTATTTTGCATGCCCACTCATTGTATCTAAATTCGATTTTTGACGCAATTTTCATAGTTTAAGCAATTTGAAAACTAGTTGCATTCAAACTAGGGTTTTCTTTTTCCCGGACTTTTTGCATTCCCGGGAAAGCGGGAATTTTTTCGAATTTCCCGGGATCCCGGTCAAAGGGAAACCTACTTTGATGTGGAATACATTTAGACATTTGAATAAATTAGAAATAGCTTAAAGCTACGGTTATAAGGCGCTCTCTGGACAACTAACAATATATATTATGTTGTTCTTTTACATCATCCATAAATCATACTAAAATACTAAATATTTTGTAATACAAAACATTTTGATAATGGTTAAGGCAGTCTCTTTCGGTTTAGTTTAGAGCATTATTAATATAGTGGGATTTTTTGTAACACTAAAAAACTGTTTGGAAATGAAAGAACCTTATTTCGATTTCACCATCGTTAAACGGGGTCAATAAATGCACATGTTCATTTCCAAAATGGAAACACCACCATGTAATACGACATTCACCTTACACTTCCAAATCCACTTTAACTAGATTTCAGTCGTCGTATGACCTATAAATAAGGGCTTTAAATCCCAATTTTAATAGATTTCAAGCCTAATGTGTATAAGGTATAAATTTAAAATTAAAAGTAACTATCTTAAAAAACGTTGGAATTTTTTTATTTCATAAAAAACATCCTTGCAATATTTATGAAATTTTGCAATTATGCAATTTCCAACGTGGGTTACATAAGGTAAAATGTCCCGTTGTTTTTAAAGGTGGATTAGAACCCACGACTATGTATGCTCCACAAGGCAACTACTACGACTTGGTTCCATACTTATTCACATTACACTTCCAAAATCAACTTTAACTAGATTTCAAATGTCATTTGCCATATAAAACCCTCTATTATACGCAAAATATTGTAAAGAAAATTTCCCGGGAATTCCCGCAATTTATTCCCGGGAAAGCTGGAGCGAAAAAATAGAATCCCGTTCCCGGGAAAACCCTAATTCAAACGTTTATACCAGCAAATCGTGCAAATTGTTTTTGATAAAGATTTTAAAAGAACATGGTTGGGATCATGTGCTTTTAATTGGGAGAACAACATTTTTGACGAATACCATAACATTTTAGATAGCTCTTATCATATTAAAAAATTAATTGAAATTTTTTAATGAAATCAATTAATTTTTTAAGCAAATATTATTTTATTTCCAATTAAAACTGTGATTGATACTATCATTTCGTGATTGAAGACATTTCCATTAAAAAATGAATTGGGTCAATTAATTTCGTGATTGAATCGGAAAATTGTTTTGTGTGCATTTATTCGATTTTAATGAATGTACAACTTTTTGCTGTCTGTGTACCAAGTTTGGTATGTATTCGATCATGTTTCACTGAATGATGAATTTGAACCGATTGTCTTCAGAGAGGGGTATGTTTCATCAAATTCATTTGATATTCTTTATATTAAATTTATAATCTCAAATGTCCATAATAAAGTCCACAAATATCTACAATTTACTACCGGCCCGATATTAACTGAGTTTGCACTATTTTTTTTTATCACCAGCAAAATGACAATCCATTACAAGGAGATGAATTCAAAGAAAATTATTTAAGAACTTTTGGCCGTATGACTTGTTTTGATATACGAATGTCATTGCCACTATTATCTTTTTTCATTAAGCACACCTTATTATTTTATTTTGAGAATAAATTAAATTATTCCGTGTCGTAACATCTTAAACATCAAAAAAAAAGTTTTTTAATTGAAATCATATCATTCCGATTAGAATGTAACATGGTTCATGAGAATCGTGTTTTTTCTGCTGTATAAAGAACTGTATTTCACCCGTAAATGTAGAACAAGATAAAATCACTGTTTCACATCTGGGAGAAATGCTTCTAGGTAATTAGGTAAGTTTTATTATTCGATGATTCATTCAAACACACAATTTCACTTCATAATTTTATGAAACTTTCCCTTCTCATGATATGTTATCAGTGCTATCTAGAGATTTTTACTCTTGTTCAGACAGAATCTTTTCTTTAGACATAACAGAATCCAAAGATATGCCCCATTCTACTATGCAAACGCACAATTTTATTGCGTTAAGATAGATCAGTTAATGCAATGCACTTCGTATGTTACCTGTGATCGATAGAATTCATCCAAATTGTTGTGTGAAAATCCGAAATTCTTCCACTTGAATTCAGTGCGAATTACGTTGGATTTCTTGTCACTTAATTTCATAACGAAAATCTCTTTTATTGTTTGCAAAATTGTATGTCAAATTAATTTTTAAAAATGTGAAAACTTTTCTTTTTTATATATGTGTGTTTGTAATTTTGTTTCTGTAATATTTGTATTTTCTTCTGCTTGATATTTTTCTTGTTGTTCGTGTTGCTGTTGTTGTGTAGAAACACACGTCAAGTGTTAACGGTTGTTAGACCGAACACAAAAGTTTCTTCCTATGCGATGCCGTCGTCGTTTCACTTGTATACTTTTATCGACCGCTCGTTCTAAAGATTCATTACGCTCTGAGTAAGATACCAAGACTCACTTGCCTGGCAGCAGTGCAAAACGAAACGAAATGCCATGAAAATGGGCTAACATGAAAATAAAAACAAAAATGCATACAAGCGTTTTTTCGCCACAACAACGGGAATACACACAAACAAATGACAATCGATCGAAAACGAGGGATAGCCCTCAAGTCAAAGCGATAGTGAAAGTAATTAGACACCCAGCAAACATTCTGTGTGTAAGTGTACTTCAAATGCTTTATCCAGTACTATGAACTTGTGTGTAAAGTACAAAATCGATCAGCTTAAACTTTTATGCGGGTAATACTTTATCAACTTTTTAAAGGCAGTTATAAGCTCTACACAGAAAAAAAATCCGTAGTTAAACTAACGCTAAATTTAACTTATTTTTATTGGAAAAAATTTATTTGCTTGTAGTTAAATTTTATTATTTTTATCGAAATTTTCCACAGCTTAATGAAATATTACTTTTTTTTAAGTATGTCTCTAAAATTGTATGAACTAAACGTGAGTATAAAGTTCAATGACCGTACACATGCCAGCAATTTTCTAAAAATATTCAAAATTTTCTAAAACTAATCAAAAGTTTTCTTCCTGGTGGGTTCATTGTTTTTTCAGTGTATTAGTTTTAGAAAAGGTTCAAATTAGTTTCATTGACTATACCATAACGAAGGATAAGTACTTCAATCATAAGAGAATACACCCAGAAAAAATTACCCCTTCTTTAAGTTAAAATAATCTAATTTTGAAGAAAGTTGAATTTCGTATTGCGCCAAAAACATTTTTATTTATTTGAACGATGTGATTTTCGTAGAAATTAGGAAGAATGTATTAACATTTTCCTATATTTATGTACCACTATACTACAGAATAAAAAAATTAACTGAATTGAATTCATATATGGAATTATTTTATTGAACTTTTTTCATTCATGTGGACAAATCTTACATATTTGTGGTAAACCGTTTTCTTACAAATTAGAACTGCTTACTTGCGTTTTTAAATACAGTTTTATTTACTTATATAGGCACATATTTTCTTCAATGAAAGACATGTTTTATTAATATAAAATTATTCATTAAGAATCAACAGCATCGACTGACCTTGGAATATTAATTTATTACTCCACTATTTCCATGTAATGCTACCTTTTGTCAACTGTAAAAAGTAATTTTTGCAACTTGTACCTTTCAGTTTTAATAAGTTGCAGCGTAATGATTTTGCCCTTCTTTTACAATTTCAATCCAAACCAACTTTTTCACAAAAGGTTCGCGTCACTGAACGTTACCTGATAATTGAAGATTCAAAAATGAAGACGATGGAGATGATGGGGTTGTTATTCTGCTTTCTTTCTATGAGATTTCTTTATACACCATCATGCACATTGGAGAGTTATATTGTTTTGTTGATTGATTTTAAAAATTATCCAAACATTTTTGAATCATATATACTTTATTTGTATTTTTCCACACATTACAGACTTTTATATTATTTGTTAACAATCGCTAAAATTGTTGACAAAACAAGCTCGAGGTCTTTGTTTGACTATTTTATTTATTTTCCCAATGTTTCGCGATTGCCATATTGAATCGCTTCTTCAGGGGATCTACAATAGATTTTAAGAAATTACATTTCATAAATATCACAGTATTAAAAAAATTATAAAATTTTAAATAAGTCTATAAATTATTTTCTTTTAGTCAATAATTTTCATAAGTCTAATAAATTAATGTTATTTTATAAATATCGGACGGATATATTTACATCACATTTTACAAGTGCCAGGCGATCACTATACGCTTCGGGTGTTGTGAAAAATAATTCATAATTCCCCCCGATGCTGTTGGTTTTTGGTACCAATCTAAGCCAAGTTTTCCATTTTCTTTCTTGATTTACGTCGGAAAAGGAAACTACAAATACATGGTAGTGATCATCGTGCAATAATAGAAACAACTCAGTGCAATACATACAGCCGACGAGTGTAGTGAATCTACAGTAGCTTTAAGTATTTTGTGTTTTTATTATGCATGTAAGTCATTTGTGGTATTACTGTTTAATTTTCTGTTCGCCTGGCACTTGTAAAATGTGATGTAAATATATCCGTCCGATATTTATAAAAAAATAACATTAATTTATTAGACTGAAAAAATTATTGACTAAAAGAAAATAATTTATAGACTTATTTAAAATTTTATAATTTTTTTAATACTGTGATATTTATGAAATGTAATTTCTTAAAATCTATTGTAGATCCCCTGAAGAAGCGATTCAATATGACAATCGCGAAATATTGGGAAAATAAATAAAATATTCAAAAAAAGACCTCGAGCTTGAAAAAATCATTAATTTATTATAACATAAAAAAGGCCGAAGAAAATCAAGGAAAACAATAAATAAATTATATATAGGAAAATTTTCTATATTCTAGCAAGTGTGTTTCCTTAAGTTTTGAAAGGATTGAATACTTCTTAGTATTCAATCCTTTCTATAATAAGGAATCATTTTATAAGAAATTTTACTAAATATGAGGAAACCCGGTTTTAGTTCGGTTTTTGTTAATCTTTATGAATGGGTTGTTATCAGTGAATAAAATTTTCTTGTTCAGTTGTAAGCTCTTATACCACGAGATGAAATCTGTATAATTAAAATGCCATATCTTAATTTAATTAATGTTCTATTTCTGCTTTCTGTTTAGGATTTTATACTGAAACAAATTAATTTTTATTATTTTAAACAGAATTTTAACTTAATTAAAATAAAATGGTTAAACTTATTTGATGAAGAGTTTTCCTTTAGTTTCCACGGTACTTTTTTCTGGGTGTAAAGAGCAAACACAACTTCACTGCACTCAAAAAAAAAGTTTACTTGGGTCCATAGATGTTAAGCCACAAAGCAGTTTCTTTAAAATAAGATGATTTTTAAAGAGCTGTCTTTAATTTTTTTGCTTTATATTACTAAAGCTATAACAGATACTTAAAAGTATATTCTTAATTGTCAAAAACTAAACATAAAAACAAAAATGAAAAATCCTCAAAATAACTAAATTTCTTACTCCACGAAAATTTGCGTTTCTTCCAAGACAAATGGCTTTAATGGAAGATCGCAAATTTTACAGATTCGTATTTGTAATTTAGAGAAGATAAGATTTTAAGGAAATAAATGTTTCTTTAATTTAAGCAAAATTTCTTTATTTGAATGTAATTTGTCCCTATTATTGTGTAAATTTCGTGTCTTAGGATTTAAATTACATAATCATTCATATAGGTCAATATTTAGTTGTAATTGTGGAGGGATCTGTGTATTAAAAGCAATGAGTCGACAAAATATCATTAAAGTGCGTACTACACGGACCAAAAGGGTGTTTCTTATATGTTTCGGCGTAAAAACTTATTTTTGTAACATATTTATCGCAACCATGTTATTTTCTCGAAAATTATGCATAGATTTCGGCAAATAAGTTTATGTTTGGCGAGAAAACGACATTTTGATGACAAAAATGCTCCATGGCCCCCGTTCAAAATAACACTAAAATTGTTAAAATGTCTTTATAGCTTATGACACACATTTTAACTAAAAATATTCATTTTAGAAACTTATGACCAAAATTCAAGTAAGATGCTCTGAGAAATTTTCGTTTTCTTTTTCTGAGGGTATGTGTTTGGGAGACAATTATTTTTAAATGCCAGCATATAATTTTCATAAAATAGTATAAAACGTTTGGAACATATATGTTGTTATGCTCGAACATATTATGTTTGGGATATCAACATTTTCTTAAATACCATATAATATTGAAATTTCGAATAAACGTATATGTATATGTGGAGAAATGTTGGACAGGTAGAGTGAGAGAGTATAACGACGACGGAGAGAATATACGAAAGACATCAACATTAGGAATGAAAATTTTGATTTTTAATAAGTACTAAAAAGGACACAAAAAAGAACTTTTTGATTATATTTTTAATTGGAAATTGGCATGACTATGACAGACACACGTCTTATATACTTTTGTCCATTAAAGATGTATGTTGATGTGACACAAAAAGAAGAAACATTTTGAACCCTGGGTCTACACGCAAAGAAAAAAACGTTTGGAAAACATGTACCGAAAACGTTTTTCTTTTGTTAGAATTTTTTGAATTGCTCCAAAAATTTTAAACTTTTATCACCAAAAAAATTCGTTTGTTACAAAAGTTTTATTTTTTCAATAAAAAAGTTATTTTTGAAACAACAACACAGTCCATTTCGTTTATATTAAACACTGTTCTTTTCTGACTTTAGATCTTTAATAAAACACATTTTACAGTTCAAAATTTAATATAGTACAATGTAATATTGAACATTTTTTCGGAATCTTCCGAACATATCTGGAATATATGTAAAAAAACAAAAAAAAGACTTTGGTCGGTGCCAAACTAAATGTTTTTTCTGTTAAATAAACTTTGTTTATTCGGTTCGTGGGCGCCGCAAGCTATGCTATATAAATATAATTTATATGGATATTTATCTATTGATGACCATAACAGGTACATAGCTCAGTGGTTAGTGTATTGGCTTACAAAGTGCATGGTCCGCGGTTCGATTCTCCGTACAGGCGAAAGGTAAAACAATTTTAAAAATTTATAAAATCGTATAATTTCTTCTACATTGTTGGTATTACAGGAAAAGGTGTGAAGAACTAAAAAACATCGTGGATGTGAGAAAGATGTGAGGGAAAATGCAATTAGCAAGAAAACAATGTTTTTTTTTTTGAGTTAGTCTTTATGAAATTGTTTTTACATCCTGGAAAAGAATAAACTTTTATCACAAAAAGTATATACTTTTCTTCCAAATACACTTCCTTACAGCGAAAAGCAAATGAGAAACGAACATTGTTTGTCAAAAATTTCGTTTGGCAGGAAAGAATTATTTTTTTTGCGTGTAAGCATATGTTTGCTTGCAGCAAAATGTCTTAAATATATATTATATTTATACATATACAAACATATGCTCTAGTTAAATATCCAGCAAAAAAACAAGCATTTCAATTAAACACAATTAAATTTAAAAAAGAAAAATAGAAAATCAATGAAAAGGTACAAAAAAAAAATAATAAAAAAAACATCATTTAATTTCATCCCCGATGGGATATGAACATGTGCCGTTTGACTTTTTCACTTCCATGGAAGTTCTTTTGAGAAAGTTTTGCAAACTACGATAATTTTTAATTTTTTGCTGATTTTTAATGGAAAAATACATTTATACAAAAATATATATATCGAAAAAAAGAAACAAATTAAAAACGATGTATAACATAAAAAAATAATTTTTTAGAAAAATTTTTCATTCATAATAATAAAGAACATCTCAAGAAGTAGTTAGAATGGCATGCCGTTGTGTCATTTTCGGTTCATATCACAAACACTTGAATGGACGTTTTGATGCATTGTGTTCAATGACATTTGTGGCTGTGCTAAAGCGTTCTGTTATGGTGCCAACAGACCTAGGTTCAACCCCCGGTGGATGCGAAGACGTTTTTCAATTTGTAAAAATTAGATAATGAGAAAATAAAAGTAACAAAAGAATACTGATAAAAATAAAAAGTGAAATTGGAAAAAATGTTTTTTAGTTTTATAAATTTCTTCGTCCAAATGAACTTCCAAGGCACAACTTCTAAAGCAATGCAAAGGATCCAAAAATGGAGTACTTCCGTCCTACGACAAGCCCATGTAAAATTCATAGGAGATGATCCAAATTTGCACTACTTCCGGATCACAAATTGGGGATCCAAACTACTTTTTTGGAAACTCTTTTTTTGCTGGGATATTACATCCACACATTTATTTGTATGCAAAATATGTAATTCGACAAGAAAAAGTGAGAAATGTGCCATTAATTGAAAACGCATTATCCTTTGAACTAATGAATTTAGTGAAAATATCACCTGAAGCCATACTTTCACTTCTAAAATTGTTTTTTTAACAGTATTTTTATTAATCAATCAATTATCTACGAAGAAATGGAATATAACCCTGTAGAAATTTACTGAACTCACTCAAAATCAGACTAACTTTTTACTAACTAATATGAGGTGACTTCTAGTTAACTCAATAATTATGCAGCCTTGAGTCAATTGAATATTGTTCAAACTCACTTCTTCTCGATCAGAAATGAGTTACCTTTTTACCCTAAACCACACGCAGAGAAGAAACATGATTGTCACACTCATATTCGAAGAGCAAAATAATATGATAGGAGCTATTTCTGCGGCGACCATGTAACATTTTCACATGTTGGCTCAGTGAACATGGTTCTAAGAAAAATAAAATTGTCCTCATCCACACCCTCACAAAAAATCGCTTCTGTAACATATACTCCCAAACATATTTTGCTTCAAGCATATACATTTTTGGGTATTGCCCAAACATTTATATGTTTGATCTCTTCTAATATATAATATGTTTGAAAGCATATTGGTCTAAACAATATATGTTTGGGTAGTCTAAGTTCCAAACATTTTGTATTTTTGCATCCAAATTCAATAATGTTGTCTTCCAAAAAACAATATGTTATTATGTGAACATATAATATGTTTGGAAGCATTTTGCACCCAAAAATATTATATGCTTAAAAAAAATTCTCCCAAACAATATTGTGCCCAAAATTTTATTTATTTATTTATATATTTACAGTCATAATGAATTACGAAAATAAACAGATAATATAGGTGCTAACAACATAGGTTTTCGACCTGAATGCTCAAAATTTTGTTTCTGCCTAATTGTATATTCCCTCACATCTTTCTCACTTCCACGAGATTTTTTAGTTCTTAGCACCTTTTTCTGTAATACGAACATTGTAGAAGAAATTATTCAATTTTATGATTTTTTTATTTTAATTTTACCTTTTGCCGGACGGGGATTCGAACAGCGGACCACACAGTTTGTAAGGATCAAAGAAGTAGCTGATCAATTGCCCAAGGGAAAATAAAATGTTAATTTTGTAATAACAAGCAACAACCACCAACTTAATTCAATATCGCTCCCTGTTAAATAGCGCTCCAAGCTACTAAACACATATATGTTTATAGGCTATTACTAAATTAATATATGTTTGCATCCAAGCATATTATATTTACAAACATTTTATGTCCCAAACATAATATGTTCTAACATATTAACATATATGCTTGCACTCAAAAATATTGTGTTTAAAAATTTGTGTTCCAAACATATAATGTTTATAGCCAAACATATGAAAAACAGTCTTTTTCATCCGTGTACAATGTTATTATATTGATAAAAAAAGAATTTTGTTTCCATTAAAAGACATTGGTCACGATCTAAAATGTTATAGTATTCGTCAAAAATGTTTTTCTTCCAGTTAACTACTTTCTAAATAATAAGTGAAATTTACTATAAAGAAAATATTTTTTTTACGAAAATTGAACTTGAAAGCGGATATCAATTTTTTGGCAATTCCTATAGTTAATAATAACATAGTTGGTACAATATTTCTCAATGAAATATTTTTAGTTCACATGTAAATAAATTTATAGACATTTTCGTCAAAAATCATATCATTTCATGAAGTTTTTGCTAATTTTAAGTTGCTAATTTTAAGCGGCTTGCGTGTGTGTTTGTTATTCGCGAATGGTTTATTTGGCTGGATGAGGTGTTGTTTTTAATGAAGGCACATGTGTTTTGTTGTTGTAGGAATGTCTTGGTTTTGCTTGGTTTTGTTTTGCATGCTTCAGTTGTATAGTTGGCGTTGTCGTGGGCTGTTGCATCTTTTTAGCAGGAATATAAAGGTATGGAATATTTTGTTTTTTTGAGACATATATTGATGTTTGTTTATTAAATGAAATGAATGAAAGTTATTAATATTATATTAATATTTTAGCGATGAGGTGTACAATGGCGAGGTGTTGATCGGTAGCTTAGAAAAAAGTTATTAAGAATGTTCAATATTTAGGAAAAATGTTGGAATGGAAAGTATATTGAAATTGTTTTATCTAATTTAATTTTTATTATTCAATGTAAAAAATAAATATTCAATTTCAGAGTAACCCGAGATGAATTTGAAAAATTTTTGTGTTACATCTCAGCGTCTAGTTTAATCATTAATTACTAAGTACTCTTTTTAAAATGTGGTTTTCTTCTAAAAAGAATATTTTGTATGTATTTTAATATTTGCTAATTATTATTATTATTATTTTTTTTTTTAAACTGTTTAATGTTTTATTTGTTGTAAAAAAAAAATATTTAATTTCAAAGCAAACCCAGATGGATTCGGGCAAATTTTTATACCCACCACCATAGGATGGGGGGTATATTAACTTTGTCATTCCGTTTGTAACACATCGAAATATTGCTCTAAGACCCCATAAAGTATATATATTCTGGGTCGTGGTGAAATTCTGAGTCGATCTGAGCATGTCCGTCCGTCCGTCCGTCCGTCCGTCCGTCCGTCCGTCTGTTGAAATCACGCTAACTTCCGAACGAAACAAGCTATCGACTTGAAACTTGGCACAAGTAGTTGTTATTGATGTAGGTCGGATGGTATTGCAAATGGGCCATATCGGTCCACTTTTACGTATAGCCCCCATATAAACGGACCCCAAAATTTGGCTTGCGAGGCCTCTAAGAGAAGCAAATTTCATCCGATCCGGCTGAAATTTGGTACATGGTGTTAGTATATGGTCTCTAACAACCATGCAAAAATTGGTCCACATCGGTCCATAATTATATATAGCCCCCATATAAACCGATCCCCCGATTTGGCTTGCGAGGCCCCTAAGAGAAGCAAATTTCATCCGATCCGGCTGAAATTTGGTACATGGCGTTAGTATATGGTCTCTATCAACCATGCAAAAATTGGTCCACATCGGTCCATAATTATATATAGCCCCCATATAAACCGATCCCCCGATTTGGCTTGCGAGGCCCCTAAGAGAATCAAATTTCATCCGATCCGGCTGAAATTTGGTACATGGTGTCAGTATATGGTCTCTAACAACCATGCAAAAATTGGTCCACATCGGTCCATAATTATATATAGCCCCCATATAAACCGATCCCCCGA
Source organism: Haematobia irritans (assembly GCF_050003625.1). Lineage (NCBI taxonomy): Eukaryota > Metazoa > Arthropoda > Insecta > Diptera > Muscidae > Haematobia > Haematobia irritans. Next base: position 71,631,146 of record NC_134398.1, on the reverse strand, counting down.
TTTGGCTTGCGAGGCCTCTAAGAGAAGCAAATTTCATCCGATATGGCTGAAATTTGGTACGTGATGTTAGTATATGGTCTCTAACAACCATGCAAAAATTGGTCCACATCGGCTCATAATTATATATAGCCCCCATATAAACCGATCACCAGATTTGACCTCCGGAACCTCTTGGAAGACCAAAATTCATCTGATTCAGTTGAAATTTGGTACGTGGTGTTAATATATGGCCTCAAACTCCCATCTAAAAATTGGTCGATATCGGTCCATAATTATATATAGGCCCCATATAAACCGATCCCCAGATTTGACCTCCAGAGCCCCTTGGAAGAGCAAAATACTTCCCATTCGTTTGAAATTTGGTACGTGATGTTAGTATATGGTATCCAACAACCATGCAGGAATAAGAAGTTTTAAGATACCACAACCCAAGTAATTCGATTGTGGATGACAGTCTTTCGTAGAAGTTTCTACGCAATCCATGGTGGTGGGTACATAAGATTCGGCCTGGCCGAACTTGCGGCCGTATATACTTGTTAAATTTAATTTAATTTAGGTTTTTTTTTTAAAAATTGGCTTTCTTTTCACTAGAATATTTACGTTTTTATGACCTTTTTATTATCAAAATTACATATTTTTAATAGCTTATTTTAGTATTACTATTATTTCATATTTTTAATGTAAAAAACAATTATTTAATTTCAGAATAACAATTTGGAAACATTTTTATGAACTGGTAAGCTTTCTTAAACATTCTTTTAACCAGAATATTTAGTTTTTTTATGCATATTATTATTTATTTAATTAGATTTTTTGGAAACCAATTTAATGTTTTTATTTAATATAAAAAATAAATATTTAATTTCAGAGTAACCCCAAATGAATTTGGAAAACTTTTTATATTTCCCCTCAGCGTACAATTTAATAGAGAATTGGTAAGTTTTATATTAAAACTTTGGCTTTCTTTTAACAAGAATATTTATTTTATTATGTCCTTCATATCGATAACAATACAGTTAATATATTACTTAATTCATTATTTCTCTAATTGTTCCAGGTACAAATTTTATGAGGTACGTTTATCTAAGAAAAGTTGGATTCCTTACACCATTTGATAAAATGCCCCCAAATATGGTAAGTTACAAGGTAATATAAAGAGCTAAAAATTTATATTTTATTACATGTTAATTTTTAACAATTTTCATTATTCCTTCCATTTTTTTCAACAAGATATGTGAAAAATATACTTACGATGAATAAAAAATTAAAGATAAGTAAAAATGTCCAAACAGCGAGTTAAAATAAACTACTTTCTTGTTCCATTTGGCCGTAGTTGTTATTCACAAAAACCATTGTATTAAGAACTTCCATCATAAGTTTTTATAATAAAGTACTTTTGCTTAAAGAAAGTTTACTTTTAATGTATGAAAACTTTCGTGTTAATATAACTGTTTGTTGTTCCTTTAATTATTTAATTTCTCTGTACTGTGGAATGATTGATTTAAAAATAGTTTAGTCGTCGACATTTTAAAGAGACTGTTCCCCAATTTTATTATCGGGTTTCCCAAAAAATAATCAAATTAACCAAAATAATACTGACTTTTTAACTTGGTAGGAGTATATAAATCTAATGGTGTTGTAAAATTGAACTAAAATACAATGCCATAGATGAACTAAAATTGAAGAGAATTATAAACTAGACAAGTAGAAAAAAATCTTAAGGGCTAGATGATGGTCAATATTACTACAGTTTAGTTTATTTTGCAATGGAAAAGGGTTCACTGTTTTTTCAGTGTATATCAAAATGCAGAACAAAAAACAGGGTTTTTTTCAATTACACTTCCCTTTTTTGTGTTCACATAAAACCATGTGCCACTTCTGAATACATAAATTAACACAATATTTCCGTATTCTCCGTCCATTCCAAGCAACAATCAAAACACAACTGATGCGCAAAATGAAAATCGTGTGTACCTGTTATATGTTTTTATAAAATTCTCTTCGCTGCAAAAAAGTTGAAAAATTAAATGGTCACGAAAAAAATGTACATGGCTTTTATGACCATGTAATGATTCTAGACATATCTCTACGTTACCTAGAAAAAACCTTTTTCCCTGCAAAGAAGTAAAAAAAAGTTAATGGTCAGGTACATGGTTTTCACGACCATGTAATGGTCTCAAATTCTATCATTTAAATGATAGAACATGTTTGCAGCATTTGAGAACCATTTAAATGCTTCTTGCCACAATACATTTTTCTCGGCTAGACAATTATTTTCACAAAGATAAATACATGGTTTCTCGACAATTGCATGCTCTATATAAGCATTAAATGGATGCGGCAGCCATGTCCAAACATGTTTTTTCTGTGCATGAAAACTGATGCCTCTTTAAGCAAAATAAAGTCATAGAAAAATTCAAAAAAGTAAACAAAAAAAAACATATTTACTGCCATAAATGTCATTTGGGTTTGGATTTTTTATATACATTACAGTTTAGCTTGTGATTACAGAAAATTTTGTCCGATGGATTGAGGTAACACTTAAATGCATAACTAAAATGCAATTTAATTATTGAAATTTGTTTTTGTTTGTTTATGTAGAACCCATCATTGGGGTAACATTGAACGAATAAATGGAAACTCCCAACAAAAATAATACCGTTTGATGTTTATTGGGTATGGTAGTAAATCATTTTATTATTTTCTTATATTGATTATTGTTATCTATTAGATGAAATTATTTGTAATGGATGTAAAGATCCAGGAAAGCCATTGAGATATGCTTTCAAGCCTTTTGGAGTTCCTGATGAAGCCCACTTGCAGTCAACGTCTACAACAAAATCTCAAAGGAAATGAAGGCGAAAGAAATTAAGTCAAAACTCATACACTGATGTGGCTGCCGTTGGCCGATGAATAGGAACCATCGGACCAATCCGCTACAAAGAACCCGCCGCCGTGGGATCGGACGCTCAAGCCAAGTGCCACGTAACACGCGACATCTTTTCGCTTGCCAAGCTAAACCTACCCGACTCACCACCAGATCACCAACTTTAACGCAGAGTTTTTTAAGTACCAAAAAGCATAAAAATGGATGAAATCACAACAAACTGTTACAACAACAGCATTCAAGCCTTATATTAATAGAACTTATATTTGCGTTATATTATATTTTCTCTATTCAACCGTCGAACGGAACGGACGTGTTTTTCAATAGCGGATAAACTCATCGTAATAGGTACCTACTAAGAATTTCAAGTGTGGTGGGATATTAAGCCACCATGCAGCGAAATTCCAAGTCATCCACTGGGTTGCTAACTTCAGGGCCCAGTGGACGGGTATCGACTGGAGTTATAAATCTGGGCAATGACCAAGAGTTAGGCCCAATTAGTCGACCTGTAGACGGGTCGACAGATGGCGACACTATGACAAGTCGAACTTTTTCTAAGGTAACGACATCAAAAGGAGGTAATCCCTCACGAAAGAGATTCAAGGAACGCAGAAATGCTTTGTTTATCCTAAAGAAGTTAGGATCAGTCGACCCAAGCACGCTGTCGGCTAAACAAAGCGATTCCTTAAAATGAGCTCAAGGAATTCTTGAGACTGGAAAAAGGGAACGATCGCCGGATGAGCTGCCATCCTCCAAAAGGGATCAAAGATCGTTTGCCTCAGTTGCTAAAGACAGCCTTGTGATGGCTATCATTAATAAAGGAGCATTGGACGGTATGGTTCCAAAGCAAAAATGGGGGGAAATTGAGAATGCTCTGTCTGTCGTCTACTCACAGGTGCTGGAAAAGTTTACCGGCCCAGATCCTCGACACCAAGAGGCTAGTTGGTATCAAGGACGATTTAAGCTAGTCGCATTTGAGGACCAGAGGTCTATAGAATGTTTAAAAGCTGCTCTGATACTTATTGGTGAAGTTTGGGAAGGAGCTGCTCTAGAGTTAGTCGAGAAGAAAGACATACCGGCTAGACCTAGAGCACATGCGTGGATACCTGCAAACCCTTCTGACCCTGAATCTATTTTAAATAGACTGAAACGATCCAGATCTTCCAACAGCTGATTGGAAGGTTGGCCGTTTGGATGAAGTGGATCTTTGCCACATCTAGCAAAGTCCCAGGGCCGTGTATGTTATGGCATTCATTATATCCAAATGAAGGTATATAAAAACGATCAGCTAAAGGATTCAGAAATAGACAAGCCTCTGTCTGAATCAGAAGTAAGCGGATCCTCTTGCGAAGTCGAGGGAGATACCAAAGTTGAAGACATGGATAGACATCGTATGCGAGAGGAGGTTTCTATTGCCTCAGAACTCACCAAAGTTGAACCTATGGTTATTGCGAGTGTCACCGAGATTTTTTTTTTGTTTATTTATTGTTTCTTTATAACGTTATAAATTTACAAATTTCATAGTATGGCCTCAGCGCCTTAAGGCATTGTAGAGGCTCGTTGGCAACATATAATATAATCTTAGATTTTTAAATTTTCATTCAATACATTAACTTAAAAAAAAAACTCGAGGTTAGAACTAAAATTATATTAGGAGTTCATCGATGTTTGTTTTCAAAAATTCCTTTATTCTCACTTTAAAAACAGAGATACTTGAAACAGACTTGATTTCACTGGGCAAACTATTAAATCTTAAACTGCCAGAATATTCAATTCTTTGTTTAGTTGTTTCACTTCTGCATAAAACCACATTTAGCATATTATTATTACGAGTGTTTATGTTGTGACTATTGGACAAGAACGAAATTGTATGATGTCCTATTTTATGCAAACATTTGTATACATATAACAATAGTTGAAGGTTATAAGTTCCGTGAATTGGTAAAATAAGAGGGGAAAACATCTTTATACAGGGCAAGCGTAGGGTATCCTATAGGCAAATTTGCCACTGCTGTTAATGCCTTATTCTGCATTCTTTGCAGAGTCCTTAACTCCGCACTCTTCCTGTGCGCATAAATTATAGCCAAATAGTTACAATGGCTTTGAATCAGAGCCTGGTAAATCAAAAGGTTAGTCCTTTGGTCAAATCTATTCCTAAATTTTCGCAAATTTCCTACAGCTGGGGCAATTTTGGATTTCACATATCGTATATGTTGATCCCAGGCTAGATTATTTTGTAATTGCAATCCTAAATATTTCAGTGAACCTGTCTCCTTTAATTCCTTCCCATCAACATTTATTCTAAACGTGTCACTAAATCGAAACCGTGGCCTGAAACGTATTAATTTTGTCTTGCAAGCATTTATGAAAAGTCTGTTAAGACGAGCGTCTTAACATTCTTGATGACTCGATTGAAGCGGCTGATGTGACGGTTGTTGAAAATCTCGATGGTCCTACGGATCCTCCAGATAAATCTTCATCATTGTAAGGCTGCATGTGCTGCCTTAAAAGTTCTCCTGATGAAAGGGGACATAGATATAGTTCTTATTCAAGAACCATATGTTTATAGAAACAAAATATGTGAATTAAGTACTCTGGGGTTCAAACTATTGCAGTATACTGGTAATGATGTAAATCGAGCCTGTATAATTACTAAAAACGAGCTCAACTTGTTTCTGCTTCCTTCAATGTGCAATACAGACACTGTCGTTGCCAGTTTAGAAATAGCCAAATGCAAATATTGGGTATCTTCGGTCTACATGGGACATGACAGGGAGATGCCTCCATATGCCGTTAAGACCTTAGTGGAGGAGTCACTGAAAACAAAGACGAAACTCATTATGGGATGCGATGCGAATGCACATCATAGTATATGGGGAAGTAGTGATACTAATGCAAGGGGAGAGTCGCTAATAGAGTTTATTTTGCGTACTAATCTGGTAGTTTGCAACAAGGGAGATGCCCCAACCTTTGTCACTAAAAACAGGTAAGAGGTTTTGGACATCACCTTGGCCTCGCAAGAACTGAATGAAATATCTGAGTGGCAGGTTTTAAGTGAACACAGCTTCTCAGATCATTGCTACATCAGTTTCAAATTTGATGTTCATATCACCAAGACCATATTTCCGCCAAATGTTAGGAAAGCTGACTGGAATAGGTATAGGGAATCGTTCAATAGGATGATACCGGAAATAACAGAGACAAATATGAGAAATGTGCAAGATATCGAACACGCAGTGGAGCGGATTACTAAGGCCTTCAACATCTCACTGAAAGCTGCATGCCCTAGAGGAAAGCCAAGGGGGGAACATCGACCACCATGGTGGTCTACGGAATTAAGTAATATGAGGAAATCCTGCAGGAAGCTCTTTAACAAGGCAAAGTCCACCAGAGCCCCTGAGGACTGGGACGTTTACAAGAAGATTCTGAGAGGATACAAGCGAGAACTGAGAAAGACTCAGCATAACTCTTGGAATGCTTACTGCAGCAGTATTGAGAATACGTCCGAGGCTTCCAGACTACGGAAGGTTCCACAGTTGCTCGGCGGTCGTTTCCTGTCGAGGAAATTGTATCGGAAACTAGAATAAGATGGGCGCTAAATAGCTTTGGAGCATTCAAATCCCCCGGACCTGATGGAATTACTCCGGCGGAGTTACAAGCGGTGGCTGACAGAATTATCCCCTGGTTGTCGGCGATATATATAGGATGTATCAACTTAGCATATATTCCACGAAAGTGGAGGGAATCAAAAGTCGTTTTCATACCTAAAGCGGGAAAAGCCTCTCACTCGAGGGCGAAGGATTTCCGACCAATCAGCTTATCCTCATTCCTACTTAAGACTCTGGAGAGGATGATAGATATTTATCTTAGAACTAGCATCGATTCAAGTTTGTTCTCGAAACGACAGCATGCATACTCGAAGGGCAGGTCTACTGAGACCGCACTACATGAACTAGTCAGCTTTATTGTCAAAGAATACACAATCGTGGCGTTTCTAGACATCGAAGGGGCGTTCAATAATGTCCATCCGAGCTCGATATTAAATGGACTGACAACTCTGAAGGTTGATCCATGTATACTCAGGCTGTTAGACGAACTGCTAATAAGAAACGTTTTTCAGCCACACTAGGACAAGCAAACATACAAAGGTATGTGAACAGAGGCACTCGCCAAGGAGGAGTTCTATCACCTCTTCTTTGGAATGTTGCTATAAATAGCCTTCTGGTTTTCTAGAAAAAGAAAGGATAAAAGTGGTGGCATACGCAGATGATGTGGCTCTGGCAGTCAGGGGAAAAATCCCATCCACAATCAGAGATATTATTCAGAGGGCCCTCCGGATGACTGAGAAATGGGCGAAAGAAAATTGGCTTGGGGTAAATCCTGCAAAGACAGAATTAGTCATGTACTGCAACGATCGCAAAACTCCCACGGTTAGGCCTATTTCCTTAGGGGGTATTGAAATTCCCTTTGGTGATTGTGCAAAATACCTTGGCGTTACTTTGGACAGGAAGCTGAACTTTAAGCTTAATATTGAAGAAAGGGCGAGAAAGGCAACTGTAGCTTTGTACTCGTGCAAAAAGGCAATAGGAAAAAAGTGGGGACTGAAACCAAAAATTGTGCATTGGCTATACACGGCAGTGGTTAGACCTATAATGCTATATGGTGTTGTAGTCTGGTGGCCGGCACTTCGGAAACCGACTTGTTTAGTTAAAGTTCAGCGTATTTGTGTATTTCAGGCGCATTCAGCAAGACAGGAACAAATTCCCTTAATGTCATGCTGCATCTATTGCCTTTAGACACTTTTGGCCAAACAGTCAGCTGCAACAACGGCTGTGCGGTTGCGCGAACTATCGCTGTGGTCGGAAAAAGGTTACAGTCACAGTTCTGTCCTCAAAATAATGCCACATGTGCCTAACGTAGTGGATTACACTTTGGCGAGTCCACTTTTCGACAAAAAGTTTGAGACTCTAATCCCCAACAGTGAGGCGTGGTGCACAGAGACCCCGGGGAATAAAGAATATATAGATTTCTACACTGATGGCTCCAAATTGGATGGACATGTGGGGTTCGGAGTATATTCTAATGATCTGGAACTTCGAATAGCGAAAAGATTACCTAATCACTGTAGTGTTTTTCAGGCTGAAATATTAGCAATAAGAGAGGTGGCGAATTGGCTGAGAAGTAATGTTCCAAAAAATGTGGGCATTAATATATACTCATACAGTCAATCTGCAATAAAATCCTTGGACTCTGTGTTCCTCAACTCGAAAACGGCCATCGACTGCCGCAAATCTCTCAATGAGATGGCTGAGCAGTACAATATTCACCTAATATGGGTGCCTGGCCATAGGAACATACCGGGGAACTGCGAAGCGGATGAGTTGGCAAGGCTAGGGACTACCTTACATATTCCAGGGGAACTAGAATTTGTTGGTATGCCCCTAGCTACCTGCAAGTTCATGCTGCGTGAGAAGGCTGTTATGATGGCAAATGTTCGATGGGATAATTGCAAGGGTTGTAACGACACCAAGCAAATATGGTCCCATTTCAACTTAAACCGCACACTAGATATGCTAATGTTCTCGAGACGTCTGATATCACTCCTGATATCTGCTATAACGGGTCGCTGCCTGATAGGCGATTTTGCAAAAACTATTGGCGCGAAGTATAATGACTATTGTATGAGCTGTCATGATGCGGAGGAAAAATAATCAATTAAACACCTCTTTTAGGAGCATATAGCTTCAGATTACTGGCGGATCTGGAAAACGTTAACTTAAGCAGTCTGCTAATGTTTTTGGAACAAACTGGTTGGTTCAACAAAGAAAAATAATCAAGAAGGTTCAGCGGTTAAAACTAGAAGTGCCCATATGTAATAGGTACTTTTAGTTAATGTGGTATCACAATGGACTGAATAGTCTAAGTGAGCCTGAATCTTAATCGGGCTGCCACTTTAACCTAACCTAACCTATATTATATTTTACATTTTATTTCTTGTAATATGGTTACTAAGACTGAATATGTTTTTGATTACTTCAGAATAAAATGAATGGAAAATAATAATTAAATAATATTTTATTAAACAGAGAGCTCACCATAAACTAATCAGTTATTAGCTAACTTTAAATGCACTTATATATTATCACCCAAAAGCTAACTCATTTTGAGTTAACTTTTGATTAACTGAAACTTATGCAGGGATGAGTGAGAACTGATTCATTCCAATGACAACACGTGTTAAAACTGAATAGGATTTTACATGAGAAATGAGTTAGGTTTTGTGTCACCTGTGACTCAGCTATGACTACACACTCAAAAAAATTGCTTCTCTAACATATGTTCCAAACATATTTTGCAGGAAGCACATATATTATTGGATACTGCCGAAACATTAATATGTTTGTTTTATGTGCACATATTATATGTTTGGAAGCATTTTGAGCCCAAAAATATTATATGCTTGGAAGAATTTTCCCCAAAGAAGACTGTGCTCATTCCCTCACATAATTTTCACTTCCACGAAATTTTTTAGTTCTTGGCACCTTTTTCTGTAATACAAATAATATTGAAGAAATTATTCAATTTTTAATTTAATTTTAATTTACACATTTATATTTATACTATATTAAATTTTTATGATGAAACTTCGAAATGTGGGTTATTAAAGATTAACAGTCAGAAACAGTGCTTGATATAAACGAAATGGACTGAGCTTTTGGATAAAATATTATATTTTTATTGCAAAAACAACAATTTTGTAACAAAAAACTGTTTTTGGTATAAAAGTTTGAAATTTTGGAAGGAATTCAAAAACTCTAACAAAAGAAGAATGTGGAGTCGATTATAAACATACATAAATAATTATATAATATACACATAAATTTATTTAGGCGTGAAAAGTTTTTTACTACCATTTTACACCATTTTAAATGCATTTAAAACTTATCGTGTTTTGTACTTAATTTCATTTTTACCTTTAAGGCCGGTATTAAGTTGGCATTATCGTTCTAAAATGAACCTGTTTTGCCTTTTACTTTTCTTTAATAATTCATTTTAAAGAAAATAAACTTTTTCAATTGCTTTAGCTGCAAAACTCGAACTTAATGCCCGCTTTTACACGCAAAGAAAAAAAAAACGTTTGGAAAACGTGTACCGAAAACGTTTTGCTTTTGTTAGAGTTTTTTGAATTGCTTCGAAAAGTATACACTTTTATCACCAAAAAAATTCGTTTGTTACAAAATTTTTATTTTTTCAGTAAAAAACATTATTTTTGAACCAACAACACAGTCCATTTCGTTTATATCAAACACTGTTCTTTTCTAAATTTAGGTCTTTAATAAGACACATTTTACAGTTCATAGTACAAATTTAATATAGTAGAATGTAATGTTGAAAATTTTTCGGAATCTTCCGATCATATCTGGAATATATGTAAAAAAAAAAAACTTTGGTCGAAGCAGGGATCGAACCCACGACCCTTGGCATGCAAGTCAGACGTAGCAACCACTGCTCCACGGTGCCCAACTAAATGTATTTTTCTGTTAAATAAACTTTATTTAATCGGCTCGTGGGCGCCGCAAGCTATGCTATATAAATATAACTTAGTTTTATGGGTAATTGTCTATTGATGACAATAATGGCTACATGGCTCAGTGGATAGTGTGTTGGCTTACAAATTGCATGGTCCGCGGTTCGATTCTCCGTCCAGGCGAAAGGTAAAAAAAAAAACATTTTTTTATTTATAAAATCGTATAATTTCTTCTACATTGTTTGTGTTACAGAAAAAGGTGCTAAGAACTAAAAAACTTCGTGGAAGTGGGAAAGATGTGAGGGAAAATGCAATTAGCCAGAAAAAAATTTTTTTTGAGTTAGTCTTTATGAAATTGTTTTTACATCCTGGAAAAGAATAAACGTTTATCACAAAAAAAATATGCTTTTCTTCCAAATACACTTCCTTTCAACGAAAAGCAAATGAGAAACGAACCTTGTTTGTCTAAAATTTCGTTTGGGAGGAAAGAATTATTTTTTTGCGTGTATATTTGAAGGTGTCCGTCAACTCCTCTTGGACTACTTATTAATAAAGATGAACTAAACTTTGTTTTTATACATTTTACTGTTTAATTTTTCACTATTTCGTCCTTTTTAATGTCCCAACTCTAAAAAGATCATATTGCCCTTTCGTTATTTTTATGAAGATCCCTTTGTATATATTCTACCGTATTTTCTTTTTTTTAATTTCGTTTGCCTGAATATTTTGACTTACTCCTCGTACGTTCCGATTTCTTTTAACGAACCAAAAAAAAAAATTGTGCCCATAATGCCAAAATGATAAACAAAACACATGTCCACACATACATATGATAAAATGCTGCTCTCAAGGCGAAAACACATGAGGTGTTTTTTTTTTAATTTTTATTCTCTTGGTTCCGAATGTCTATTCTCTTTACTCCGAATTCTCATTCTAATATGCAAATTAAATAATATTTAGACTTAAGCATATCAAATTCTTGGCCTTATCATAAAACAGTTTTCCGAAACAACATACAAGCGGTTTCACAGAAATTGTTCTCTTTTCATTCTCTCGCTGTGTTATTTTGATATCTTTCGTCAACCCTCTCGGTTTCCATCTCTATTTCTTTCTCTATACTATCTCTCTCTCTTTGTCGCTCTCCGAGTAAAATATCACAACCAGGGCTGTCAATTTTGCCGATTTATCGCCATTTTGACGATTTTTACTCACAAAATGGACAATTCCGATTTTAACGATATTAACCACGTTCTTTAGACACATAGTTTAGGGAGTTAAAGTTTTTTACATTTTGAAGAAAATTTTTAAAGTATTAAAAACAATTTGAAAAATTTTGGGGAAAAAAATTCGAAAACAAAACGTGAAGTACTCGTACTTTGGATTTTCGAGTTTTGTCAAAATTCGTACAAATAATCATGATTCTTCCAAACTCCACAACAAACGTAGAAATTTTTAAGCAAAAAACCTAAAATTAGATGATAGCTGTAGAATAATTCATTGGGTGGAATATTCTGTTCAAAAAATAACCTAAAATGAAATAACCCAAGTTGTTTTAATTAGTTTCAAAATATTTAATTTTTAAATAAAAATGTTACTCAAATAATAACAATATTTTAGAAAAATAGATTTTTTATACAAAATTACGAAATATTTTTGTTTAACCAGAAAATGAATTTTATGGTAATGTTAAACTGAGTTCTTTATATATTTATTTATTGAAATGCATAGTTGTGTACATTAATTTTCTGTTTTGTATATGAAATAAATACTTTTGTTTTGTGTTTAACCAAAAAATATGTTTAATTTTAATTTAATTATATTGCCGATTTTTTGACGATTTTTAAAATGAGATTATGAGATTTTTATCGAAAAAAGTGACGATTTTTTTTGAAATTTTATTGGCAGCCCTGATCACAACATATATATGTTTACTCGAAATTTGTAAATTGATATATATTCACACATATTATTTTTATGAAACAATTATGCCCCAAACATAATATATTCTAACATATTGACATATGTGTCCCAAACATTTAGTGTTAGTTTAGGAACATTACATGTTTGCACTTAAATATATTGTGTTTAAAAATTGTGCCCGAAACACATTTGGTTTATATCGTAACATATTAACAGTGTAGTAATATTAAAAACTTAATTTAATTTCATGAAAAAAAAAAATTAAAAAAAGAGATCGGAAAAATATCAGTGGGTATGTAGTTATAAAGCAATTTAAATTAATAGTTAAAATTCACGAAAATATCCAAACTAGATCATTAAAAAATTTCGTAAGTGTATTTGAAATTGTATTTGGCATTGTGAATCTGCCTTTAACGTAAAATTTCATGTTTTTCAGCGTTACAGAGTAGTTAGTGTAAGAAAAAGCGTGTTCACGTTATACGGTGTTCACGTTACCGCGAGTGCACTGTAATTTTATAAATTATCAAAACGTCTTTGTCGTTAGTTCCCTTAAATCCTTAAAACTGACATAATAGGCAAAAACACTACATTGAAGTCTTGGTTTTAGTATTTTTATTTTCATTATTATAACTTTGGTTTATTTTAAATAGGCAGAGTGGTTGCAAATGTTTTGAACAGCACTGTACACGCAAACAAATAATTCTTTCCTCCCAAACGAAATTTTAGACAAACAAAGTTCGTTTCTCATTTGCTTTTCGCTGTAAGGAAGTGTATTTGGAAGGAAAGTATATACTTTTTGTGATAAACGTTTATTCTTTTCCAGGATGTAAATTTCATTTCATAAAGACAAACTCAAAAACAAAAAAAAAAACATTGTTTTCTTGCTAATTGCATTTTCCCTCACATCTTTCTCACATCCACGAGTTTTTTAGTTCTTAACACCTTTTTCTGTAATACCAACAATGTAGAAGAAATTATACGATTTTATAAATTTTTAAATTTTTTTTACCTTTCGCCTGTACGGAGAATCGAACCGCGGACCATGCACTTTGTAAGCCAATACACTAACCACTGAGCTATGTACCTGTTATGGTCATCAATAGATAAATATCCATATAAGTTATATTTATATAGCATAGCTTGCGGCGCCCACGAACCGAATAAACAATGTTTATTTAACAGAAACAAATATTTAGTTTGGCACCGTGGAGCAGTGGTTGCTACGTCCGACTTGCATGCCAAGGGTCGTGGGTTCGATCCCTGCTTCGACCAAAGTTTTTTTTTGTTTTTTTTTTACATATATTCCAGATATGTTCGGAAGATTCCGAAAAAATGTTCAACATTACATTGTAGTATATTAAATTTTGAACTGTAAAATCTGTCTTATTAAAGACCCAAAGTCAGAAAAGAACAGTGTTTGATATAAACGAAATGGACCGTGTTGTTGTTTCAAAAATAAGTTTTTTTTATTGAAAAAATAAAAATTTTGTAACAAACGAATTTTTTTGGTGATAAAAGTTTAAAATTTTCGAAGCAATTCAAAAAACTCTAACAAAAGAAAAACGTTTTCGGTACACGTTTTCCAAACGTTTTTTTCTTTGCGTGTATGTACTTTATGAGGTCTGAAACCAATATTTCGATGCATTGCAAATGGAATGATAAAATTAGTGGATCGCCATCCTAGGGTGGACGTTTTAAAAAAGTCATAAAAACTATACTTTTTTATTCAAACACTCATACAGAAAATAGTTTGGTTGAACTTCCATTCTAGCAGTAAAAAGTTCGTTCTTCTAACACATGTTCATTTGGGTCACAAAAAAAAATCAGTATTTTGCAATAAGTATACATTTCCTGAGAAAGATTGAAAGTGCTGTGGATGGAAAAATATTTCCTAGTCAAAGTATATGGTTGTGTCAACCAACAGTACTGGTCTACAATAAACAAATTCACCAATGATTTTCACAACTGGCATGAAGTAGTTATTCCAAACCTATATTCAGTAATGACCACCAACTGTTGATGGTTGAAATATAATTTGAAAGAAAATTGCTACATTGGGTTATGAAGACCGACTATTATTTGAAAATCTATATAATGTTAAAATAATTCACAAAATTCAAATCAAAAATTTTACTTTATACTTGTGAAGAGCTGGAAAGAAAGGATGGTAAGATACACTCGTATTTCATCAGAAATTAGGAAATTCTGGAAAAAGAATGCAAATGTCACCATTTGCTGGTTTTCAGCAAATATTAGCCCTTATTAATGTCATGTCATTTATTTTATTAGTTTCGAGGAATGTGAAATATAAAATATATAAAATAAGAATATAAAATACAACGTCGCGGAATTCCAAAGAAAAGGAACTGAAGTTGCCAAACAATTCTACGCGTAAATTCTTTGACATCGATACTTCGTTTCACTTGTTGTGGACCATAAACTTGATTGGCAAAGTGCTGAAACCAAGCACAATTACACCATTATTGGATGTTCTTCTTTCTTTCTATTACAAATTTTGACGTAAGACCCTATTTAAATCAATAGCAAATTTATAGTGGAAGTTTTCCCAAGTATTGTGTAATTCTTGTGTAATGTTTAACAATAATAAGAGAAAAATTAATAGTCTAACATTTTAAAACGATTCGAAAATGTTAGTATCAATCACCGAATTAATTTTTGTAATCTGCTAAATGCCTGATAGTAACCGATTTAAATCATTTTACGCCCATAAAATAGGTCGAGATGTTCATGTATGTTAATACGTTACGCCATATATATGACCTCATGGTGTTGGGTATTTAAGATTCGGCCCGTCCGATTTGTTTGTGGTTTTTATTTATACGAATCAATTTATGAATCAATGTTTATTTTGCTTTTTAGCAAAGATTTTTTGCCGCTTTGGCAAAAAAACAAAATAAAGTTCAATTTTCATCTTTTGATATCAAATACATTGTATTTAAAATAATTTGTGCCACTATACACACATTTAAATAAAATAAAATATTTAACTTGGAAGGAATTGATTTTTTATTCGGTTATGAGTATTCTCAAGGTTGGGCAACATAACCGAATTATGATGGTAACCACAACCAATGTCATCGGCAGACCCAACCAACACGGGTGACACAACTGCCAACTGATAGTAGCTGCAACTGCCAGGTTGGCAATAACTTCGATTGCCACAATCAATCTGTATTCTCTGTGCAACATCATTTTACATTGGGTATGTTCCGAACAATTAATAATAAGAAATAAAAATAATATACAGGACTCCCCACATATTTACCGCTACGATTAAATAACATTCTCGCGTAATTGCCCAAATTTCTGAATCCTTGTATATTTTTGATGTTTTTAATACATTTTCCTTGGTATATTTACCCCTTTCTACATTTGCACAAAAATTTGTTGCATGCAAAATTTTTTGTTATAATTTTATAACAAGTGTCGCAATTGCAATGCATAACATGCTAATCAATTGCCCTAATGTTATGTATGCTAATCAATGAATAAATCGTTGAGAAGCAGATTGTTTAAAAGCGCTGAGACTTTACGGAAAAAAGACTCAATTTTTGAATTAAAATTAAATACTTGATTATATACATCTTTTTGATAGGAGCCGATGGTTGACATAGAAATTGAATTTTGGAAGCCGAAAGTTTAAAAACAGAAGGCTCAACTATTACCCACTAAAATTAGTGCTTATTATTTAACGTCCACACCCTCACAAAAAATCGCTTCTGTAACATATACTCCCAAACATATTTTGCTTCAAGCATATACATTTTTGGATATTGCCCAAACATTTATATGTTTGATCTCTACCAATATATAATATGTTTGAAAGCATATTGGTCTAAACAATATATGTTTGGGTAGTCTAAGTTCCAAACATTTTGTATTTTTGCATCCAAATTCAATAATGTTGTCTTCCAAAAAACAATATGTTATTATGTGAACATATAATATGTTTGGAAGCATTTTGCACCCAAAAGTATTATATGCTTAAAAAAAATTCTCCCAAACAATATTGTGCTCAAAATTTTATTTATTTATTTATATATTTACAATCATAATGAATTATGAAAATAAACAGGTAATATAGGTGCTAACAAAATAGGTTTTCGACCTGAATGCTCAAAATTTTGTTTCTGCCCAATTGTATATTCCCCGACATCTTTCTCACTTCCACGAGATTTTTTAGTTCTTAGCACCTTTTTCTGTAGTACAAACATTGTAGAAGAAATTATTCAATTTTATGATTTTTATTTTATTTTAATTTTACCTTTTGCCGGACGGGGATTCGAACAGCGGACCACACAGTTTGTAAGGATCAAAGAAGTAGCTGATCAATTGCCCAAGGAAAAATAAAATGTTAATTTTGTAATAACAAGCAACAACCACCAACTTAATTCAATATCGCTCCCTGTTAAATAGCGCTCCAAGCTACTAAACACATATATGTTTATAGGCTATTTCTAAATTAATATATGTTTGCATCCAAGCATATTATATTTACAAACATTTTATGTCCCAAACATAATATGTTCTAACATATTAACATATATGTCCCAAACATGTTATGCTAGTTTATGAACATTATATGCTTGCACTCAAAAATATTGTGTTTAAAAATTTGTGTTCCAAACATATAATGTTTATAGCCAAACATATGAAAAACAGTCTTTTTCATTAAACAAACTAACTAACTAAGCACTAAAATGCATTTTTATACACTTCTTTAGCAATAAACGAAAAATACGAAATTTTAAAGCCATTTTTCTACTGTATGTCTCTAGTAAATGCTCATTCAAAAAACTATTGCTAATATTTTTTCGTTTTTTTTTCTCACACTTCGGAAGATATTATAGGCCAAATAGCGCTTAAATTCGTAAGGCCATTTGGTCACAATTCAAGAATCAAGTGTACAGAACAAGCTCATATAGCTCGTGAAGTAATTGTGGTAGGTCTTCAAAATTAAAATTTTTGCTCTACAAGTAAACAGAAGAAAAATTTATGTTTTCAATATTAGTTTTATTTCGGTAGTGAAAGGCAGGGTTGTGGAGTCGAGCCAGTTTTACTCGACTCCGACTCCAGCATTTTTCATCAGCTCGACTCCGACTCCGACCCCGGAGTCGACTCCGGGTAATATAACTAAATCTCATTTTAATACCACTAATTTGAAGTTCTATTGTGGGGGTACCGTAAGTGGATCGATAAAAAGTATCGTATTTATTTATGTGTGCAAAATTTCATTTCTTAATTTCACATTAAATGCCAATTGAACTCTATATTTAAAATTTAGGGCAATGTTTAATAAATAAAATAATGATATAAATACCCATCATAATATGAGAAGATACCAACAGTATATGTATTTGTGGACCAAAATTATTGATACTATCTCAAATCCTTTAAATTTGTTGCGAGCTATATAAAGGTTTATATTCCCATATGCATGAATTTGAATGTGAATCGATTTAGACAAAATTGTATATACTTCTACAAAATCTATGTACTTAAAATTTAAATCTAACGTTATGGGACGTAAAACAATTTTAACAAAAAATAAAAATGCAAGGAAAGTCTAAAGTCGGGCGGGTCGATTATAATATACTCTGCACAACTTTGTATTTAGATCTACATTTTGATAAAATCTCAAATCAGACTTCCACAACATCTCGGGCAATATTTGGGAAATATTTATAATTGTTGAGACAATTTCGCAAAAATGCATTTATGATTCATTCATTGAAAAATTTGAAAATTTGAGTCATTTCTACAAGTTTTCGACTAAGCAGTGAGTATCAGTGAGCATACAATTTTAGAAAAATTTTTGTGTAGTAAAAAAAAATTTGCAAAATTTTATATAGAAATAAAATTGTGCAAAATTTTCTACAGAAGCAAAATTTGACTAAATTTTCTATAGAAATAAAATTTTGGCAAAATTTTCTATAGAAATCAAATGTTGACCAAATATATAGAAATACAATTTTGAATAAATTTTTTATAGAAATAAAATTTGGCAAAATTTTTTATAGAAATAAAAGTTTGGAAAAATTATCAATAGAAATACAATTACAAAAAAAATGTGTAGCAAACAAAATTTTGCAAAATTTTCTATAGAAATAAAATTATGCAAAATATCCTATAGAAACAAAATTTTGATTAAATCTTCTTTAGAAATAAAATGTTGACCAAATTTTATATAGATAAAAATATTTCTATAGTACTAAAATTTTGAATACATTTTTATAGGAGTGAGCAACAGTAAGAAAAAAAATTTTGAGAAAATTTTCTATAGAAATAAAATTTGACAATTTTTTCTTATAGAAATAAAATTTTGAAAAAATTATCAATAAAAATAAAATTTTAGAAAAATTTTTGTGTAGTAAATAAAATTCTGCAAAATATTCTACAGAAATAAAATTTCGACTAAATTTTCTATAGAAATCAAATTTTGACTAAATTTTCTATAGAAATAAAATTTTGACCAAATTTTCTAATAAAAAAATCTGTTATTATAAAATTTTGGCAATATTTTCTATAGAAATAAAATTTTGCAAAATATTCTATAGAAACAAAATTTTGACTCAATTTCTATAGAAATAAAATTTTGATTAAATTTTCTATAGAAAAAAATATTTCTATAGTAATAAAATTTTGAATAATTTTTTTATAGAAATAAAATTTTGACAAAATTTGCTATAGAAATAAAATGTTGAAAAAACTTTTTATATAAATAACATTTTGACAAAATTTTCTATAAAAAAACAACTTTGAAAACAATTTCTGTCAATATTCCACATATGTACATGGCCTTAAAAAAAATTAAAAAGAAAAAATAATTTCGATCGTTCGAAATATTTCAAATAACGTAAATTGATATGGGCATTAAAATGGATCGATCCAGCCCATCTGCTAGTCTAACATTCTAGGAAACATAAAAAGATAGCCGAAATTGAAAGTTGATTTTCATTTACAATAATGCTGTACATTGACCGAATGAATAACGCAATGGAAACTAATTTGCGTAAAACTTGCTTAGTTACAAAAGTGTGAAGTATTTTAAAAAATTTGGTTTAGCCGGAGTCGGAGTCGAGCAAAATTTTTACGACTCCGACTCCAGCAAAATCTTCAGACTCCGACTCCAAGACTCCGACTCCGGCTCCACAGCCCTGGTGAAAGGGTTAAAATAAAAACAACTGGAAAAAATTACAAACATTTTATTGACGTTTCGATATTTCGTGGAAAACAATTTTGTCCGATTTTTCCGAGGCACAACAACTAAAGCTTGCGACGTATGCTAACCTTTCTACACGGTTGAAAAAGACTGTTTTTCATATGTTTGGCTATAAACATTATATGTTTGGAACACAAATTTTTAAACACAATATTTTTGAGTGCATGCATATAATGTTCATAAACTAGCATAACATGTTTGGGACATATATGTTAATATGTTAGAACATATTATGTTTGGGACATAAAATGTTTGTAAATATAATATGCTTGGATGCAAACATATATTAATTTAGAAATAGCCTATAAACATATATGTGTTTAGTAGCTTGGAGCGCTATTTAACAGGGAGCGATATTGAATTAAGTTGGTGGTTGTTGCTTGTTATTACAAAATTAACATTTTATTTTTCCTTGGGCAATTGATCAGCTACTTCTTTGATCCTTACAAACTGTGTGGTCCGCTGTTCGAATCCCCGTCCGGCAAAAGGTAAAATTAAAATAAAATAAAAATCATAAAATTGAATAATTTCTTCTACAATGTTTGTATTACAGAAAAAGGTGCTAATAACTAAAAAATCACGTGGAAGTGAGAAAGATGTGGGGGAATATACAATTAGGCAGAAACAAAATTTTGAGCATTCAGGTCGAAAACCTATTTTGTTAGCACCTATATTACCTGTTTATTTTCATAATTCATTATGATTGTAAATATATAAATAAATAAATAAAATTTTGAGCACAATATTGTTTGGGAGAATTTTTTTTAAGCATATAATACTTTTGGGTGCAAAATGCTTCCAAACATATTATATGTTCACATAATAACATATTGTTTTTTGGAAGACAACATTATTGAATTTGGATGCAATTTGGAACTTAGACTACCCAAACATATATTGTTTAGACCAATATGCTTTCAAACATATTATATATTGAAAGAGATCTAACATATAAATGTTTGGGCAATACCCAAAAATGTATATGCTTGAAGCAAAATATGTTTGGGAGTATATGTTACAGAAGCGATTTTTTGTGAGCGTGCAGTTGTCGAATAAATCTTTCGCCTTTTACTAAAGATTTCCGTGGAGAGGAGCACTCTAATGAGTCTAAAATAAATTTTTCTATAGGCCTTACTTATTGGAGGGCCATTATTAATAAATGTGAAAGTTGGATAGTACGTGTTTAACTAAGGCATGGAATATTTATATCTGGATTTGTTGCTTCTTCATGCTCACAAAAATCGCTTCTGTAACATATACTCCCAAACATATTTTGCTTCAAGCATATATATTTTTGGGTATTGCCCAAACATTTCTATGTTTGATCTCTTCCAATATATAATATGTTTGAAAGCATATTGGTCTAAACAATATATGTTTGCGTAGTCTAAGTTCCAAACATTTTGTATTTTTGCATCCAAATTCAATAATGTTGTCTTCCAAAAAACAAGTAATAGAAGGCATAATAATAGAAGGCATAATAAACGTGTGATATATGGAGATAATGCGGCGGGAGAATTGGAGGTGGTGTCCAATAAAAAATGGGTGCATATTTCATTCTTTAAGCCGAATGTTACAGCTGAGCAAATTTTAAATTATGTTGTGAAACATACTTCTATTGATATGAATAATATGGAATGTTATAAATTGGTGAAAAACGATGCTGATTTGTCCGCTATTAAGCGCATCTCCTTTAAGTTGGGAATATGTGGGAGATATTATAATGAGCTTTTTAACCCAGCATTGTGGCCTGTTGAAGTAAAAGTACGGCCATTTCATTTTTTTCAAAGAAATCAACCGGTGGCCGCCGATATATGAGACATAATGGGATATGTGGAAGCTTAAGTTTGAAAATATATTACCAAAATCTTGGTGGAATGCGTACTAAAACTAATGACATTTTTAATGCCTCTCTTGAATCTGAATATGACGTTATTATACTGGTAGAAACATGGTTGAATGCTGATTTTTTAGATGATTCGAAATTGTTTTGTGTTTACCGTAAGGATAGAGATTATCTAAAAGCAAATTGTGTTAAAGGGGGTGGTGTTTTAATAGCAGTCAGAAGAGCGTTGGCAACCTCGAAATTGGTGCTTATGAATCCTGATACTATAATCGATCAAGTCTGCATTGCAATAACAGGCAGTAATGGAATGCTCATTCTATCGGTTTCATATGTTCCACCGAATAGCAGTGATTGCTTATACAATGCTCACATTCAAAATATAACTGATTTGTATATGAAATATTCTCATTCTCAATTTCTAGTGATTGGTGATTTCAATCTTAGCAATGTAATTTGGTCCTTAAAATTAGACGCTGATGTATTATGTCCACATAATGTAAACAAAACTTTTGAAATTGATGTTATTGATGGTTTATATTCTTTAAGTCTAGTTCAAATTAACAAATTCTTCAATTGTTTATCTAAATTGTTAGATTTAGTATTCATAAGTGAGGATTTGAAATGTATCGTAGGTGAATGTTTAAATCCCTATTGTAAGTCGGACATGCATCATGTGCCTCTAGAGATAGAGGTTACATTTTATTCTTACTTTAAACTGAGCTCAGATAGTATCAAGCTTGATTTTAATAGATGTAATTTTAATATCATAAATAGGTTGATTGGAGATATTAATTGGAGTCATATTTTTCATAACCGCAATCTTTCTGAGTGTTACGATAAGTTTAAATCCATTCTTAATGATTTAATTGAATCCTATGTTCCGCGTATGAAGGCTAAAGTATATAAGTTACCTTGGTACACCAGTGGTTTAAAGGCATTAAAAAACAAACGCAATAAACTTTATAAGCGATATAATGCAAATAAAAATACTGCGAATAGAGAGCTCTATATTATTTCTCTTCGTGAGTTTAATTTCTTAAATAAGTTCTTATATAAACAATATATGCTCAATATTGAGAATGGCATTAAAGAGGATCCAAAAGCTTTTTGGCGTTATGTTAATTCTAAAAGAATTCATTCTGATTATCCTTCTGTTATGTTTTTAGATTCTAAAGTTTCCACTTCAACTATGCAAGCTGTTAATCTCTTTGCTGATTTTTTTAGCTCAAATTTTGTCTCTAGTGACCTTTTATATAATTCTCAAGTAAATTATAATGCTGCTGTTGGCTTTTCATCGCTTGATATAAGCAGAAATGATATACAGTTTGGGATTTCTAAACTGAAACCGTCATATCGTGTTGATTCTGACGGTTTTTGCGGATTTTTTCTTAAAAATTGTGCCAGTTCTTTGGTTGAACCATTGCTGATGTTGTTTAGAATGTCTTTAGAAGAAGGTATTTTTCATGACAGCTGGAAGTTGGCGTCGATTACTCCGATTTTTAAATCGGGTGCTAAGGATAATATATCCAATTATAGACCTATTTCTAAATTATGTAATGTTAGTAAAATTTTTGAGCACATTGTGTTTGAGAAGCTATACTTTGCAGCAACGTCCATTATTTCCCCCTTTCAGCATGGATTTGTCCGTGGAAGATCAACTACAACAAACTTAACTTTATTTTCCCATTATTGTATCTCTAATTTTGAGCGCGGTTATCAAGTTGATACAATATATACTGATTTATCCAAAGCTTTTGATAAAGTGTCTATTAGAATACTTATCCAAAAATTAGCTGCTTTAGGTTTTCATTCTTTATTTCTACAATGGATTAAATCTTATTTGCTCGATAGAAATTATTTTGTGAATATTGATGACTGTTGTTCTTATGTGTATGTTGCTACATCTGGGATTCCTCAAGGTAGTATACTGGGACCTTTATTATTTGTTTTATTCATTAACGATGTTCCTTCTTGTCTGAAATGGTCTAAAATTTTGTTATATGCAGATGACCTGAAGTTATATATGCGCATAAGTTCTATTAGTGATATACGCCGTCTTCAAGAAGATCTAAATAGTCTTGCAGATTGGTGTTCTTCCAATTTCCTGACGATTAATGTCGGGAAATGTCGCAAGATCTCATTCTATAAATGTAAAAATCCAGTTTTCTATGACTATAAACTCAATGGATATAGTATTGAGAGAGTTGAGGAGGTTAAAGATTTGGGTGTTATATTTGATTACAAATTTACGTTTGTTAGTCATATAAATACTATTATACCAAAAGCGTACTCCTTACTCGCTTTTATTAAGAGAAATTGTAAAAATTTCAGGGATCCATATTCACTGAAATTAGTATATACAGCATTGGTACGATCTCATCTTGAATACTGCTCATGTGTTTGGAGTCCTTTCTATGGTGTTTATTCGGGACGCATTGAAAGAATTCAAAAAAGACTTATTAAGTTCGCATTACGCTTTATATCGTTTTCGGATCCTTTTCCTTCTTATATTGATAAATGTCGATTAATTCACTTAATGACTCTTGAAAATCGAAGAACATATTTATCGCAAGTTTTCTTGTTTAAAATAATCTCTGGTTTTATTGATTGTGCTCAACTTCTTGAGTTAATTTCATTTAATGTACCCGCAAGATCTTTGCGTAGTAGAGCTTTATTTTATACTTGTATACACAAAAGTAATTATTCAGCAAATGAGCCTATTTCTCGTGCCTTAAATGAATTTAATAATATCTCCAATTGTTATGAACTTGATTTTAGTTTAAGTTTATCAAAGTATTTAGAAATTCTAGAATTCATATATTTTTGATTTTGATATATGTATAATTTTTAAGTTTTTTGTCTGTAAGGAATTCTTGTAATCCAAAGACAATGAATAAATAAATAAATAAATAAATAAATATAGGTGCTAACAACATAGGTTTTCGACCTGAATGCTAAAAATTTTGTTTCTGCCCAATTGTATATTCCCCCACATCTTTCTCACTTCCACGGGATTTTTAGTTCTTAGCACCTTTTTCTGTAATACAAACATTGTAGAAGAAATTATTCAATTGTATGATTTTTTTTATTTTAATTTTACCTTTTGCCGGACGGGGATTCGAACAGCGGACCACACAGTTTGTAAGGATCAAAGAAGTAGCTGATCAATTGCCCAAGGAAAAATAAAATGTTAATTTTGTAATAACCCTGCCAGGATTTCAAAGTTCCATTTCACCTCATCGCTACCACAGACTCGTAGGTGACACTGCAACAATCGCCAACTGTGATAGTATTTTGCCATCACTATTCGCATGAAAATATTTTGCCATCACTATTGTTACAAGAGCCATTTTATATTTTGTGAAACACCAAGCACAACTAGCTTCTTATAATTTATTTAAATAAAAACGATAATGAAGTGTAAAAGGTATATTGGTGAACAATTTTTGACTTTCCAAATGAAATAAAGTGATAGTTTTTCAAATATTTTTCCAGACACGTTGCCTCCTTTGGAAATAAAAGCACTGGATGATAGACGCTACAACATGTAACTTGTAACTCAACATCAATCTTTTATTAATGCATAAAAATATGTTAAATGTGATGTGATAGTCCTATAAATGTTATATTTATGAGAATTTATAAATATTTAATAAAATTAATAAACATCTAAACAGTCGTGTTTTACTTGACCACAATGATTCTTTTACAACTATCTTAAAATGCACTTTGTCTGATTGTTTGAAGGGGCTCTTATTGGCGTCCTTCTAAATGTATCCAGAAGGGCACCTAATAATTGCACTCATGCGATACTTTTTTGTAGTAACTTGGCGTGGTACAACTTCTCAATAGTGACGGCGCTTTTCCGAGGAGTTTTGGATATCGTGTACGACTGTTTTCGACGTAGTGGGGATTCTCAGAAGCGCCCCCAAATTCAATAAATGTTGGCAGGGAACAAACAACAACCACCAACTTAATTCAATATCGCTCCCTGTTAAATAGCGCTCCAAGCTACTAAACACATATATGCTTATAGGCTATTTCTAAATTAATATATGTTTGCATCCAAGCATATTATATTTACAAACATGTTATGTCCCAAACATAATATGTTCTAACATATTAACATATATGTCCGAAACATGTTATGCTAGTTTATGAACATTATATGCTTGCACTCAAAAATATTGTGTTTAAAAATTTGTGTTCCAAACATATAATGTTTATAGCCAAACATATGAAAAACAGTCTTTTTCATCCGTGTACAACTAAATCAGCGTTAATATAATGCTGATTATTAGTGCTAATCTAAGCGATCACCTATGTTTGGCATTAAAAATGTATTTCATTATTGGAATACTAATTTAACCATATTTTGTGAACCATGGCAAACGACAAAAAATACTTATTGCAAGTCATCTTTATCAAGTGGCATCAGGGCTACCAATTTTTCCGATTTATCGGCATTGTGACGAGTTTTTTTACTTACAAAATGGATAATTCCGATTTTGTTCATTAGACACATAGTTTAAGGAGTTAAAGTTTTTACATTTTAAAGAAATTTTTGAAAATATTAAAATAAATTTGAAAAAATTCGGAAACAAAACATGGATTACTTTGGGTTTTCGAGTTTTGTCAAAATTCGTACGAATAATCATGATTCTTCCACACTCCACTGCAAACGTAGAAATTTTTAATCAAAAAACTAAAATTAGATGATAGCTGGAGAATAATTCATTGGAAGGAATATTCTGTTCCAAAAATAGCCTAAACTGAAATAACTCAAGTTGTTTTAATACCAAAATTGATAATGTGCAAAAGAAACTTTTACTAAATATGATAAAATTCTAGTACAGTATAAACAAATAACCACATATAGACATATCCATCAGGAACACCATACAAAATCACCTGTTTTTGAATACACGGGACGTTTTCTTGAGTTTCAAAATATTTAATGTTTAAATAAAAATGTTACTCAATAACAATATTTTATAAAAATTATAAAAATAGATTTTAACTAGAAAATGATTTTTATGTTAATGTTATTTGCATACAAAACTGATTTCTTTGTATTTTATTGAAATGCATAGTTGTGTACATTAATTTTCTGTTTTGTATGTGAAATAAATACTTTTGTTTTGTGTTTACCCAAAAAATATGTTAAATTTTAATATTATTTGCCGATTTTTTAACGATTTTTAAAATGCAAGTGCCGATTATGACGATTTTTATCGAAAAAGTGACGATTTTTCTTGAAATTTTATTGGCAGCCCTGAGTGACATCTTTATCAAGTTCAGAAAGTCTGCTCTCGTCACTAGACTTTTCAAAAAAATACCCCAAATAACAATAATGATTAAAAAAAAGGAACGATACCACACCCAGTAAAAAGTGACCCCTTCTTTAAGTTCAAATGAACTCATTGTGAAGAAAGTTGAACTTCGTATAGCCCAAAGACATTTTTATTTGTTTGAACGATGTGATTTTCGTAGAAATTGGTAGAATGCATTCCATATACACTGTTAGAAAAATATGTTTTTCATATGTTCCGATATAAACAAAATGTGTTTCGGGCACAATTTTTAAACACAATATATTTAAGTGCAAACATGTAATGTTTGTGACACATATATTAATTTGTTAGAATATATTATGTTTGGGGCATGAATGTTTCATAAAAATAATATGTGTGAATGTAAACATATACAAATTTACAAATTTCAAGTAAACATTTATATGTTGTGATATTTTATTCAGAGAGAGAATATAGAGAAAGAAATAGAGATTGAAACCGGGAGGGTTGACGAAAGATATCAACATAACACAGCGAGAGAATCAAAAGAGAGCAATTTCTGTGAAATTGCTTGTATGTTATTTCGGAAAACTGTTTTATGATAAGGCCAAAAATTTGATATGCTTAAGTCTAAATATTATTTAATTATTTAATTTGCATGTGTTTTCACCTTGAGAGCAACATTTTGTGTATGTGTTGACATGTGTTTTGTTTATCATTTTGGGATTATGGGCAAAAATTTTGTCATGGTTCGTTAAAAGAAATCGGAACGTACGAGGAGTAAGTCAAAATATTCAGGCAAAGGAAGTAAAAAAACGGTGGAAAATATACAAAAATTACAAAGGGGTCTTCATAAAAATAACGAAAGGGCACTGTACTCTTCTTAGAGTTGGGACAGTAAAATGAAAAAAGGAGGAAATAGTGAAAAATTAAACAGTAAAATGTATAAAACCAAAGTTTAGTTCCTTTTTGTTAATAAGTAGTCCAAGAGGAATTGACGAACACCTTCAAATATAAAAGCGGACATTAAGTTCGAGTTGCAGCTAAAACAATTGAAAAAGTTTATTTTCTTTAAAATGAATTACTAAAAAAAGTAAAAGGCAAAACAGGGCCAGAGATAATGCCAAATTAATACCGGCCTTAAAGTTAAAAATGAAATTAAGTACAAAACACGATAAGTTTTAAATGCATTTAAAATGGTGTAAAATGGTAGTAAAAAACTGTGATCGCCTAAATAAATTTATGTGTATATTATAAAATTATTTATGTATGTTTATACACGACTCCACGTTCTTCTTTTGTTAGAGTTTTGGAATACCTTTCAAAATTTCAATTTCAAATTTTATACCAAAAACAGTTTTTTGTTACAAAATTGTTATTTTTGCAATAAAAAAATAATATTTTATCCAAAAGCTCAGTCCATTTCTTTTATATAAAGCACTGTTTCTGACTGTAAATCTTTAATAAACCACATTTCGAAGTTTCATTATAAAAATTTAATATAGTATAAATATAAATGTGTTAATTAAAAAAAAAAAAAAAATGCTTCAAACTTTTATACCAAAAACAGTTTTTTGTTACAAAATTGTTATTTTTGCAATAAAAAAATAATATTTTATCCAAAAGCTCAGTCGATTTCGTTTATATAAAGCACTGTTTTTGACTGTAAATCTTTAATATCCCACATTTCGAAGTTTCATTATAAAAATGTAATATAATAATATAATGTGTATAAATATAAATGTGTAAATTAAAAAAAATTGGTTCGGTCGGAGCATTTGTTTTTCGATAGCCAATTTTTTTGTTTTTCTCCGACTAAGATTTTACCACATTCATTTTACTAGTGTTAGCCATCCACGCAACTATGAGCGAAAAATAAGAAACTCATAATTTCGGATATATTTGCGAATTTCATTCAGCAAGAATTCATTAAATGTGCAGGTAATGTGGTACACCATGATGTAGAGTATTCTGTTAAAAAAAAAATAAATGCAATATATGTATCGCAATTGCATACATTTTATGCTTATTTTGTACTCGTCAGTTATTTACATCCGAAAATTAATAAATTAAAATATAACTTCACACAAAACGAAATGATTGAGAACCACCAAAAAACAAAACATTCGAGCACGGGTAAATCTGAATTCTTTCAACTGGCACAAAGAAAGAGTTGCAAAAATCAATCTGATCTTTGCTTGCTTCATTCTCTGACAACCACAATCT
This sequence comes from Haematobia irritans, assembly GCF_050003625.1. Classification (NCBI taxonomy): domain Eukaryota; kingdom Metazoa; phylum Arthropoda; class Insecta; order Diptera; family Muscidae; genus Haematobia; species Haematobia irritans. Next base: position 71,602,202 of record NC_134398.1, on the reverse strand, counting down.
ATTCAGCTTGGTTTAGTTATTCATATGTTGTTAGATAGAGAAAAAAGCTACTATACCACATTAACAGCATGTACCACATTTGCTGACTCACCCTACGTTGTCTCACCTAATCGTTCTTTTAATGTCATTTCAACTACCCAGCAAAAAAACTTAGCGAAAAAATTGGGAAAATGTTCTTTTTGAATCCGGAAGTGGTGCAAAATTGACCCAGAAGCGATGAATTTAACATGGGCTTGTCATTAAAAAAATTCTGTTATATTTAGCCAAATAAAAAATGTTTATACTTTGTATGATTTTTAATGGATTCTAGGTTAGGTTAGGTGGCAGCCCGATGTATCAGGCTCACTTAGACTATTCAGTCCATTGTGATACCACATTGCCCGATGTATCAGGCTCACTTAGACTATTCAGTCCATTGTGATACCACATTGGTGAACTTCTCTCTTATCACTGAGTGCTGCCCGATTCCATGTTAAGCTCAATGACAAGGGACCTCCTCTTTATAGCCGAGTCCGAACGGCGTTCCATATTGTAGCGAAACCACTTAGAGAAGCTTTGAAACCCTCTGAAATGTCACCAGCATTACTGAGGTGGGATAATCCACCGCTGAAAAACTTTTTGGTGTTCGATCGAAGCAGGAATCGAACCCACGACCTTGTGTATGCAAGGCGGGCATGCTAACCATTGCATGTTTTCAATTCTATGAAAACAAGTTTGTTGTATTTAATACATCATAACGTTATTTCTAAAAATATTTACATAAAATGATTAATCAGCAGTCAAAATTAAAAATCAAATTTGGACCAAACATTAAAAAAACTACAAATTGGAAGTTAAATAATATTTACAAGAAACGAAAGTAATGTTGGTAAATAAAACCTGTGTAGTGTAAAAATATCTCTATTTTCTATTCGCTAATAAAATCAAAATGTTTATTTTTACATTAAAACTTAGTGTAATGTGCACTGTATTTTTTAAGATACAACCTCTATTAAAAAAATAAAAAAACATATAAAAAATTTTTGAAAAAAATGCAGATGTTATTTATTTACCATTTTGTGCATTTAAGGGTTAACAACAACAACATCTCTCGTCATCCATGACAATCGATGTCATCGCTGTTACAAAACCTGTTCTCTTCTCTGCGAAAAGCCAGTTGATCGTCATCATTAACTTCAATCGGTTTGCATAAGAAAACCAACAAAGCAAAAGTGAAAAATTAAATAGACATCTCGTTAAACAAATCAAAAAAAATATATTTTGAAAACAACACATAAAATCCTAAATAATACCTAATTAAATCATTGAATTTAAACAATGTTTATAAAAATATCAAAAAGGTATTTTAACGGTAAAATAGTACAAAATACAACTAACTAAAATTAGTAAACCAAATAAAATTACATTTAACATAAATAAATAAAAAAGTGGGAAGACTTTTGCCCCCAAGAGGTATAACTTCGTACATTTTTTACTGATTTAGTTTTTCATTTTAGTGGCTAAAGCTGAGTATTATGTTCAGTTTTCACGCTGAAACCCAGCTTATTTTCACGGTTACTTTTTTTTATTAATTAATTTAGAAATATAAAATTATATGCAACCAAATCCTTGGATTTTTTCCATCCATTATTTGAAAAGACTTGATCAAAATATAATCGTTTTCATAAATATATTTGTACTTTTAATTTAGTGTTTTGGTGAAAACCCCGAACATAGTACTCACCTTAAACTCGAACTTAATACCCACCTTTAAGCTGAGTACTATGTTCAGTTTTCAAGCCGAAAACCAGCTTATTTTCACGGTTACTTTTTTTAATCAATTAATTTTGAAATATTAAATGGTTCGCAATCAATACATTGGATCTTTTCCATCCATAATTTGAAGAGACTTGATAAAAATGTTATCGTCTTCATATATATTTTTGCACTTTTAATTTAGTTTAATTAAATTAATTTAGTAAATTAAAAGTACAAAAATCTATATGAAGACGATTATATTTTTATATTTTGTGAAATAATGAAAGGAAAAGATCTAAGGAATTGATTGTGAACCATTTTATTTTTATAGTTTAATTAATTTAAAAAAGTAACCGTGAAAACAAGCTGGTTTTCAGCATGAAAACTGAACATAGTACTCAGCTTTAGATAAAAATTCAAGTGATCTTTGTGAACAGTGACTTAAATTGAATTTTGTTTGAACAAGTGAGACCTTTGGTGAAAGGCAAATTGACTTAACTCCATTAATGAAAAAAGAGAATGAAATGTAAACTTAATTTTTCTTTTTAAAATTAAAAAGTGTGTGATATTGATATTCGTATACAAAAAATTAACCTGTGATGAAAAATATATTGTAGTTGAAACTGTAATACATGTTTTTGGAAAAATTTTCAAAATTTGTATACCATTCACCACTACTGTGGTACAGGGTATAATAAGTTTGTGCATTTCTATGTAACGCCAAGAAATAGTGGTCATAGACCCATCTTTTAGTATACCGATCGGCTTAGAATTAAATTCTGAGTCGATTTAGCGATGTCCGTCTGTCCGTCCGTCTGTCTGTATATGTAATTTTGTGCACAAAGTACAGCTCGCAATTGAAGTCCGATCGTCCTCAAATTTGGCATAGGGCCGTTTCTTGGGGCAGAGACAATCGTTATTGGTTTTGGAAAAAATCGGTTCAGATTTAGATATAGCTGCCATATATATTAATCCCCGATTTGGTCATACACACAAAAAAAATTCACGAAAATTTTTCCAATTAAAATTTTAATTGAGTTTTAAAAAATATTCAATTAAAAATTTAATTGATTCAACAAATTTTTTAATTGAAACAAAAATCAATCACAAAAATAATAGTATCAATTAATTTTTTAATTGGATCAATTAACTTTTTAATTGACCTTCAATTCATTTTTTAATTGATACTATCATTTGTGTGATTGAAGACATTTCAATTAAAAATTAATTGGATCAATTAATTTCGTGATTGAATCAGAAAAATTTTTTTTTGTGTGTAGTTAGCGTGTTTACCAACCGATTTTCTTGAAATACCGTACATCCAAATATTTTATGAATCTCGAAAATCTTGCAAAATATCAGCCAAATCGGTTCAGATTTAGATATAGCTCCCATATATATCTTTCGTCCGATTTAGACTCATATGACCACAGAGGCCATAGTTTACTACCGATCTTCGTGAAATTTGCTCAGAGGGTAGAATTGACATTCTACCAATGCTTGGTAAATTTGATTGAAATCGGTTCAAATTTAGATATAGCTCCCATATATATCTTTCGTCCGATTTGAAATTATATGGCCACAAAACCCAGAGTTTTGCCGTGATTTGCTTCAAATTTTGCACAAGGGGTACGTTTAATAGTATTGTTAAGTGTGTCAAATTTTGTTAAAATCGGTTCAGATTTAGATATAGCTCACATATATGTATCTTTCGCCCGATTTGGACTTATATGGTCTCAAAAGCCAGAGGTTTGCCCTAACTTACTTCAAATTTTGCACAAGCGGTACTTTTAACGACACTATTGTATGTGCCAAATATGGTCAAAATCGATTCAGATTTAGATATAGCTCCCATATATATCTTTCGTCCGATTTGAACTTATATGGCCTCAAAATCCAGGGTTTTGCCGTGATTTGCTTCAAATTTCGCACAAGAAGTACGTTTAATGGTATCGGTAAGTGTGCCAAATTTGGTTGAAATCGGTTCAGATTTAGATATAGCTCCCATATATATCTTTCACCAGATTTACACTCATATGAGCACGGGGCCAAAGTTATACTCCCATTTACGTGAAATTTTGCAGAGATTGCAGAATTATTATTCTAACTATGCATGTCAAATTTAGTCAAAATCGGTTCAGATTATATATAGCTCCCATATATACGTACACCAGAGTTGGGGAAATATGTTATGGTAGACTGTTACACATGTTAGACCCATTTTCAATTAAAGTTTCCTCCAATTAACTGGATAGCGTTAGCCGATTTAAATTTTAATTCTAGAGATTTTGTAGAAGTAAAAAAATTGTGTCCTTTATATAGCTTGCAGCAAATGTGAAGTAGTTGAGATGGTAACACAAATTTTGGCCTACACAGAGAGAATAAAAAGACAAGAGGACGAAACTGTAAAGCGAAACTGCGTCAGTAGGTGGCAGTCATGAGGAAATTTGCTCAGAGGGTAGAATTGACATTCTACCAATGCTTGGTAAATTTGATTGAAATCGGTTCAAATTTAGATATAGCTCCCATATATATCTTTCGTCCGATTTGAAATTATATGGCCACAAAACCCAGAGTTTTGCCGTGATTTGCTTCAAATTTTGCACAAGGGGTACGTTTAATAGTATTGTTAAGTGTGTCAAATTTTGTTAAAATCGGTTCAGATTTAGATATAGCTCACATATATGTATCTTTCGCCCGATTTGGACTTATATGGTCTCAAAAGCCAGAGGTTTGCCCTAACTTACTTCAAATTTTGCACAAGCGGTACTTTTAACGACACTATTGTATGTGCCAAATATGGTCAAAATCGATTCAGATTTAGATATAGCTCCCATATATATCTTTCGTCCGATTTGAACTTATATGGCCTCAAAATCCAGGGTTTTGCCGTGATTTGCTTCAAATTTCGCACAAGAAGTACGTTTAATGGTATCGGTAAGTGTGCCAAATTTGGTTGAAATCGGTTCAGATTTAGATATAGCTCCCATATATATCTTTCACCAGATTTACACTCATATGAGCACGGGGCCAAAGTTATACTCCCATTTACGTGAAATTTTGCAGAGATTGCAGAATTATTATTCTAACTATGCATGTCAAATTTAGTCAAAATCGGTTCAGATTATATATAGCTCCCATATATACGTACACCAGAGTTGGGGAAATATGTTATGGTAGACTGTTACACATGTTAGACCCATTTTCAATTAAAGTTTCCTCCAATTAACTGGATAGCGTTAGCCGATTTAAATTTTAATTCTAGAGATTTTGTAGAAGTAAAAAAATTGTGTCCTTTATATAGCTTGCAGCAAATGTGAAGTAGTTGAGATGGTAACACAAATTTTGGCCTACACAGAGAGAATAAAAAGACAAGAGGACGAAACTGTAAAGCGAAACTGCGTCAGTAGGTGGCAGTCATGAGGAAAATTTCTCTAATATCATGCAGTTTTTGTCGGCGCTTCTCTCAAATATCATACAGTTTGCGTCGGCGTCACCCAGTTCAGTTCTCTGTCGGCTTTACGAAACGTAAGGAAAATAGTGTTGGTATTACCTACATTGCGGTCGAAGCGCTGTTTTGATAAATTCTTTATTAAGGCATCGGCAGATATAATTTCAAATTGTCTGCCAAAAAATTTAATAGAATGAAAAGATTTATATAAAAGAACATTTGTTACTACAAAGTAGGTTCTAAATCCTATTTTTGTTACGTTTCATAAGGCCATTAGCGTAGCTAGACAATTTTCCTAGGGGGGGCTATAGCCCCCCTAGCTAAAAATTTATAGACTGAACTTATAGGTTCAATTAGTGTTTTATTTCATAAAAAAGAATTCAAAAATAGACATCAAAATAATATATAATAAGGCAACTAAAAGTAGTTCCACACTTTTCCCAGCAAAAAAATTGGGATTTGTTTTAAAGGCACAACTTTAAAAGCACTTCCAAAAATGTCCTCACAAAGAAGTTAATTATATTAACTACACAGGAAGTTTTTTACTTCAGTTTCTTCATATTTTAATGCGTAATTTTTGATTTCTTTTTTCAAGTAGTTTAAAAAAGAGTAAGAATAAATAAAATAGTAAAAATTATTCAAATTTTGCCACAAAAATGCTAAATCCATTATAGAAAATTCGATAATTTTTGAAAATATTCAAACAAGCGTTAGAATGCATTAAAGATCATAAAAAAATATAAAAATTATTATAAATTAATGTTTCTTGAAGCTCGAGGTCTTTATAAATATTTATATAATTCTAGCAAAAGGTCGACCAAAAATCAAATAAAAAACGAATAAATAAAAATTATTTATTTGGGAAAATATCACACAACGATATGGATCACACCGTAAGAAGTGATGCAAATTTATTGCAACGGCTGTTGAAACGGTGGACATTCGTTCTATGACGAGTTCCTATTACATTAATCGCTTTTCCGCCAATTTTGCACCACTTCCGGACCCAAAAAGAACATTTTCACTTTTTTTTGGCGACGCTTTTTTGCAGCATTATTAAGATATTAATTTATGAAAGAATAGTTTTAATACCAATTACTATTTTTTAATTAAGATAACTAAACCAGACTAAACAATATAATAAAGAAGCTTTACAGCCTGTTTCTGTATGTCGAATGAGCTCTTTGGATCGACTAAAATGGAAACAAACAGCTGAATTTATATGCATTTCAGTCGATCGATTGAACTCGTTCGACATACAGAAACAGGTTGTTAGTTATTCAACTAAACCATAAGTTCAATCACAGCTCTATTCCATAAATATCAGACTTCGAACATTGCCATCGGCAACTACTACCACAACCCAAGTAATTCGATTGTGCATGAAAGGCTTTAGCGGAAAAAATTACTTGTTTAATTTTTATAAAAATGTAAAATCGTAAATAGGTTTTCAAATTCTGGGGGGGGCTAAATTTTTTCTGGGGGGGTCTAAGCCCCCTCCCCAGAGGCCTTCCTACGCTTATGCATAAGGCCTGCAGAGAACTGAACTGGGTGACGCCGACGCAAACTGTATGATATTTGAGAGAAGCGCCGAAAAAAACTGCATGACATTAGATAAATTTCCTCATGACTGCCACCTACTGATGCATTTTCGCTTGACAGTTTCGTTCTCTTGTTATCTTAATGCTCTCTGACATACCAAAGATAACTGAGTATAACAAGATTAAGCATTGTGCTCTTATAAAGAGAAAACAAAAGTCAAGCTGCAGAGGGCTATGAGAAAAAAATTGTTTTATTTGTCAATTTTTTCCAAAGCAGCTCTGTCCAGGAATAAATTCAAGACGGCAATATTCACATGAAATCATAATGAATATTCGCTTTAAAATACACATACGTTTTATTTTAATGTTCTACAATCGTTTTGGTATTGCTTTTGTGGGTTTTTATTCAGAAATTTATGAAAAACACAAATGTTATTATATTTTCCGACGCAAACGGCAGTAACATACATTTGAGAGACACGTCGATGCAAACTTTATGATATTTTGTTGGCAGAGTCCACTGGTGCTTCAGTTTTGCTATGACAAGACTGCATCTTCTTCTTAATTATCTTTGGACATACACAGAGAGAATAAAAAGACAAGAGGACGAAAATTTCTCTTCTACAAAAACAACAAATGTCAACCGTATAGATGTCGCACAATGCCTGCAGCTTTGGTATTACCGACGTTGCGGTCGAAACGCTGTTTTGATAAAGTGTTTATAAAGGCATCGGCAGTTATAATTTCAAATTGTCTGCCAAAAAAATTAATAGAATGAAAAGATTTATATAAAAGAACATTTGTTATTACAAAGTAGGTTCTAAATCCTATTTTGCTTACGTTTCGTAAAGCCGGCAGAGAACTGAACTGGGTGACGCCGATGTATGATATTTGAGAGAAGCGCCGACAAAAACTGCTCATGACTCATGACTGCCACCTATTGACGCAATTTCTCTTCACAGTTTCGTCCTCTTGTCTTTTTATTCTCTCTGCATAAACAGAGAGAATAAAAAGACAAGAGGACGAAAATTTCTCTTCTACAAAAACAACAAATGTCAACCGTATAGATGTCGCACAATGCCTGCAGCTTTGGTATTACCGACGTTGCGGTCGAAACGCTGTTTTGATAAAGTGTTTATAAAGGCATCGGCAGTTATAATTTCAAATTGTCTGCCAAAAAAATTAATAGAATGAAAAGATTTATATAAAAGAACATTTGTTATTACAAAGTAGGTTCTAAATCCTATTTTGCTTACGTTTCGTAAAGCCGGCAGAGAACTGAACTGGGTGACGCCGATGTATGATATTTGAGAGAAGCGCCGACAAAAACTGCTCATGACTCATGACTGCCACCTATTGACGCAATTTCTCTTCACAGTTTCGTCCTCTTGTCTTTTTATTCTCTCTGCATAAATATTGGTGAAGTTGCCAGATCTGACAGTTTTCGAAATTTTGCGGAGACCTTTTTGGAAATTTTTGTCTTCGAAATTTCTCGACGTTTTGGCAATTTTTGCACGATTTAGACATTCAGCCGGCAATACAACACTCACGACCCATTTTTGCTAAACTTCTTTGACTTTTACTCCAAAAGTGAGACTTTTCTAAATTCACAAACGCGTTCCATGACCTTATGCATTTTGAGCAATCCGAATGAAATAGGCCCACTGAGAAAGATCTGCATTCACTTGATGTATTTAGAGTTTGCGTGGAACATTTATGGACACAAGTTCAAAGATCTGTCGAAGCATACTGGTATTCTAAACCGCCAGAGGGAGAAAAAACTGTTGACCTAAAAGGTTACGCGACACAATATAAAGTAGTTTTTAGCGCTCTCAACAGGAACTTTCAGTAGTTTGTATGACCCAAGAAAAATCCGAGCGATTATCAGTCTCAACTAATTTATTCATTTAAAAATTGCGACACTGATGTTTTTCCAGTGTTACCGTTGGAAATTTCGAAAAAGTTGCGTATTGAAAAAAAGGTCGCACAAAAAAGTCGCATAATGATAAAAAAGTCGCTTACATTTGTAAGGTCTTTTTATTACAAAAAATGTTCTATAAAACAACACAAAAACAATAAAGGAACAGTTCCTTTAAGATAAAAAGGTATTTTCCCAACTTATTGTAACATAAAATCCAGTAAAACATAAACTTTCAAGAGAGTAAAAATGGTTAGTTTTCTCTTTGCTAAAATTAGCAGAAATGTACGTGAACGTCTTCCAGTACCATTTACCATCAGCCAATTTAAAGCTTCTAAATCGATTAAAATAATAAATATATTTATTTTTTATACCACTCTTCTAATTGACTCTATGAAATTTATTACACATATGATTTGTTTGTGACAAACTCTTGCAAGTTTTTACTGGCAAAAAATCCCTAGCAAAAACTTCCAACTTCTCTATATCTCAAATGTCACATTCGAAATCTCTCTGGCTCCCTTTTGGTGTAAAGGGTGATACGGTCAAAATTTGGTCAATATAAACTTGACGTATTTCTTTCAATTTTGCATTTAAAAAACCTGAACACCCCTCATTTTGAAGGTGTGTGTGTGTAGAATGTTGCTCCTATTTTGATTTTGGAATTCACTCTTCAGTTGTCAAAATGCCGTCAAAGCAAGAAGAGCAGCGTATCAAAATTTTGCTCGCGCATCGCGAAAATCCGAGCTACTCGCACGCAAAGCTGGCAAAATCGCTAAAAGTTGCCAAATCAACCGTTACAATTGTAATTAAAGTGTTTGGGGAACGACAAAGAGAGTTGCCGGTAGTTTCAAGCGAAACCCTAACCTCTCTCTCCGAGATGCCGCAAATAAGCTGGGTGTATCGTCTACAACCGTGCATCGAGCCAAAAAACGAGCCGGACTATCGACTTACAAGAAGGTAGTGACTCCAAATCGCGATGATAAACAAAATACGACGGCCAAAGCGCGATCCCGGAGGCTGTACACGACGATGCTGACGAAGTTTGACTGCGTGGTAATGGACGACGAAACCTACGTCAAAGCCGACTACAAGCAGCTTCCGGGACAGGAGTTTTATACGGCAAAAGGAAGGGGAAAGGTAGCAGATATTTTCAAGCACATAAAACTGTCAAAGTTCGCAAAGAAATATCTGGTTTGGCAAGCCATCTGTACCTGTGGCTTGAAAAGCAGCATTTTCATAGCTTCCGGGACTGTCAACCAAGAAATATACGTGAAAGGGTGTTGAATAAACGTCTGCTGCCTTTCTTGAAGAAACACGGTTGTTCCGTACTGTTTTGGCCGGATTTGGCATCTTGCCATTACGGTAAAAAGGCCATGGAGTGGTACGCCGCCAACAACGTGCAGGTGGTTCCCAAGGACAAGAACCCTCCCAACACGCCAGAGCTCCGCCCAATTGAGAAATACAAGGCAAACTGGCTTTCTGCGGCGAAGAAGGTGGACAAGGTGGCTGTACAAAATCTGATGGCAGGTGTCAAGCGTGAGGCCCGGCAATTCGGATTTGGAAAAGCGAAAGCCTAACTGAATATTTTTCCTGAATTTTATACTAATTGGACTTGAAAAATAAATTTAATTTGATTTTTTAAATAAACGATTTCACCGATTTACACGCGTTTTCCCTTGACCAAATTTGACCGTATCACTCTTTAAACGTACGACTTCCAGTAAAACTTTGTGATAATTATCAAAAATTATTTGCTACTAGAACGGATCTATTGGTTGAAATGGTATGCAATAAAACAACGACTGAACAAAGGTTAGGTATCGTAGGTAAGTCATAGACCCTATATTAATGGGTGGTTAAAATTTCAAGGGCCGATGTTGATTTTGAATAAAACACAAACTAACATATATAGGAAATTATTGTAATTTTTTTATTATGATATATTGGTATTATTCAATTATATATGGAACAAAATATCGGCCAAATGGGCACCGCGACCTCGGTGGAACACCTTCATCCGATGGTCCAAATTTTCGATGACGCTGAGGTATAATGGAGGTTCTATGCCGTTAATGTGCCGAATTATCTCATCCTTTAGGTCTTGAATTGTTGCTGGCTTATCGACGTACACCTTTTCTTTCAAATAACCTCAAAGAAAAAAGTCTAACGGTGTCAAATCACATGATCTTGGCAGCCAATTGACATCGCCATTACGTGAGATAACACGGCCATTGAATTTGTTGCGCATAAGAGCCATTGTTTCGTTAGCTGTGTGGCAAGTGGCACTATCCTGCTGGAACTACATATCGTCCACATTCATATCTTCCAATTCGGGCCATAAAAAGTTCGTTATCATCTCACGATAGCGAACACCATTCACAGTAACTGCCTGACCGGCCTCATTTTGGAAAAAAATACGGCCCGATGATGCCGCCAGCCCATAAACCGCACCAAACCGTCACTCTTTGTGGATGCATTGGTTTTTCGACAATCACTCTTGGATTCTCATTCGCCCAAATGCGGCAATTCTGTTTATTGACGAATCCATTGAGGTGAAAATGTGCCTCATCACTGAAGATGATTTTCTTCGAAAATTGATCATCCACTGTTGCTATTTCTTGGAACCATTTAACACGTTGTTGGATTGTGTATCTCCCCACGGTTCAAATTGAGTAAGTCTGAAATAGAGAAATGTAAAATAAAATTCGGAAAAAAAACTTGGCTGTTAGGTGTGATTCACATTCAACATCAACCTTTACAATTTAACCACCCTTTATAATGGGAGAAATGATTAAAACATTGTTCTTGTAACAAAAAATAGGTTACTGTTATTAGCTCCTTATTGTAATGATCGCATTGCAACCAACCATTTCTCTGGGTGTAGGTTCTATAATCTATGAGTAAAGTGTCCATTGTGATACTATACGTGATTTATTTCTCTCTTATTAATGAGTGCTTCTATGGGTAGCTCAATGTCAAGTGAACTCCTTTTTATAACCGAGTTCAAACGGCTTTTCACATTGCGGTGAAGTACTTAGAGAAACTTTGAAACACTCAGCATCCACCGCTGTAAATATTTTGCTGTTTGGTCGAAACTGGGGTTGAATACATGACCAAGGAGGGCCATTGCACAACGGTGGCTCCTACGTAAGGTGCACGGTGATGAATTCCCATTTATTAAAATTGTTCCCTTTTGTGCGACTTTAGTCGCATGCGTGCGACCATAGCTCTCCAATTAATTCCCTACACAAATTAGCTACAATCCGCACTATATACGTTTCTCCTTTCAGAAATGGCAACAAAACAACCAAACACTTATCGGCAACACACCAGACCAAAGGCATGGGTATATTCATGTGGCTATGTAAACAAGACCATCCCACCAAAAATTGCCAAAATTTTTGAGGTATGGACTGGCCGAACGCTTTAAAATCGTATGCGAATACCGTTATTGCATAAACTGCCTCGCTGTCTCCCACCCACGCGTGATTTTCCAAAACGACTCAGCTACCAGGTATGCCACGAGACACTCAACACGTGAAGGATGCTCTAGCCCTCGGAAATCTGTACGCCAACGAAGCATGTCCACTTATTGGGACTCAACATCTCAGGAACGGAAATCCCAAAGATCTAATCGGTTCACAAACTCCGCCAATCAACCTCAACGCAGCCATCCGAATTGCGATTGATACCTCGACTGTATTTGCGTTCAAGTGGTCTAAATTCTAGTCCACACAGTTCAAATTCATGTGGCCATATATATGACATACCAGTCGGTCTCGAGTTTCCTGCAGTCTACATTGCATCATTGCATCTTCCATCCTTTGAATATCTTGACACTCGTGTCTCCAAAATTCGCTTGTCAAGTCGGCTTGCGCGTTTCAGATGGAAAAAAGAAATACAGTGAATGATGGCCAACGACCTTACTCGAAAGCCGTATGATGGAAACCGGAAATGAATGTGTAAAAATTTAAAATACTCTGACCGTTACATATTACATTCGATTTTTGAATTTCGGCGTTGTTTAGAGACAGATATTCTTGTCTCATCAGGCTTAGTCCGCCCCATATGACTTTATAGTCATGCATGGCATATTCTTTGCCTGTAATTTTTGAAAATGTCCCTAACATGTATGATCCCTTTTCTCTCGTCTGTCTACTACATTTTCAATTCTTTAGAAAATTAGAACATTATTACATTGTTTTTTTCTGTTCACATTACAATCAACGTGTATTTAATAGTAATTTGTTTTAATTTTATAACAATATTTTTTTGTAGAACTAATGTATAGAGCAGACATTGAAAATAGTTTGGCAAAATCAGGAGATGGCAATGATTCCACTAATAGAAAGGGGTGTTTACACGATTAGAGTATACTCGTATTGTTGAATGGTAAATGGTTTTGGCTGATTTTCTTGATCCTTATAAGGAATATATATGACATATAGATATCATTTCACGGTATATTAATAAAGCTATTCACGTACAAACAAATATCTGTTTAAAAATCCAGATTATAACAACTACCTTACAGTAACAAGTGTTTTCTTGATTCCAAAAAAACTTTAAACCAAAGATGCTAAATCCTCAAAATAAGTCTTAGCCTATATTTGAAGCGTTTTTATCTTAAATCAAAAAATTCAATATTTCAGTTAATTTAAGGACAATTTCTTTAAAAATATGTTTCTTTACTTTAAGGAAAATTTGTCTTAGTTCAAAGACATGCGACTTTAGAGGAGTGACGCAAATTTATAAAATGTGTGTCCTAAATTTAATGAAAAAAATAATTTTGAAGCAAAGATTCTAAACTTTATTTCATTTCCTTATTTTAAAGAAATTTATCCTTAATATTTTGAAAATTGGACATCCTAAAATTTGGGTTGCGTAATCTTTATTATTTTTTTCAGTGTAGACTCTCTAGTCATCGATTAAAATACAATTAACAACCTGTATCATGAAGCTCCATTAGTGTCACGTTAGCTAACGATTTTTTAAATTGTAGTATGGAAATATCTGTCATCTTGCCTTTATTTTCAATATGCCTACTACTACTACAACTACTGAAAATTTTTCAGTTAAAGTTATTTGGAGAAAAGATATTTCCATTTTACTTTTTGTTAACAGGCAGTTGAAGCCTAACGGAACTACATGCAAATGGCCGTGAATAAATACACCCAGAAAACAGTGAACCCTTCTTTAAGTTAAAATGAACTCATTGTGAAGAAAGTTGAACTTCGTATAGCGTCAAAGACATTTTTATTTGTTTTAACGATGTGATTTTCGTAGAAATTAGATAGAATGAATTCCATGTATAATTTAATATTTTCGTATATTTATGTACCACTATACTGCAGAATGAAAAAATTTTTAATTCATATATGGAATGATATTATTGAACTTTTTTCATTCATTTGAACAAATCTTATATATTTGTGGTAAACCTTTTACTTCAAAATTAGAATTGCTTACATTCGTTTTTAAATACAATTAATTTAATTGTATAAGCAATTTTGTCTTCTATACAATACAAATTTTATTAATATATTAAATATACTTATTTAAAATCAACAACATCGACTGGCCTTGAAATATTAGTTTATTATTCCACTATTTCAATTTTCATGTAATGTTATCAACTGTGAAACGTATTTTCTTCTTCTTCTTCTTCTTCTTCTTCCTGTACCGTCCATTTTTAATAAGATGCTGCCTAACGAAACCAACCCACGCACAAACATATCGATTACATCGATGACAGTTATCGATTACAGGTAGACAAAAAAATATGGGAAAAGTTCCTATATTCTAACAAGTAGTTTCCTTAAGTTTTGAAAGGATTGAATACTTCTTAGTACGAATGAACTAAAATATTTTTCTATGCCAATTGTTATTCGTATGTATGATAAGCTTTCTATAATAAAGGAAGTCAGAATTATCATTTTATAAGAAATTTTACTAAATTTGAGGAAACTTGGTTTTAGTTCTGGTTTTGTTTATTTTTACGAATGCTTTGTTATCAGTGAATAAAATTTTCTTTTTCAGTAGTAAATTCTTATGCCCAGCGAAGAAAACAGTATAGTAAAATTCTATGCCTTATTCTAGTTACTGAACTATTCCTAACTGCTTTCAGTTTAGGATTTTTTTACTGAAACAAGTAAATTTTATTATTTCACACAAAACAATAACTTAATGGAAATAAAATGGCTAAACTAAATTGATGAATATTTCTTCCTTAATTTCGAAGACACTTTTTTCTGGGTGTAAAAAGTGGGAGGTCTTTTGCCCTCCCCACTAAACACTTACTTTAAATAAGGCCAACTATAAGTTTATCCCAGATTCACGAATAAAGAAGCATATTGTCTAAACGCAAAAAAAATAATTCTTTCCTCCCAAACGAAATTTTAGACAAACAAAGTTCGTTTCTCATTTGCTTTTCGCTGTAAGGAAGTGTATTTGGAAGAAAAGTATATACTTTTTGAGACAAACGTTTATTCTTTTCCAGGATGTAAAAACAATTTCATAAAGACAAACTCAAAAAAAAACATTGTTTTCCCTCACATCCACGAGGTTTTTTAGTTCTTAACACCTTTTCCTGTAATACCAACAATGTAGAAGAAATTATACGATTTTATAAATGTTTAAAATTTGTTTACCTTTCGCCTGGACGGAGAATCGAACCGCGGACCATGCACTTTGTAAGCCAACACACTAACCACTGAGCTATGTACCTGTTATGGTCATCAATAGATAAATATCCATATAACTTATATTTATATAGCATAGCTTGCGGCGCCCAAGAACCGAATAAACAAAGTTTATTTAACAGAAACAAACATTTAGTTTGGCACCGTGGGGCAGTGGTTGCTACGTCCGACTTGCATGCCAAGGGTCGTGGGTTCGATCCCTGCTTCGTCCAAAGTTTTTTTTTACATATATTCTAGATATGTTCGGAAGATTCCGAAAAATGTTCAACATTACATTGTAGTATATTAAATTTTGAACTGTAAAATGTGTCTTATTAAAGACCTAAAATCAGAAAAGAACAGTGTTTGATATAAACGAAATGGACTGTGTTGTTGTTTCAAAAATAACTTTTTTTATTGAAAAAATAAAAATTTTGTAACAAACGAATTTTTTTGGTGATAAAGGTTTAAAATTTTCGAAGCAATTCAAAAAACTCTAACAAAAGAAAAACGTTTTCGGTACACGTTTTCCAAACGTTTTTTTTTTTTCTTTGCGTGTATATATTTCGGTTTAAACATATGTGTATTGATCTAAATTTTTAGAAGGTATTATATTCGGGACATAATTTTTCATATATATAAAATGTGTGGATCAAGCATACATTAATTTAGAAAATTCGATTAAACATATAAATGTTGCGATATGTTATTGACAGTGAGTATGGAGAAAGAAACAAAGATAAAAACCGAGAGAGTTTACGAAATACTTTAACGCAACGCAGCAAACGATCAAATGAGAGTTTTGAAACAGCTTGAACATTAATGAGGGATGATAAACAGCATATATGAAATTGCACCAAATTGGCTTCAAAAAAGCCTTGTAACTACTTCTAACAGGCCTGTTCTGGTAAACGCATTCGCATAAATTTTGTAAATTGGCTTTTTTGGCGTGTTCCGGCCAAAATTTTGCTCGTTTTTAAGCTTGCAAATTCAATATTTTACGATTTTTTCATGCCATTTCGACAAAATATGTCCAAAACAAAAAGTGATATAATAGACAATACGATTAAGAGTTGATTTGTACCAAGCAAGCCCACATCCGAAGTTTATTTCTTGGTAAAATTAATCATTTTCTAATACTCTGTATGTCAAGATTGATTCTTCACGCACAGAAAAAACATGCTTGGAAATGGTTGCCGCATCCATTTAATGCTTATCTAGAACATGTAATTGTCGCGAAAACCATGTATTATGTCTTTGTGAAAAGAATTTTCTATTTGAGAAAAATGTATGCTGGCAATAAGCATTTAAATTTTTCTCAAATGCCGCAAACATCATTTAAATGATAGAATTAGAGACCATTACATGTTCAGGAGAATCATGTACCTGACCATTCAATTTTTGTGACTTTTTTGCAGGGAAAAGGTTTTTTATCGGCTACGTATAGATATGTCTAGAACCACTACATGGCCATAAAAACCATATACATTTTTTTGCAGCGAAAAAAATTTTATAAAAACTTTGAGCATGTACACCCAATTTTCATTTTGCAGTCGAGTTTTGATTGTTGATTAGAAATGACGGAGAATACGGAATTACCGTGTTAATTTATTTATTCAGACATGGCACGTGGTTTTATGATAAAAGAAGGGAAGTGTAATGAAAAATGTACCTGTATTTAGTTCTGCATTTTCTATATTGTATCATTTATTTTTATTTGCAGTTACATGATCTGCGTTTGTACATTTGATAGGCACAACGTTAATATGTAATAATTACTTATAATGTTTGCTTGCACGGCATTATAAATACAAATGAATAAGGAATTGATAAACAAATAAAGTCAATTTTGTGTTTTTTTTTTCTCAAGTGGCCGCCGATGAAAAAAGTTTTTTCATAAAGATCATAACATAACTTTTTACTAAGAGAAAAATATATTTGGAGAATACCATAACATTTTAGATCGTGACCATTGTATTTTGCTTCAAAAAAAAAATATATTTTTATCAATATAATAACATTTTAGATGAGGACAATTTTATTTTTCTTAGAACCATGTTCACTGAGGTGAAAATGTTACATGGTCGCTGCAAGAATAGCTCCTATCATATTATTTTGCGCTCCGAATATGATCGTGACAACCATGCTTCTTCTCTGCGTGTATCCAATGAAGTAATGAAGCGTTTGGCAACTCCTAAAACTACTCTGTGTGCAAAATAACCCCATCACCTAATTTGTGTTCTCATACTGTGAACATACCCTGCGCCACACTGTGGAACAGGGTATTATAAGTTAGTGCACATGTTTGCAACACCCAGAAGGAGACTAGATAGACACATGGCGTCTTTGGCAAAAATGCTCAGGGTGGGCTCCTGAGTCGATATTGCCATGTCCGTCTGTCTGTGAACACATTTTTGTGATCAAAGTCTAGGTCGCAGTTTTAGTCCAATCGACTTCAAATGTGGTACAAGTATGTATTTTGGCTCAGAATAGAACCCTATTGATTTTGGAAGAAATCGGTTCAGATTTAGACATAGCTCCCATATATATCTTTCGCCCGATATGGACCCCAGAAGCCAGAGTTTTATCCTAATTTGCTTAAAATTTTGTAAGTCTATAGATTTTGTAGAAGTCTATCAAATTCTGTCCAGATCGAGTGATATTTAAATGTATGTATTTGGGCCAAACCTTTATATATAACACCCAACACATTTGACGGATGTGATATGGTATCGAAAATTTAGATCTACAAAGTGGTGCAGGGTATAATATAGTCGGCCCCGCCCGACTTTAGAATTTCCTTACTTCTTTTCATTTGAAATTTTGCAAATGTGCGAACACACAAATTACGCGACAATATGTGAAAACCAGTAGTGGGATTCTGTATTTCTTCACGATAATCGCATCGTTAACGTTGTCTACGAAAAACGTGTTTGCTCTAACATTCGGGTAATTCGATAAGTAATATTAAAGAACTAATGTTTAAGCTGTGTTGCGCTAGGCAACCCTGCTCCTAAAAACGGTGGAATGGAAGAATAAAAAATACACAATCAATCTATATGAAATTCCCTTTAATTAAGACCATATAAGGCAGTTCCGCCCGACTAAATTCTTAGAACGGCTTTTCACATTTGGATTTTTAAAATATTGCAGAAAACACTTTTGTAGTAAGAAGTGATCCATTATTTTCCTATTGAAATTAACCTACATCATTAAATACACTAATTCGCATGAATGAAATTTTCTGCTGATAACGTCAATGCATTCGTGAAAATATACAACCAAAACATCTTTGTTGTTTACTTAACGATGTATTGATTGTTATCTGCACAGAAAACAACACAGCTGATTTTAAACGATTGGAAATGTAGTTTAAAACGACTACCGAATAGCTTGGTTGTTATTCTTCTTGTTATCCCTTCTTAACAATGCGATTCATCGTTGAAATTGAATACAGAATCCCACTACAGAACAGACCTGTCAGTTAAAAAGCTTAAAAAGAAATGTTTCCAATTAAAGTCTTAATTGAGTTTTAAAAAGTATTCAATCAAAAAATTACTTGAATCAACATATTTTTCAATTGAAACAAAAATCACAAAAATGAATAGTGTCAATTAATTTTTTAATTGACTTTCAATTAATTTTGTAATTGATACTATCATTTCTGTGATTAATTTCGTGATTGAATCAGAAAAAAATTGTGTGTCGTTTCTGCGTTCCTTGTAAAAGAGAAGTTCCTTGATCCGTCGGCAAATAGTTTTGTCTTTTACAGACTATTCAAATCATGAGATGGTAATGGGAGCAAAACCTGCCTCAGCAAAAACTGGGTAATCACTAGTGATTCTTTCAGTAATACCGGTAATCAAAAAGTTACTACTTGCAGTATTACCTGGGATTTAAAAGTAATAACTTACCTATGTAGTTATTCTTTCTATTAATACCGGTAATCAAAATCATATCTTGAGGTCCGGGTTAGGCTCTACAGTGGGCACCGTTAATAGTAGCGATAATTAATGCCAAATTACATTTCAGAAAAAATTGCCAATAAAATATAACTTTATTTTCTAAAGTTGTATAGTACATAATTTATGTTACAAAATAACATCATAGAATAGATCCATGTCGTGGAGCGTGGTATAGTGTGTTGGATTACAAAACAACAGGGGTGAGTTCGCACTTTTTGGGTATCTTTATGGTAAAGATATTATTTTGGAGAGCTGGTATGCTTGCGAAGAAGTACTTATTTTTCGACTGCTGGTATGCTTGCACGGAAGTACTTTCCTCCAATGTCATGCCCGTGTAAAAGTATTACTACTGATATATGTACGAGGAAGTTGTTACCAATTTGGCGCAGGCATACTTGTTCTCATACCTGGTAATAGGAGTTTTTGCTGGGTGCCTCTAAATTTCGTTTCACCAATTAAATATTTCTGTGTTTTGTGTGTCTATTGTCATTTTATGTTTGGAGTCACAGAACTAAACAACTCTACACGCACAGAAAAAACATGTTTGGACATGGTTGCCGCATACATTTAATGCTTATCTAGAGTATGTAATTGTCGCGAAAATCATGTATTTTGTCTTTGTAAAAATAAATTTCGAGCGGAGAAAAATATATGTTGGCAATAAGCATTTAAATGGTTCTCAAATGCCGCAAACATGTTCTATTATTTAAATGATAGAATTTGAGACCATTACATGGTTGGGAAAATCATGTACCTGACCATTCAATTTCCAGAGAAAAAAGTATTTTTATAGTTTAGGAATAGACATGTCTAGAATCATTACATGGCCATACAGACCATGTACATTTTTTGGTGACCATTTAATTTTTTAACTTTTTTGCAGCGAAAGGAATTTTATAAAAACATTGAGTAGGTACATACGATTTTCATTTTGCGCGTCAGTCGGGTGTTGATTGTTGCTTCGAATGGAAGGAGAATACGGAATTACTGAGTTTTGTGTTAATTTATTTATTCAGAAGTGACACGTGGTTTTATGTGAACACAAAGAAGGAAAGTGTAATTGAAAAAAATTTACCTGGTTTTTGTTCAGCATTTTGCTTATGGTATAATTTATTTTTATTTGCAGTTAAATGATGCCTGCATTATTGAAATTGAACCAAAATAGAGTGTATAAAAATATGTGATGTTTACTTGCACGACATTTTAAATACAAATAAACAATGAATTAATTTATAAATAAATAAAAACAAATAAATAAAGTTAATTTTGTGTTTTCTTTTCTCAAGTGGCGTCCTTTTTTCGACGACGAAAAAAGTTTTTTCATAAAGATCAAAACATTTTAGGTTGTGACCATATTCTTTTAACTGGAAGAAAAACATTTTTGACGAATACCATAACATTTTATATCGTGACCATTGTATTTTGATTCAAAAAAAAAAAATATTTTTATCAATATAATAACATTTTAGATGAGGACAATTTTATTTTTCTTAGAGCCATGTTTACTGAGCTAACATGGTTGCAGGTGAAAATGTTACATGGTCGCTGCAAAAATAGCTCCTATCATATTATTTTGCTCTTCGAATATGCTTGTGACAATCATGTTTCTTCTCTGCGTGTACAATTTAATACTTAAGCTAGGCCAAGTCAATAAGGTTGTGGAGTCTAAGACTAGTATATTTAGGCGTTTGCTATAGCTATGGACAAGACTCCATACCCTGATGAAAAAAGTAAACTGTTTTATAGCAAATTGAACTAAATTATACTCCACACTTTGAGATTTCCACAAAGCGTTGTTAATTAGGAAAATGTAATGCCCTGGTGTACTTTTTAACTACAACTCTCGAAATTACACCCTCTCACACTGGTAGAAAAATGGTTCATAATATTAAAGAACGGGCTGCGTTGATTACTTTTCGTTAATATAACGAAATTTTTCATTATAAGGAATTAAAAGAACATTTTGTGTTTTCGTTAATATTGCGAATATTAACTTTGTAATTTTAAATTTTAATTAAAAATTATTAGCCCTTAAAAGACAGCTCTTTTATATTCTCCGAAACTGGAATTGAAAATTTCATTTATAAACCAAAAATTATCGTTAATTTTATGATATCTTTCGTTATATTAATGAAATATGTTCGCTAATAATACGAATGGGTCTTTGAGTATTCTGTCTCTCCATACTCTCTATCTCTCTAATACGTAACAACCAAGGCTGCCAATTTTGCCTATTTATCGGCATTTTGAAAAAAAATTTTTTTCAAAAAATAGCAAATGCCGATTTTTAGATTTTAACCCAAAAATGGGGAGCCAGCGTGGTGCAATGGTTAGCATGCCCGATTTGCATACATAAGGTCGTGGGTTCGACTCCTGCTTCGACCGAACACCAAAAAGTTTTTCAGCGGTGGATTATCCCACCTCAGTAATGCTGGTGACATTTCTGAGGGTTTCAAAGCTTCTCTAAGTGGTTTCACTGCAATGTGGAACGCCGTTCGGAGCTTAACATAGAATCGGACAGCACTCAGTGACAAGAGAGAAGTTCACCAATGTGGTATCACAATGGACTGAATAGTCTATGTGAGCCTGATACATCGGGCTGCCACCTAACCTAACCTAACCTAGCCCAAAAATGACGATATTACAATTTTTAATAAGCAGTTCGTTTACACGTTTAAGGCCAACAAAAAAGAGTTTTTGCTGGAAATTTCATACATGTAGGAGCTATACCTCATTTGACATCTACAGTATTTGTATCACGGTTGCCACTCGTGCCAAAAAAAAAATCCACCAAAAATTTGTAGAAAATTTTACCAAAAATCTACCTAATTAAAACAATTTATTTTGAAGTTGTTGATCAAAATTTTGTGGTTCCCAGCAAAAACTAGGTAACCACATCTCATTACAATTTGCATTACCAGTAGTAAAGGAACGCAGAAATGCTTTGTTTATCCTAAAGAAGTTAGGATCAGTCGACCCAAGCACGCTGTCGGCTAAACAAAGCGATTCCTTAAAATGGGCTCAAGGAATTCTTGAGACTGGAAAAAGGGAACGATCGCCGGATGAGCTGCCATCCTCCAAAAGTGATCAAAGGTCGTTTGCCTCAGTTGCTAAAGATAGCCTTGTGATGGCTATCATTAATAAAGGAGCATTGGACGGTATGGTTCCAAAGCAAAAATGGGGGGAAATTGAGAATGCTCTGTCTGTCGTCTACTCACAGGTGCTGGAAAAGTTTCCCGGCCCAGATCCTCGACACCAAGAGGCTGGTTGGTATCAAGGACGATTTAAGCTAGTCGCATTTGAGGACCAGAGGTCTATAGAATGTTTTAAAGCTGCTCTGATACTAATTGGTGAAGTTTGGGAAGGAGCTGCTCTAGAGTTAGTCGAGAAGAAAGACATACCGGCTAGACCTAGAGCACATGCCTGGATACCTGCAAACCCTTCTGACCCTGAATCTATTTTAAATAGACTGAAACGATGCAATCCAGATCTTCCAACAGCTGATTGGAAGGTTGGCCGTTTGGATGAAGTGGATGGACCAAGACGGCATGCAGTGTTTATATTGAACACTCAGTCTTTGCCACATCTGGCAAAGTCCCAGGGCCGTGTATGTTATGGCTTTCATTATATCCAAATGGAGGTGTATAAAAACGATCAGCTAAAGGATTCAGAAATGGACAAGCCTCTGTCTGAATCAGAAGTAAGCGGATCCTCTTGCGAAGTCGAGGGAGATACCAAAGTTGAAGACATGGATAGACACCGTATGCGAGAGGAGGTTTCTATTGCCTCAGAACTCACCAAAGTTGAACCTATGGTTATTGCAAGAGTCACCGAGATCTCTGAAGAGAACATTCTTGATGACTCGATTGAAGCGGCTGATGTGACGGTTGTTGAAAATCTCGATGGTCCTACGGATCCTCCAGATAAATCTTCATCATTGTAAGGCTGCATGTGCTGCCTTAAAAGTTCTCCTGATGAAAGGGGACATAGATATAGTTCTTATTCAAGAACCATATGTTTATAGAAACAAAATATGTGAATTAAGTACTCTGGGGTTCAAACTATTGCAGTATACTGGCAATGATGTAAATCGAGCCTGTATAATTACTAAAAACGAGCTCAACTTGTTTCTGCTTCCTTCAATGTGCAATACAGACACTGTCGTTGCCAGTTTAGAAATAGCCAAATGCAAATATTGGGTATCTTCGGTCTACATGGGACATGACAGGGAGATGTCTCCATATGCCGTTAAGACCTTAGTGGAGGAGTCACTGAAAACAAAGACGAAACTCATTATGGGATGCGATGCGAATGCACATCATAGTATATGGGGAAGTAGTGATACTAATGCAAGGGGAGAGTCGCTAATAGAGTTTATTTTGCGTACTAATCTGGTAGTTTGCAACAAGGGAGATGCCCCAACCTTTGTCACTAAAAACAGGCAAGAGGTTTTGGACATCACCTTGGCCTCGCAAGAACTGAATGAAATGATATCTGAGTGTTCATATCACCAAGACCATATTTTCGCCAAATGTTAGGAAAGCTGACTGGAATAGGTATAGGGAATCGTTCAATATGATGATACCGGAAATAACAGAGACAAATATGAGAAATGTGCAAGATATCGAACACGCAGTGGAGCGGATTACTAAGGCCTTCAACATCTCACTGAAAGCTGCATGCCCTAGAGGAAAGCCAAGGGGGAAACATCGACCACCATGGTGGTCTACGGAATTAAGTAATATGAGGAAATCCTGCAGGAAGCTCTTTAACAAGGCAAAGTCCACCAGAGCCCCTGAGGACTGGGACGCTTACAAGAGGAATCTGAGAGGATACAAGCGAGAACTGAGAAAGGCTCAGCATAACTCTTGGAATGACTACTGCAGCAGTATTGAGAATACGTCCGAGGCTTCCAGACTACGGAAGGTTCTAGCATCCACCAACTCCGCTCCAGGTTTCATTAAAACATCGGAGGGAAATTGGACAACGTCCAGTGAGGAGACGCTGGAGGTACTATTGGACACACATTTTCCTGGAAATCAGACGGTTGAACCATGTACTGGCGGTGCCACAGTTGCTCAGCGGTCGTTTCCTGTCGAGGAAATTGTATCGGAAACTAGAATAAGATGGGCGCTAAATAGCTTTGGACCATTCAAATCCCCCGGACCTGATGGAATTACTCCGGCGGAGTTACAAGCTGTAACTGACAAAATTATCCCCTGGTTGTCAGTGATATATAAAGGATGTATCAACTTATCATATATCCCAGGAAAGTGGAGGGAAACAAAAGTCGTTTTCATACCTAAAGCGGGAAAAGCCTCTCACTCGAGGGCGAAGGATTTCCGACCAATCAGCTTATCCTCATTCCTACTTAAGACTCTGGAGAGGATGATAGATATTTATCTTAGAACTAGCATCGATTCAAGGTTGTTCTCGAAAGGACAGCATGCATACTCGAAGGGCAGGTCTACTGAGACCGCACTACATGAACTAGTCAGCTTTATTGAAAGCTCACTATCTGTCAAAGAATACACAATCGTGGCGTTTCTAGACATCGAAGGGGCGTTCAATAATGTCCATCCGAGCTCGATATTAAATGGACTGACAACTCTGAATGTGGATCCATGTATACTCAGGCTGTTAGACGAACTGCTAATGAAGAGACGTATTTCAGCCACACTAGGACAAGCAAACATACAAAGGTATGTGAACAGAGGCACTCCCCAAGGAGGAGCTCTATCACCTCTTCTTTGGAATGTTGCTATAAATAGCCTTCTGGTTACTCTAGAAAAAGAAAGGATAAAAGTGGTGGCATACGCAGATGATGTGGCTCTGGCAGTCAGAGGAAAATTCCCATCCACAATCAGAGATATTATTCAGAGGGCCCTCCGGATGACTGAGAAATGGGCGAAAGACAATGGTCTTGGGGTAAATCCTGCAAAGAAAGAATTAGTCATGTACTGCAACGATCGCAAAACTCCCACGGTTAGGCATATTTCCTTGGGGGGTATTGAAATTCCCTTTGGTGAATGTGCAAAATACCTTGGCGTTATTTTGGACAGGAAGCTGAACTTTAAGCTTAATATTGAAGAAAGGGCGAGAAAGGCAACTGTAGCTTTATACTCGTGCAAAAAGGCAATAGGAAAAAAGTGGGGACTGAAACCAAAAATTGTGCATTGGCTATACACGGCAGTGGTTAGACCTATAATGCTATATGGTGTTGTAGTCTGGTGGCCGGCAATTCAGAAACCGACTTGTTTAGATAAAGTTCAGCGTATGGCGTGTTTGTGTATTTCAGGCGCATTCAGCAAGACAGGAACAAATTCCCTTAATGTCGTGCTGCATATATTGCCTTTAGACACTTTTGGCCAAACAGTCAGCTGCAACAACGGCTGTGCGGTTGCGCGAACTATCGCTGTGGTCGGAAAAAGGTTACGGTCACAGTTCTGTCCTCAAAATAATGCCAGATGTGCCTAACGTAGTGGATTACACTTTGGCGAGTCCACTTTTCGACAAAAAGTTTGAGACTCTAATCCCCAACAGTGAGGCGTGGTGCACACAGACCCCGGGAATAAAGAATATATAGATTTCTACACTGATGGCTCCAAATTGGATGGACAAGTGGGGTTCGGAGTATATTCTAATGATCTGGAACTTCGGATAGCGAAAAGATTACCTAATCACTGTAGTGTTTTTCAGGCTGAAATATTAGCAATAAGAGAGGTGGCGAATTGGCTGAGAAGTAATGTTCCAAAAAATGTGGGCATTAATATATACTCAGACAGTCAACCTGCAATAAAATCCTTGGACTCTGTGTTCCTCAACTCGAAAACGGCCATCGACTGCCGCAAATCTCTCAATGAGATGGCTGAGCAGTACAATATTCACCTAATATGGGTGCCTGGCCATAGGAACATACCGGGGAACTGCGAAGCGGATGAGTTGGCAAGGCTAGGGACTACCTTACATATTCCAGGGGAACTAGAATTTGTTGGTATGCCCCTAGCTACCTGCAAGCTCATGCTGCGTGAGAAGGCTGTTATGATGGCAAATGTTCGATGGGAGAATTGCAAGGGTTGTAACGACACCAAGCAAATATGGCCCCATTTCAACTTAAACCGCACACTAGATATGCTAATGTTCTCGAGACGTCAGATATCACTCCTGATATCTGCTATAACGGGTCGCTGCCTGATAGGCGATTTTGCAAAAACTATTGGCGCGAAGTATAATGACTATTGTATGAGCTGTCATGATGCGGAGGAAAAAGAATCAATTAAACACCTCTTGTGTGAGTGTCCTGCATTTTGTGTAAAGCGCAAGCAACTTTTAGGAGCATATAGCTTCAGATTACTGGCGGATCTGGAAAACGTTAACTTAAGCAGTCTGCTACTGTTTTTGGAACAATCTGGTTGGTTCAACAAAGAAAAATAATCAAGAAGGTTCAGCGGTTAAAACTAAAACTAGAAGTGCCCATATGTAATTGGTACTTTTAGTTAATGTGGTATCACAATGGACTGAATAGTCTAAGTGAGCCTGAATCTTAATCGGGCTGCCACTTTAACCTAACCTAACCTAACCAGTAGTAAAAGTGTCATTACACCTTGCATTACATTGCGGTAATAAATACTTCCCGGTAATATTTGATAATTCTCAAAATGTAATGCAGTTGGCTGTTAATACATAACTTAATAAAATATAAAAATGATATGAAAAAGAATATGTAATGTAACGGTAATTCTGAAGATTTTTCATTTAGGTGTATTCTTCATAAATATTTCATAATAATTGTGTTTTAAATACATAATCTTACCATATTATATATTAAATAAATGCTTTATTAGGTATATTATAAAGTATTTCAAGAATCCAACTCCCTTAAACAACCAATTTTTATTTTCATTTTAAGCGTGAATTTAGTTCGCGTTTAATTTTACTTAGATGAATATATTACCCCATGTTCTAATATTCGGAATCGCAAGTCGAAAGAAATTACTTTTCTTATAAGAAAATAACAAGATACCCTCGGTCTTTAATTCAATTTCATTTTAAACATCTCATTAAAGACAACTATACTCAAGTATTGTTTATCTTACAGCATTACTCGGCGTATTTTGATCCAATGTAACACTAGGTAACAAATAACAAAATTTTCTCTGTGATTTGTTTCTAGCATATTTTTTTTCTTATTGATTTTGATTTTTTCTTATTTTATATGAATTTTTATATGTTTCTTTCTGCCACATTTTTACTAAAAAAACGCCTTTTTTTATCAAAAAGGTCAAAAAAATGAAAGATATGCTCAAAATTGTAGGTGTACCTCCAAAAATTAAAAAAAATAATAAAAAATTGTATCTCTAAAACCAATCGACAGAAAATTTTTTAAAACTCATTTTCGTGTTTCGTAGGTCAAAATCAATAAGAAAAAATATGCTAGAAACAAATCACAAAATGACTGTTGGCTAGTGTAATCGGCGAGTGAAGTCATTATTTTCGAAATTTGGTTATCAGAGTCAATAAGTGGTTATTTTACCAACTTTTGTATATCTACAATTAAGTGATTACATATTAGATGAACATATGCTCTAAATGCATTACTTATTTCATGGCCGAAGGTATGCTTGGGGTAAAGTACTTTCCTCGTAGGGCATGCGTATGTAAATGTAATCCGAAGCGATTGCAATTTATAATGGGTTATTTCTTTTTGATTGGGATTACCTACAAGATTACCGGGTAATGAGAGTTTTTGCTGGGTTAGTATACAAAACAATATTGTGTTACTCGAAAGAAATTTTTTATATTGAATTTATAGAAAATTTTATTTCTACAAAAAAGTTTGTCAAAACTTTATTTCTATAGAAAATTTCGTCAAAATTTTATTTCTATGGAAATTTTGTCAAAATTTTATTTCTATAGAAAATTGTGTCCAAATTTTATTTCTACTGAAAATTTTGTCATAAATTTATTTCCGCAGAAAATTTTGTCAAAAATTTATTTCATTCGTTTTGTTTGTTATTGTTGGCTTCTCTTCAATCGTTATTGTTGTTTTTGATCTCAGCTTAAAGCCATGCATTGACTAAACTACAAGTGTAGCTTCTGTAGCTTTCTATAGAAAAATGTTGTCAAAAATTTATTTCTGTAGAAAATTTTGTCAAAATTTTATTTTTGTAGAAAATTTTGTCAAAAATGTATTTCTATAGAAAATTTTGTCAATATTTTATTTCTGTAGAAAATTTTTATTTCTATAGAAAATTATACCTCTTAATTAGAGAGTCAATCAACAAGAGTTTTATGATCAAATATTGGACAATCGTTGCCCTACTACATACTTAAACATTAAAGATTTTTATTTTTAAATAAAAACTTAAATCTAATCATAAAAATGTTTTTTTTTTTTGTTGTTTTTATACAAAACTGAATTCATTATGCTTTTGTTGGTGAAATTAATACTTTTGTTTTTAAGCAAAAAAATAGTTTGTTTTATATTATTTACATTAGAAATTTTTTGACGATTTTTAAAATGGAAGTGACGATTATTAAGATGTGTTGTGCAGCCCTGGTCACAACACATTAAATCTGTAGCGCTTATGTAATATGTACATACACATGTATACGTGACATTAAGCACATGTTTCCGCATCTTTAGAAAACGGTAAAAAGTAGAGGTGTGCACGTGAGTAATATTTTACTCACGCACACTCACGACGGAAAAATCTTACTCACGCACGCACACTCACGAAAAGAAAATGTGTACTCACGCACACTCACGCACGAAAATGTCGTGACTCACGAAAATACCGTGACACACGAAAAATATCGTGACTCACGAACAATTTTTTGAGTAATTTACCTTAGCGACGTGTCTGAAAACATGAGCATTATTAAAATCGAGAGCGACAGGTGTCACTAAAACTGTAAATGAATTTAAGTCTTAAGCGTTTTATGTTGGTGAGCGGGATTATTTTCGTGAACGTAAATCTTTACTCACACACACTCACGAAGATAATATTTTCGTGACTCACGCACGACCTTTTGGTATGTTAATCACGCTCACGCACACTCACGCCGTTGCCATGAGCGTGAGTCGTGAGTCACGACAATTTCGTGTCACGTGCACACTAGGTAGGGTCACGGCCTAAGGCAAAAAAAAAAGTTGATGCAGTCACCCCCCAGTTTTGTAGCATATTTGAAGACAATTTCAGAACACAAAAACTTTTTTTTTTCCGTGCACCCTACGACCCCCCGAAATACAATTTACTGTGCTGTGTCGTCATTTGAAGGGTATAAAAAAAAGATCTGAATCCAAATTTTAATTTTATCCTAGATCCTAGATTTAAAGCTAGATAGGTCCCAAAAAAATGTGTTTATTTTGGCGAAATCAATATCAAAATCCTTAGGGGAAGGTCAAATTCTTTGTATTCAAGTAAACTCTTTTTTAGTGTGAGAAACAATTTTCGTTCGTGTGTTATCAAATTCCTTTAAAAATTTCCAAATTCAAACTCATCTTCAAGTAGGAGCTATGCTATGTTTAATGTTTTCTTGACTTCATTGAATAGTTTAGCGACAGAGAAATGCGTCTTCTATGCTAAGCAAAATTGGAATTTAGAGCTCACAATTCCCAAAAAGCACAGCATGTTTTGGTTTCAATCAAGAGGTTAATTCCTCCGATGAACTCATATGATTGATTAAAGTTGTTGGTAATAAACTAAAATGAACTAAAGGTTAATTTTTTCTGATGTAGACAATTCTCTCCACACTGAAAAAACATGCACGGTTCCAAAGATTTTGGTTTACACTAATGATTTTGGTATCCGAACCAAAGACGCGGAGAATTAAAGTATTAAAGTGAAATTTGCAACGTGGTGTTAGTATAAGGCCGCTAATATCCATGCCAAAATTGGTCCATAACGGTCTATAATTATATATAGCCGATCCCCAATCACACAAAAATTGGTCCATATCGGTTCATAATCATGGTTGCTACTCGAGCCAAAAATAATCTACCAAAATTTTAGTTTTATGGAAAACATTGTCAAAATGTCATTTCTATAGAAAATTTTGTCAAAATTTTATTTCTATAGAAAGTTTTGTCAAAATTTTATTTCTATAGAAAATTTTGTCAAAATTTTATTTCTATAGAAAATTTAGACGACGGTGTTAGGATGTTTTAAGATACCTTGCAATCGGCAAGTGTTACCGCAACCCAAGTAATTCGATTGTGGATGACAGTCTTCAGTAGAAGTTTCTACGCAATCCATGGTGGAGGGTACATAAACTTCGGCCTGGCCGAACTTACGGCCGTATATACTTGTTTTAATATCGAATAACTACAACTGAAAACGAAATATTTCTTATTCCTTTCGAAGTTTATCTGCCTCATCCGTGGACTGCCTATGAAATATTGTCGTGAACAACTCGCGCCGTGCGAAACTAGCCTTAGTGCACTATATTGGCTGTGAAACTAAAATAATACACAGCAATATTGGCTATATTGCAAACAAATAGCTTCAGGGTACTCAATGTACGGTGCGCATTAGGTAGGGTCACGGCCTAAGGCAAAAAAAAAAGTTGATGCAGTCACCCCCCAGTTTTGTAGCATATTTGAAGACAATTTCAGAACACAAAAACTTTTTTTTTTCCGTGCACCCTACGACCCCCCGAAATACAATTTACTGTGCTGTGTCGTCATTTGAAGGGTATAAAAAAAAGATCTGAATCCAAATTTTAATTTTATCCTAGATCCTAGATTTAAAGCTAGATAGGTCCCAAAAAAATGTGTTTATTTTGGCGAAATCAATATCAAAATCCTTAGGGGAAGGTCAAATTCTTTGTATTCAAGTAAACTCTTTTTTAGTGTGAGAAACAATTTTCGTTCGTGTGTTATCAAATTCCTTTAAAAATTTCCAAATTCAAACTCATCTTCAAGTAGGAGCTATGCTATGTTTAATGTTTTCTTGACTTCATTGAATAGTTTAGCGACAGAGAAATGCGTCTTCTATGCTAAGCAAAATTGGAATTTAGAGCTCACAATTCCCAAAAAGCACAGCATGTTTTGGTTTCAATCAAGAGGTTAATTCCTCCGATGAACTCATATGATTGATTAAAGTTGTTGGTAATAAACTAAAATGAACTAAAGGTTAATTTTTTCTGATGTAGACAATTCTCTCCACACTGAAAAAACATGCACGGTTCCAAAGATTTTGGTTTACACTAATGATTTTGGTATCCGAACCAAAGACGCGGAGAATTAAAGTATTAAAGTGAAATTTGCAACGTGGTGTTAGTATAAGGCCGCTAATATCCATGCCAAAATTGGTCCATAACGGTCTATAATTATATATAGCCGATCCCCAATCACACAAAAATTGGTCCATATCGGTTCATAATCATGGTTGCTACTCGAGCCAAAAATAATCTACCAAAATTTTAGTTTTATGGAAAACATTGTCAAAATGTCATTTCTATAGAAAATTTTGTCAAAATTTTATTTCTATAGAAAGTTTTGTCAAAATTTTATTTCTATAGAAAATTTTGTCAAAATTTTATTTCTATAGAAAATTTTGTGAAAATTTTATCAAAATTTTATTTCTATAGAAATTTTTTTCCAAATTTTATTTCTATAGAAAATTTTTTCTAAATTTTACTTCTATAGAAAATGTTGTCAAAATTTTATTTCTATAGAAACTTTAAACTTAATTATATACGTATTTAATCGGCCTTTTTTAGTTTAATATATACCACGTATGGACTTCCTTGTAATTTAGACGACGGTGTTAGGATGTTTTAAGATACCTTGCAATCGGCAAGTGTTACCGCAACCCAAGTAATTCGATTGTGGATGACAGTCTTCAGTAGAAGTTTCTACGCAATCCATGGTGGAGGGTACATAAACTTCGGCCTGGCCGAACTTACGGCCGTATATACTTGTTTTAATATCGAATAACTACAACTGAAAACGAAATATTTCTTATTCCTTTCGAAGTTTATCTGCCTCATCCGTGGACTGCCTATGAAATATTGTCGTGAACAACTCGCGCCGTGCGAAACTAGCCTTAGTGCACTATATTGGCTGTGAAACTAAAATAATACACAGCAATATTGGCTATATTGCAAACAAATAGCTTCAGGGTACTCAATGTACGGTGCGCATTAGGTAGGGTCACGGCCTAAGGCAAAAAAAAAAGTTGATGCAGTCACCCCCCAGTTTTGTAGCATATTTGAAGACAATTTCAGAACACAAAAACTTTTTTTTTTCCGTGCACCCTACGACCCCCCGAAATACAATTTACTGTGCTGTGTCGTCATTTGAAGGGTATAAAAAAAAGATCTGAATCCAAATTTTAATTTTATCCTAGATCCTAGATTTAAAGCTAGATAGGTCCCAAAAAAATGTGTTTATTTTGGCGAAATCAATATCAAAATCCTTAGGGGAAGGTCAAATTCTTTGTATTCAAGTAAACTCTTTTTTAGTGTGAGAAACAATTTTCGTTCGTGTGTTATCAAATTCCTTTAAAAATTTCCAAATTCAAACTCATCTTCAAGTAGGAGCTATGCTATGTTTAATGTTTTCTTGACTTCATTGAATAGTTTAGCGACAGAGAAATGCGTCTTCTATGCTAAGCAAAATTGGAATTTAGAGCTCACAATTCCCAAAAAGCACAGCATGTTTTGGTTTCAATCAAGAGGTTAATTCCTCCGATGAACTCATATGATTGATTAAAGTTGTTGGTAATAAACTAAAATGAACTAAAGGTTAATTTTTTCTGATGTAGACAATTCTCTCCACACTGAAAAAACATGCACGGTTCCAAAGATTTTGGTTTACACTAATGATTTTGGTATCCGAACCAAAGACGCGGAGAATTAAAGTATTAAAGTGAAATTTGCAACGTGGTGTTAGTATAAGGCCGCTAATATCCATGCCAAAATTGGTCCATAACGGTCTATAATTATATATAGCCGATCCCCAATCACACAAAAATTGGTCCATATCGGTTCATAATCATGGTTGCTACTCGAGCCAAAAATAATCTACCAAAATTTTAGTTTTATGGAAAACATTGTCAAAATGTCATTTCTATAGAAAATTTTGTCAAAATTTTATTTCTATAGAAAGTTTTGTCAAAATTTTATTTCTATAGAAAATTTTGTCAAAATTTTATTTCTATAGAAAATTTTGTGAAAATTTTATCAAAATTTTATTTCTATAGAAATTTTTTTCCAAATTTTATTTCTATAGAAAATTTTTTCTAAATTTTACTTCTATAGAAAATGTTGTCAAAATTTTATTTCTATAGAAACTTTAAACTTAATTATATACGTATTTAATCGGCCTTTTTTAGTTTAATATATACCACGTATGGACTTCCTTGTAATTTAGACGACGGTGTTAGGATGTTTTAAGATACCTTGCAATCGGCAAGTGTTACCGCAACCCAAGTAATTCGATTGTGGATGACAGTCTTCAGTAGAAGTTTCTACGCAATCCATGGTGGAGGGTACATAAACTTCGGCCTGGCCGAACTTACGGCCGTATATACTTGTTTTAATATCGAATAACTACAACTGAAAACGAAATATTTCTTATTCCTTTCGAAGTTTATCTGCCTCATCCGTGGACTGCCTATGAAATATTGTCGTGAACAACTCGCGCCGTGCGAAACTAGCCTTAGTGCACTATATTGGCTGTGAAACTAAAATAATACACAGCAATATTGGCTATATTGCAAACAAATAGCTTCAGGGTACTCAATGTACGGTGCGCATTAGGTAGGGTCACGGCCTAAGGCAAAAAAAAAAGTTGATGCAGTCACCCCCCAGTTTTGTAGCATATTTGAAGACAATTTCAGAACACAAAAACTTTTTTTTTTCCGTGCACCCTACGACCCCCCGAAATACAATTTACTGTGCTGTGTCGTCATTTGAAGTCCGATCGAAAAGAAACGCATATCGTTGTTCATGGTTGATCAGGGGCTATATTTCGTGCATTGGTCATTTTTGACTCCGACGTCAAATTTGATTTTTAATTTTTTTATTTCGCTTCGTATACCCCTATGATGCCCATTTCTTATAACCATTATAAAGATCTTATCAAAATATGAAACTTTTGCTTTGGAAGTATTTAATTATATTCATAAACAAAAAAGTTACAGAGATTTTAAAAAGTCAATAGGTCACCCTACACCATCAAATAGCTTTTGCTGTGTTGTCATGATATCCGATCGAAACCACATGCACATCGTTATTCACATCTACGAAATTAATTTGAAAGGTATTTAATACACACAAACTGTTTATCTGTAAATTTCTAACCGTATCATTGTATACATACTCGTTGTGTGCACTACGGCATTTTCTGCGTTATGCAAAGTTCTTGTGTTTTTGCTTGAACAACTTGAGAGCCTACTGTTTTAAAATCTAACAATCAATCTAACAATAAAAGTAAGTGGTAACGGAATTGTGGAAAATTACGAAGATCGTTATGCTGCTTACACATTGGTTAAATTTCTGCCTTTCAACATCTGACTACGCCGTATTTTTTTTTGCGTTTTCTTGTCATCTTCACAATGGTGAGCAATGTTGTCACATGAGTAAATACTTTAAACAAGAAAATATTAGATTAGATTTGTATTTGATTTGAGTACATTTCATGTTTTTCCACAATTCCGTTACCACTTACTTTTATTGTTAGATTTTAAAACAGTAGGCTCTCAAGTTGTTCAAGCAAAAACACAAGAACTTTGCATAACGCAGAAAATGCCGTAGTGCACACAACGAGTATGTATACAATGATACGGTTAGAAATTTACAGATAAACAGTTTGTGTGTATTAAATACCTTTCAAATTAATTTCGTAGATGTGAATAACGATGTGCATGTGGTTTCGATCGGATATCATGACAACACAGCAAAAGCTATTTGATGGTGTAGGGTGACCTATTGACTTTTTAAAATCTCTGTAACTTTTTTGTTTATGAATATAATTAAATACTTCCAAAGCAAAAGTTTCATATTTTGATAAGATCTTTATAATGGTTATAAGAAATGGGCATCATAGGGGTATACGAAGCGAAATAAAAAAATTAAAAATCAAATTTGACGTCGGAGTCAAAACTGACCAATGCACGAAATATAGCCCCTGATCAACCATGAACAACGATATGCGTTTCTTTTCGATCCGACTTCAAATGACGACACAGCACAGTAAATTGCATTTCGGGGGGTCGTAGGGTGCACGGAAAAAAAAAAGTTTTAGTGTTCTGAAATTGTCTTCAAATATGCTACAAAACTGGGGGGTGACTGCATGAACTTTTTTTCGCGACCCTATCTAGTGCACACCTCTAGTAAAAAGTTCAACTGAAAAATTGTACGGTGGGCAAACCTTAATTTGGTCGTTTGTGTTATACAACATTTAACTGAAGAGTGAACAGACTCATCATAGTTGCGTTGTGAACGTAGATCGTGGGTGAGTTAAATAGGTGTTTTTTGATATATTCGTAAGCAATTTAGTGTACATTTTTTATCTTTAAGGTGAGTACTAAGTTCGAGTTTAGCCGCTAAAACCTAAACTAAAACTGCAAAAACAGAATAAAATTATATTTTCTTGTTGCAAACTTTATTAAAACTCGATGGGGAATGATCCAATGCAAAAATTAAAAACGTTTATTTTCTTTACAATGAATTATTAAAGAAAAGTAACCGTGAAAAATGGTAAAGCGATAAAGCGATCTTAATACTGCACAAAAAAATGTATGATTCAATCACGAAATTAATTTATCCAATTAATTTTTAATTGAAATGTCTTCAATCACAGAAATGATAGTATAAATTAAAAAATTAATTGAAAGTCAATTACAAAAATAATTGATCCAAGTAAAAAATTAATTGATACTATTAATTTTTGTGATTGATTTTTGTTTCAATTAAAAAATTTGCTGAATCAATTAAGTTTGTAATTGAGTATTTTTTAAAACTCAATTAAGATTTTAATTGGAAAAATTTTCGTGAAATTTTTTCTGTGTGGCCTTTAGTGAAAATGCCTCGGGATGGTGAACTTTCAGATGAAGAATGCTGAACAATTACCGGAATGAACCTTGGTGGCAAAACCTTGGAGAAATTGTATCTGCGATAAATTGACACGACGATACTATTAGTATGTTTTGGAAAAAGTAAGCTTTTTAAAGATAGCGGCCGCGCAAAGAATTAAGATGTGCTTTGATGTTAGAAACAGAGGCGTTTTTTCTTAAGTTAAAGTTACAATATATGATTATTAAATTACTTATTTTATCAATAAATTTTATTTCCTACTGAAACATCTTAACAAAACTCCAGCAAAAAAAGCGTCGCCAAAAAAGTAATGAAAATGTTCTTTTTGGATCCGGAAGTGGTGCAAAATTGACGCAGAAGCAATGAATTTAACATGGGCTTGTCATAGGACGGAAGTCCTCCATTTCAACAGCCGTTGCACTTAATTTGCATCACTTCTTTAGATGTGATCCAAATTCAATGTTTTGGATGTAAATTAAAATATTCTGTGATATTTTGTCAAATAAATAATTTTTATAATTTTTTATAATTTTTAATGGATTCTAACGCTTGTCGGAAACATTTGACCTCATATATTTTCAACAATTCATATTTTTTTCAGATTGGAGTTAGCATTTTTTTCGACAAAATTTAAATGAATGGTACCATTTTTAGAATTCTTACTCTGTTTTTAAGCTATTTGAAACAAAAAAAGTTAAAATTACCCATTAAAAGTATGAAAAAACTAAGTTATAAAAAATCGAATTAAAAGAACTTCCTGGGTAGTTAAAATAAAGAACATCATTGGGAGTGCATCTTCTGGAAGTGCTTTTAAAGTTGTGCCTTTGGAAGAACTTCCAATCTTTTTGCTGGGACATAATACAATTCCAATGTCTAAACTAAACTCAAAAATTCGTTAGGTTTCCTTAGTAATGTTTTTTTTATTGATACAAAGTACGGCTTTCATTCTGACAATGAATAAGTTTCATTCATACGAGCACAACGTATAACCCGCATCCATACAATGAATTAATTTCATTTATACAACGAGTAATTTTCGTTAATACAATGAACACGGCACGTTATTGCAACGTAATAATTCTTTAATATTACGTAATGTATTTCATGAGTGGTTTCGTAAAATTACGTTGTTATAACAAAATTCTACGTTGTCTGACTTTTAATGAAGAATTTCTTAAATACAACCTAGAAATTCATCGTATTAATTTTCTACCAGTGTAGAACGATTTGGTAAATTTTTCATTACTCCTCAGCTTATAATTTAATAGTGATTTGGTATGTATTCTTATAAAAATGTGACTTTCTTTTAAAAAAGACACAGATTTTTTAGTAGCTTATTTTATTTTTTGGAAACTAACTTAATAATTTGTTAATTTAAAAAACAAATCTTTTATTTCAGAATAGCCATTTTTTATACCCACCACTATAGAATGGAGATGGGGGTATAATAAGTTTGTCACTCCATTTGTAACACATCGAAAAATCGATTTCCGCCTATATCAAGTATATATATTCTTGATCAGGGAGAAATTCTAAGAGGATATAACGATGTCCGTCTGTCCGTCTTCAATAATAAAGCTATCTTGCTTAATTTTTGCACAAACTCGTTTTTTGTCTCCAAGTAGCTCAAGTTCGAAGATGGGCTATATCGGTCCATATTTTGTTATAGCTCCCATATAAGACGACCTCCCGATTTGGGGTCTTAGGCTTCTAGAAACTGCTTTTTTTTACGATTTGCTTGAAATCGGAAACCAAGAGGTATTTTAGAACCATAAATAAGTGTATCGAAAATGGTACCTATAGGTCCATGGTGTGCTAAAGCACACCATTTTACTTCTTTAGCTTGCAGAAACCGTAGTTTTTATTCAATTTGCTTGAAAGTTGAAATCTAGGGGTTTTTGGAGACAATAAATAGGTGTTCCGAATAAATTGTGTATCGATATAGATTTTGATATATCCCCTTTATAAACCCGCCCTTCGATTTGGGGTGTAAATTCTGTAGGTTTTTCAGAACCACAACTGGGTGTGCAGTTTTTTGTGTATCGGTGCATATTTTTGGCATAGCACCCATATAGACTGATTTCCTCCTCCTTGGGGTTATATAAACCGTTGTTTTTATCCAATTTGCCTGAAATTGTAACGGATTTAGTTTTTGTTGTTCTTGAAGGTATAGAAGGCGCACTGATCATGAAAGTTGCTTTAAACTGAAAATAAAATTTCCAAATCTATAGATTTTAGATTTCAAATCATGGCATTATGTAATCATTTCTATATATTATCATTCTATACATTATCAAGTAACCCGCCATATATTATGAAGTAACACGTTACGACGAAAAGTTTTCAAAGGTAACTGTTGTATTTGATTCATGGTGGTGGGTATTTAAGATTCGGTCTAGCAGAACTTACTACTGTATATACTTGTTTTATCTCTCGTAAGCTTATAATTTAATAATGAATTAGTAAGTATTCTTATAAAAATTTGACTTTCCTTTATTTCCTCCACATTGGCAAAAACACAGATTTTTTAATTAATACAGCTTAATATTTTATTATTTCTTTTGCTTTGAAACTAATTCAATATTCAATAATTTCAGAGAAATTCTTTACTACTCCTTATTTTCCAATAGTGAATTACTAAATATTTTTCAATATTAACATTTGGCTATCTTTTAACTAGAATATTAATTTTGTTTATGTCCTTCACATTGGAAAAAACACAGTTTTGTTTTTTTTAAACCAACTTAATATTTTTTTAATGTAAAACACAAATCTTTAATTTCAGAATAACCACTAATGAGTTGGGGCACAGATTTTTGAATTAATACAGCTTTCCTTGTTATTCCTTTTGTTTTGAAACCAATTTAATATTTTTTCTTTAATTTAAAAAATAAATATTAAAGCAACACCCGATGAATATGGAACATTTTTTATTACTCGTCAGCTTATAATTTAATAGTTTTTTTTTTTTTTTTAATTATTCTT
The DNA here is from genome assembly GCF_050003625.1 of Haematobia irritans. Classification (NCBI taxonomy): domain Eukaryota; kingdom Metazoa; phylum Arthropoda; class Insecta; order Diptera; family Muscidae; genus Haematobia; species Haematobia irritans. The sequence continues at coordinate 71,562,876 of NC_134398.1, read as the reverse complement.
TATAAATGCTATTTATATTATCAAGATATTTTCATTATTCATGACATTATTCTAAATAATTAATGACATTTACCCATTGGCAAATCCATATACAAAGAGCAAAACTTGTAAACAAATGTCAAGCATTTAATGACTTAGTGGAGTTTATGTAGTATTTATAATTATATTAAATCTTAATTAATTTAATAGTGAATTGGTAAGTATTTTTTAAACTTTGGCTTTTAATTAGAATATTGAGTTTTTTATGTCCTTCATATAGGCAGTTGACACGGAGAGTTAATATAACTTACTTTACTATTTCTCTAATTAATTTCTGGTACTAATGTGATGAACATTGATATGCCAAATATAAAATATTCTAACATATAAACCTATGTGTCCCAAATATTTTTGGCTAATTTAGGAACATGATATTTTTGCACTTAAGTATTGTTACGTTTTTATATTTAGGCGTTTTTAATTACCGGACAATTAAAACACAGTTCTTTTAAATAACGACAATCTACAATTTATTTACTATGACTTCACACTTTACAATTCGTTCACACTGAAGTTATTCGTTTGACGCTTTAATTAAGACTGACTCGTTAGCAGCATGCGAGCGCTTTTATATATGACGGTGTGGCAATACGAGAACATTCTGGTAGCACTACAATATTCTGGCAACGCCAGAACATTCTTAGACAATGCTAGAAGGATCTACGACCATTAAGTTGTTCGTCTGGTGGCTGCCAAACACATACACACTCACATAGATATATGCTCGCATTACTACAACAACAATGACAATAGACAATGAGATAAAATGAGAATGCAGAATAACAAAGCAAAGGGGTTGCTATTCTATGAGAGAGTAAGAACTAACATTTCAGTAAGCAAACAAAAGAACATAAAAGAAGTTCAGGAAAATACTAGAAAATGAGTAGATGGTTCCAACAAGTGATAGCGAAATTTTATCGTTACAATTTGAAATTTAAATAAGCTTAAATCTATAATTATCAAATTCGTAACACTGCCTCCCGCTTAAGCCTGTTCGTCCCGAACAGGCACAGAACCTGTTCCGTAAGGAGCCAATCGTTCCAGATGTACAACTTTCATCTTTGATCTAGGGCTGTCGTCCTTCTGAATCCGGTATACAACATCATTGATCTTCTTGATGACTTTGTATGGGCCTTCCCACTGGGTTTGCAGTTTGGGACACAGTCCTTTCTTTCGTTGCGGGTTAAATAGCAGAACCAATTCTTTTTCTTGGAAGCCCTCAGTATTTACAGCACGATCGTATCTCGCCTTCATTCTGTTGCTGACCATTTTTATTTTGTTGCGCACTGATTCGTGAACTTCTCCGAAAGTGTTTGGGATGTCGTTTCTGTTTTCTTCCATGGCGAGCTCATAAGGTTTAGCGCCGAATATCAGATCTCCAGGCAACTTTAACTCAGTTCCGAATAGAACATTGGCCGGTGTTCGAGAGGTGGAATCATGAATGGCAGATCTATAGGACAGCAAAAACTTTGGTATATGCTCGTCCCAGTCCCTCTGGCCGTTGTCCACCACTTTTCGAAGATGTTCCTCCAGGGTGCGATTAAACCTTTCTACCATGCCATCGGATTGTGGATGTAATGGCGTAGTCCTCGTTTTCTTGATACCAAGGGATTCACACATCTCTGGTCTGAGTGAATCTCGGACGGCACACCGTAGCGACATATCCAGTTTTTGTTGACCACATCCACAATCGTTTTTGCCTCTTGGTTTGGAATTGCATACACCTCCGGCCATTTGCTGAAGTAATCCATGACCACAAGGACATAACGGTTTCCAGAATCACTTACTGGGAAAGGGCCTGCCACGTCCATTGCTATTCTTTCAAACGGGGCTCCAGGTCTATACTCTTGCATAGGACCTCGTCTTTTCCTTGTTGGACCTTTCGCCTTCATGCACTTCTCGCAATTGGCTACCCATTCAGCAATTGATTTCTGGCATCCAACCCAGTAGAATCGTTGCTTCACTTTCTCGGCGGTTTTGGTTATTCCCAGATGACCTCCACTGGGACCATTATGGAACTCCGCCAAAACGTCTCTTATTTTGGAATCTGGAACGATGATCAAATTTCGGCTGCTCTTGCCATCTTCGCTTTCCCATTTACGTTGCAGGGATCCATTGACTAGAACTAAACTATCCCATTGAGCCCAGTATGATTTCATAAGTGGACTTTCGGCTGCGATGTCTTTCTTACTGGGCTTCTCGTTCTCTTCCTTTGCCGAAATAATTTTGTTCAAAATGGGATCTTTACGCTGTTCTGTTGGCCAGTCCACTCCAGATTCGATGTGTAACAGCCGAATATCAACAATCTCCTCCTTATGTTCAGCTTTCGAGCAGTGCTTGCATTCTATACTGCAAGGTCGACGTGACAAAGCGTCAGCGTTACCGTGTTTTCCACCTTTTCTATGCTCGATACTGAAATCATAGCTTTGGAGCCTCTCGATCCAACGTGCCAGTTGAGCTTCCGGATTCTTGAATTGGAGCAACCATCGTAGAGCTGAGTGATCAGTCCTGAGCAAGAAGTGTTGTCCATACAAATATTTATGATAATGTGTTACACTCTCTATGACGGCTAGCAGCTCTCGTCGCGTTACACAGTAGTTCTTTTCGGGCTTGGACAACGTTCGGCTGAAATATCCGATGACCTTCTCCTTGCCGTCTATGTGTTGGGATAGCACACCTCCAATACCATGCGCGCTAGCATCTGTATCCAAAACAAATTTTTCGCCCGGAATAGGATACGCTAGAACAGGAGCTGAACATAAAAGTTCTTTTAAATGTTGGAATGAATCCTCCTGTTCGTCGCTCCACTGGAACTTCTGACCTTTTTGCGTCAATTTATGGAGACTAGCGGCGATGCTGGCGAAGTTTGGGACGAATCGTCGGTAATATGTACATAACCCAAGGAAACTTCTTAATTCGTGGAGATTTCGGGGTCGTGGCCAATCTCTGACAGCTTGGATTTTGTCTTCATCGGTGGATATGCCCTCTGCAGTCACATGATGACCCAGGTATTTAACTTCCCGCTGGAAAAGGGAGCATTTCTTGGCGTTAAGGCGTAGACCAGCGGCTGACAATTGCTGGATAACGTCTTTCAAGTTCTTAAGGTGCTCGTCAAATGTTTTGCCCATCACTATGATGTCGTCCAAGTATATCAAGCACGATTTCCAGTGCAACCCCTTCAGTACCCGCTCCATCAATCTTTCGAAGGTAGTCGGAGCGTTGCAGAGCCCGAACGGCATTACATTGAATTGCCAGAGACCGCCATTAACGCCAAAAGCCGTCTTTTCCTTGTCTTTCTCGGCGATCTCTACTTGCCAATATCCACTCTGCAAATCAAGGGTAGAAAACCATGTTGTTCCGGCTAGTGTGTCCAACGTGTCATCAATGCGTGTAAGCGGATAACTGTCCTTTTTGGTGACATCATTCAGTTTTCTGTAGTCCACGCAGAATCGGGTACTTCCATCTTTCTTTTTGACCAGCACAACTGGGGAACACCAAGGACTTGATGACGGCTCGATCACACCACTCTCCGCCATTTCCTTTATGAGCTTTTGAACTTCATCTCTTTTTGCCAGGGGAACACTTCGTGGTGCTTGTTTTATGGGCCTTTCTTCTGCGGTTTTAATTTCATGTTTCACTACAGATGTTCTTCCTTGATTTCCCTTTTCAGAAGCAAAAGCAGAGGCGTTTTTCCACAACAATTGCTTGGCTTTATTTCTCTCTGACGGCGATAGATGACGTGTCCAAGCCTCGACATACCCTTCTAGATGTTCTCTCACTGCTCCATGTGTCTTTGATGAGTTGCCTTCCAAATTGACTATTGCCTCAGCTGGTGTACATTTGCCAATGTCAGAAAATTTTTCAATTTGCTCGTGATTGTCAGACAAGTTCAAGACACGAACTGGTATTAGTCTCTCTTCGTTCGTTGTTACCAGGGCATTTGCTATCAAGATGTTGTTGCTTTTGTTTTCTGCTGGTTCAACAACCCACAATTGGCCGACTTCACAATCTCCATTCATAGAAACCCATATAATTGCTTCGGCATTCGGTGGTATAGACTCTGACTGGCTCGTTGTCAAACGTCTGACAGGTGTATTCTCGTCGTATCCCACGTTTACCGTTATTTCGGCATCGCACCATGTCATTACACGACGCTTCATATCCAAATTGAGACCAAAAGCAATCATGAAATCAGCTCCAATTATAACTTCGTCTACTATATCGGCCACAATGAAATCATAAGTAACGGATTTGTTAGCAATAGTTAATTTTACGGCGACCTTTCCATATACGGTTGCGGGTTCCCCTGTAGCCGTGCGTAGCTTGACTCCAATCAGTGGTGTAACTTTTCCTTTTACTAAATCAGATCTAATGATAGACTTTGATGCACCAGTATCCAACGTCAAAGTACGCTTGTCGCCATTAATAACACCCGCAATAGTTAAATTGTTATTTTTCTGTTGAACTATTGCTATGGAGATGGTGGGGCCATCGTCTGTGGGAGCCAGCTCTTGCCCCGCTGAACTAGCTCGATTTAGTTTAAAGGTGACTCACTTGACTGTGGGGTCACCTTCTTATGGCTATTGTTTAATGTAGATGGTGATGTGGATCTTGACCGTTTGCGTCGTGCTTTGCATTCTCGAGCTAAATGTCCCGGCTTATCACAGTTATAGCATTTGATTCGGGATTTAGTTGCATCCTGTTTCAATTCTTGCATTACCTGCTTCATTGCCTCTTTCATCGAGTCAATGATAGATTTCGATTCTTCACACTCGGTCTCTACTCTGCGTACTTTGTGAATTTGAGGCCGTGCTAGCAATCTTGCAGTCTTCTGTGCAAGTGCGAATGTTACTGTTTCAGCGAATGTAGCCTTTTGTGACGCATATGTTGCACATTTTATATCTGGATCTCGAATTCCATTGACGAAGGTCTCAATCTTGATGCGGTCCACAAGAGGATGACTCTCACCTGGGTATGTCAAAAGCACTAGCCGCTCAACTTCTGTTGCGAAATCTTGTAGGGTTTCATTCGATTTCTGGATTCTTCCCCTCAATTCCATTCTGAAGATGTCCTGCTTGTGCTCTCCACCATACTTGCGTTGAAGTGCCGCTATTACTTCATTATAGTTATTTCTACAAGCAGCGGGAATGCTTTGTATCACATCAGCAGCATTGCCCTTTAATGCCAATAGAAGTTCAATTGCTTTATCATCGTCATTCCACAAATTTTTACAAGCAACCATTTCGAATTGGAATTTGAAGACATCAAATGACGTTGAGCCATCAAAAACAGGAGTTTTGATTTTTGGGCCGTCGATTACGCGCACGGGACAACCTTTAATTTCCAGGTCAGCCATTTTTTTCTCCAGGTGTAGAAGTTTCTCATCGTGAACCACAATTTTCTCATCTACGGAAAGAACTTTCTTATCCAATTCTATAATTTGACCTTCTATATGGTCCACACGTTTCTCCATGCTTTCAGAAATTTCTTGAAGTTTTTCATTGAGAATTCTAGAATTTTCGTCCATCTTTTTTGAATTTTCGTCCATCTTTTTTGAATTTTCGTCGAATTTTTCTTCCAATTTTTTAGAATTTGCTTCTATTTTTCTAGAATTCTCATCCATGATTTTTCTAGAGTTTTCCTCCATCATTTTACTCAAAACACTGAGCATTGATGTGTAATCTACAACACTCGAAGCCACAGACGGAGTTTCTACACTGCTTGTATTGACGAGTATTGATTCATCAATGTCTTCCTTATAATCAAACTCATGCGTCGCAATGTCCATATTACGCCGTTCAAACTCTTCCAGTAGACGCTTTTGAAGCTGGGCCTTATTGCCTGTTGTCGGCAGCTCCAGTTTGCTCAATTCCTTTTTTAAGTCTTCCACTCGAAGCTCATTAAACTTCATTGTAGATTTTTTTCGTTATCCCACTTCTGACACCAATTGTTACGTTTTTATATTTAGGCGTTTTTAATTACCGGACAATTAAAACACAGTTCTTTTAAATAACGACAATCTACAATTTATTTACTATGACTTCACACTTTACAATTCGTTCACACTGAAGTTATTCGTTTGACGCTTTAATTAAGACTGACTCGTTAGCAGCATGCGAGCGCTTTTATATATGACGGTGTGGCAATACGAGAACATTCTGGTAGCACTACAATATTCTGGCAACGCCAGAACATTCTTAGACAATGCTAGAAGGATCTACGACCATTAAGTTGTTCGTCTGGTGGCTGCCAAACACATACACACTCACATAGATATATGCTCGCATTACTACAACAACAATGACAATAGACAATGAGATAAAATGAGAATGCAGAATAACAAAGCAAAGGGGTTGCTATTCTATGAGAGAGTAAGAACTAACATTTCAGTAAGCAAACAAAAGAACATAAAAGAAGTTCAGGAAAATACTAGAAAATGAGTAGATGGTTCCAACAAGTGATAGCGAAATTTTATCGTTACAATTTGAAATTTAAATAAGCTTAAATCTATAATTATCAAATTCGTAACAGTATATTGTATTAAAAAAATCATCCCGAAATATATTTTGTTTTCATCGGAACATATGAAAAACATATTTTTCTATCCGTGTACCAAATCGGAGATAAATGTATATGCTATATCCACATCTGAACCGTTTTTTCCAGAACCAATAGGGATCGTTCTTGAGCCGAAGTAAGCTCCTATGCCATATTTGAGGGCGTTAAATCGCCTCAGGGTTTAAATCTAAGACGATCGGTATACTAACATAAAGGATGGGTTTCAGTTTGGTTCTTCTTGGCGTTACATACAAATGCACAAACTATTATACACTTTGAAGCACAAAATTTAGTGCATCGGCATTATTATTTTTTTTTTTTTTGTGATTGTATCGATGTATCTGTTGCTTTTTATGTTTTTTTTTTTATAGAACAAGTAATACAAAATACATTGTTTTTTTGTTATTGTTCGTTTTATCGTTAACGAAATAAAAATTAAAATGCTCAATTCTGCATGATACTGTATATAGTTGACTTCTTTTGTGTAGCATATAGTTAGGCGTTTTATTGCAGCGTTGCCACAACAAAAATTTTTTGGGCCCGTTTTTTTTCAAAATGGAACCGAAATGTCTAACGCCGTAGAAATTTGTGATTTATTTATTTCAAAAGAAGTTAAAATTACCCATTAAAAATATGAAAAAACATGTTATAAACAATTGAATGAAAAGAACTCCCTGTGTAGTTAAAATAAAGAACATAATTGGGAGTACATCTTCTGGAAGTGCTTTTAAAGTTGTGCCTTTGGAAGAACTTCCAAATTTTTTGTACTGGTTTACTGTTCAGTAAAAGGTCTTATGGGAACCACATTACACTTAACGATGCACAGTGGTTCTAAATCGCTTTTGTTTGGAAATATTTCTGTAACATTTGAACGGATAAAGATAGCAACATAATTTTTTCTGTGTGTGAAAACTGAAGTGTTTTCCTCTAAGTTTGCCAATTTTGGTCCCTAGTGGGTCCACGAGCTGACCTGTAGGCGTTGAAAGTTGGTCACCTCGGGGGTATGCAATTTTGTTTTAGCTGCAAACTCCGCAATTTTGAACCGATAAAAAAGTTTGCGTGCGTGTGCAATTATCTTTTACCGTTTGCAAGATAGGGCCCATGTCAATTAATTTTTTTGCAAAATACCCAAGTGCTTTAGATAAAAAGTTGTAAAGTACACAAATTAGAATTTCAAAAAAAAAATCGAATTTTGACCACTTTGGCTTCTGCAGCAACACCAGATTTTACCAATATTTTATATGGCCCCAGAAGCCAAAGTTTTGCTTAGATTTGCTTGATTTGATTTTGCACGAGGAGTCTAATTAGTAAAGGGTGATTCTTTTGAGGTTAGGATTTTCATGCATTAGTATTTGACAGATCACGTGGGATTTCAGACATGGTGTCAAAGAGAAAGATGCTCAGTATGCTTTGACATTTCATCATGAATAGACTTACGATCTGCCACAACGTCGAATTTTCAGTGAATGGGCCCTAGAAAAGTTGGCAGAAAATCCGCTTTTTTATCGACAAATTTTGTTCAGCGATGAGGCTCATTTCTGGTTGAATGGCTACGTAAATAAGCAAAATTGCCGCGTTTGGAGTGAAGAGCAACCAGAAGCCGTTCAAGAACTGCCCATGCATCCCGAAAAATGCACTGTTTGGTGTGGTTTGTACGCTGGTGGAATCATTGGACCGTATTTTTTCAAAGATGCTGTTGGACGCAACGTTACGGTGAATGGCGATCGCTATCGTTCGATGCTAACAAACTTTTTGTTGCCAAAAATGGAAGAACTGAACTTGGTTGACATGTGGTTTCAACAAGATGGCGCTACATGCCACACAGCTCGCGATTCTATGGCCATTTTGAGGGAAAACTTCGGAGAACAATTCATCTCAAGAAATGGACCGGTAAGTTGGCCACCAAGATCATGCGATTTGACGCCTTTAGACTATTTTTTGTGGGGCTACGTCAAGTCTAAAGTCTACAGAAATAAGCCAGCAACTATTCCAGCTTTGGAAGACAACATTTCCGAAGAAATTCGGGCTATTCCGGCCGAAATGCTCGAAAAAGTTGCCCAAAATTGGACTTTCCGAATGGACCACCTAAGACGCAGCCGCGGTCAACATTTAAATGAAATTATCTTCAAAAAGTAAATGTCATGGACCAATCTAACGTTTCAAATAAAGAACCGATGAGATTTTGCAAATTTTATGCGTTTTTTTTTAAAAAAAAGTTATCAAGCTCTTAACAAACCACCCTTTAGTATAGTCAAGCGTGCAAAATTTGGTGGAAATCGGATCAGATTTATATATCTATTGTCATATATACACTTAAATGGGCACCGGAAACTAAATTTTCATTCTAAGTTTCACTCCGATTTACTTGAAATTTTGCACAGGTACCAGAAATAACATTCTAGTTTGGTTGAAATCGGTTCAGTTTTATATATATCCCCCATATATATCTTACGCCCGATATGCACATATATGGCTCTAGAAGCCAGATTTTTTCTCTGATATGCTTCAAATTTTGCACAAGAAGTATATTTGATAGCATCGTCAAGCGTGTGTTTGATTTAAATCGGTTCAGATTTAGGTATAGCCCCCATATAAACGTACATTTGCAGAAATACATTATTTTACCCGAGTTAGTGACGTTTAGTGAAAGTTTTTGGCGCATTTGGCTAAGTAGGGGTATACATATAATAAAGGGTGATTTGTTAAGAGCTTGATAACTTTTTTTTAAAAAAAAACGCATAAAATTTGCAAAATCTCATCGGTTCTTTATTTGAAACGTTAGATTGGTCCATGACATTTACTTTTTGAAGATAATTTCATTTAAATGTTGACCGCGGCTGCGTCTTAGGTGGTCCATTCGGAAAGTCCAATTTTGGGCAACTTTTTCGAGCATTTCGGCCGGAATAGCCCGAATTTCTTCGGAAATGTTGTCTTCCAAAGCTGGAATAGTTGCTGGCTTATTTCTGTAGACTTTAGACTTGACGTAGCCCCACAAAAAATAGTCTAAAGGCGTCAAATCGCATGATCTTGGTGGCCAACTTACCGGTCCATTTCTTGAGATGAATTGTTCTCCGAAGTTTTCCCTCAAAATGGCCATAGAATCGCGAGCTGTGTGGCATGTAGCGCCATCTTGTTGAAACCACATGTCAACCAAGTTCAGTTCTTCCATTTTTGGCAACAAAAAGTTTGTTAGCATCGAACGATAGCGATCGCCATTCACCGTAACGTTGCGTCCAACAGCATCTTTGAAAAAATACGGTCCAATGATTCCACCAGCGTACAAACCACACCAAACAGTGCATTTTTCGGGATGCATGGGCAGTTCTTGAACGGCTTCTGGTTGCTCTTCACTCCAAATGCGGCAATTTTGCTTATTTACGTAGCCATTCAACCAGAAATGAGCCTCATCGCTGAACAAAATTTGTCGATAAAAAAGCGGATTTTCTGCCAACTTTTCTAGGGCCCATTCACTGAAAATTCGACGTTGTGGCAGATCGTTCGGCGTCAGTTCTTGCACGAGCTGTATTTTATACGGTTTTACACCAAGATCTTTGCGTAAAATCTTCCATGTGGTCGAATAACACAAACCCAATTGCTGCGAACGGCGACGAATCGACATTTCACGGTCTTCAGCAACACTCTCAGAAACAGACGCAATATTCTCTTCTGTACGCACTGTACGCATTCGTGTGGTTGGTTTAATGTCCAATAAAGTAAACTGAGTGCGAAACTTGGTCACAATCGCATTAATTGTTTGCTCACTTGGTCGATTATGTAGACCATAAATCGGACGTAAAGCGCGAAACACATTTCGAACCGAACACTGATTTTGGTAATAAAATTCAATGATTTGCAAGCGTTGCTCGTTAGTAAGTCTATTCATGATGAAATGTCAAAGCATACTGAGCATCTTTCTCTTTGACACCATGTCTGAAATCCCACGTGATCTGTCAAATACTAATGCATGAAAATCCTAACCTCAAAAGAATCACCCTTTACATCGTTGGAAAGATATTTGAGAGAGCTTTATTTCTACTTAATTTTAAAGAACAACAAATACAAAACTTTGAAGTTTTTGGGGCACGGAACAATTTTTTTCAAAAATTCAGATTTTTTGGGAATTAAATAAACCTTAATAACTTTTGAACTAATTGTGATATCATTATGTATTTTATTGATTTTTGCACCGAAAGAATTTTCTTCGTAAAAAGAACGAAAAATTTCGTTAAAAGTACGAAATTTGTCATTGTTTTACAACCAAAGAAACTTTTCATTAAAAGTACGAAATATTTCGTACTTTTTACGAAGAAAAGTTCTTCCAAAATTTTCGTAGTTTGTAAGAAAAAAATCGTACTTTTTATGAAGAATCTTCGTACTTTTTATGAAAAATCTTCGTACTTTTTATGAAAATGTTTCGTACTTTTTATGAAAAATTTTCGTAGTTTTTATGAAAAATGTTCGAACTTTTAGAAAAAAAATTTATAGTCGAAAGTGCATTTGGTTGTAGTTGCAAGTGTGAAAAATGACATCACTACTTTACATCTTAAGTTTTTGAATAATTTTTAGTTTTATTGCTTCACTTTTATTCATAGCGCGCTATCACCCAAATGAGAAGTAGCATAGACTTGATTAAAAAATAGAATAAAGGAATACACTCAAGCACATTATAAAAGACAATTTAATGCCGCGAACGGAAATTTTGCAACTTCAATGAAACTTCTTCGTTATTTCAACGAAAATGTTTCGTACTTTTTATGAAGAAATTTTAACGCAGAATGTTTCGTAAAATATTCGTAAAAACTTCTTCACAAAATTCATGAAATGTGAAGAAAGTTTCGTTGAAAGTACGAACTTTTTACGAAGAAAAGTTAATGTAGAATGTTTCGTAGAAGTTTCGTATATTCGTAAAATGTTCTTCGTAAAATTTACGAAAATGAATGAAAATTTCGTTATTTTAATGAAGAATTCAGGAAGAATAGTTAATGAAGAATTCTTCGTAAAATTAACGAAGAGAATTCTTTCGGTGTGCAGGCAAAATTGTTTTAAGAAATATTGTTGAATATACCATTCCCAAAATTGGTATCAAAAATCCCCAAAATCCCCAAAGTGGGGACATATATTGAAAAAACGTTATTTTTTGTAATTTACATATTTATCAGCTGTTTACTGGTAGGATGTTGAAACCTTTTACAGTTATTTAGTGGACACATAGGACTTTTTAGAAAACAGATCAGCTTAGCAATCGGTGCTTTGCCGAAAGAGAATTTTTGAAAACGAAAATTTTTTCTTTTTGAAAAATTGCCGATTTTGGGAGGAGAAAATAATATACGACTTGACCAAAATGGCCGATAAAAGCTTAAAACGTATCCTTATATGGTCGCCTATAAGAAAAAAGTAAAAAAAGAATGGGAGAAATCTATAACAAAAAATGTTACGACAGAAAGAATGTATGTGCTTTTTTCCAAAAAGAAATGGTCAAAATTCGAAATTTTTTTGTGGACTTTACAAGTTTTTATCTAAAGCACATGGGTACACAGGTTTTTCTTCTAGGATCCGTAGAATGTAGGGAATGCAGCATTCAGCAAAGAAAAGATAATCGAAATTGGTTCAAAATTGCGGAGTTTACAGCTAAAACAAAATTTCATACCCCCGAGGTGACCAACTTTCAACGCCTACAGGTCAGCTCGTGGACCCAAATTGGCAAACTTAGAGGAAAACACTTCAGCTTTCACACACAGAAAAATTTATCTTTATTCGTTCAAAAGTTACAGAATTATTTCCAAAAAACGTGATTTGGAACCACTGTGCGATGGGGGACTCACTTTTCCGGGCCACTTATTTCAAATAAAGTCCGAGGGTGAGCTCAACCTTACACTTTCACCCAAAACCAGCAAAATTAATTCTACGAAATCCCCCCGTAAAATGTTACATAGAGAAATGTTTATTTTATATCCAGAAGTTGAACGCACAAGTCCGCCCGTCAGCGTATAAAAATATACCCGTTCAAGTTTTCGTAAGAACAAGAAAAACGGAAGCTTCACAGTACCTGCGCGCTTTGGGTGATCAGCGCAAAACCCAATGGAAATCCAGCTGGAGATGCTGACCAGATGAGATTGATGAAAAAAGCCTGGAGTGGAAATGGACCCAAGGAGTCACATTATTTTCTTTGCAGAAACGTTTGGCGCCGCAAAAGAAGTGATGCATAGAGTTGTGCGCTTAACATTGACTAATGTACCTTTTCGTGGTTCTTTCTTTTCAGATTTTTCTTTATATTTCAGTTTAATATAAGTTTAGTTTTAAGTTTATTTTATTTAATTTTATTTTAAAAAACACTTTCGTAGCACAATAAAGATGTTTGTAGTTCGTATTGAATTGCAATAATGCTCAATTTGGGTGCAAATGTACATACGTAAAAAGGTAAAGGTAAGACCTTTGAAATGACGTATAAATCGAGCTTATCCGGTTATCTGTTCAGAGTTTAGATGAAAAAGTGTATTTTTGAACCGGTTTTTTACAAACCCGGCTTTTAATCAAATAATGGCCGATATAGAGGTACAAAATAACCGATTGTAGCTAACACCTCTACCTGTTCGTCAAAGTCAAATTCTGATATCTCTGGTAAAACCGGAAATATTTGCTGGTGAAATTAATTGTGGCTGTGAAAACTGGAATTTTAAATTTTATTTGAAAGTTGTTTTCGGGTTAGAATAAATAGGTTAGGTTAGGTGGCAGCCCGATGTAACTGTATAAACAAAAACCAGTTCATTATTCAAAAAGAACAGGGTTTAAAAATTAAGTTCGTAAAAAATTGACAAACCGTTACGTTGTATACATATAAAAAACATCGCCACTTCGACAATCGCGTTATATATGCAATATCAATTATAATTTGATGAATTTTCGGTAAGAATTTCAGGAATAAATGTTTCGATATCATCATCGTTGGTACTTATTTCACTTACGAAAGGCGTTTCTGATAAAGTTGACAAAAAAATCGACAACGTAAATCGAAGTTGGATGGAACGAAAAAATTTACGACGTAAATCGAAACAACGTAAACCGAGGCGACGTAAATCGAGGGATTGCTGTACAAGCTTTTGTTGACTTACGAAAGGCATATTCGAACATTATAAAGTAAACATGGTTCATGCTAAGTTCTTTAGTATTTCAAAATATTATTCTAATGAAATTTTCCTATTTCACTATTTAGGTAATTTTACAAATTTTATTGTTTATACATACCTACAATTAAATATGGAAACAAATACTATAACTGTCACATATTATTGATATGGCATATGTTCGAATTGCTCAACGTCAATAGACACCAGAGATGGTAAATACAATTTTTAAGAAAGTACAAAAAAGGTATTTTTTTGGGCGAAAAAGTACTTTTTACTAAATTTCAACACTGGAAGATTATTGTCAAGAGCTCCTTTAGACTAAATTTTTAAGAAAATAAAATTTTAACAAAATGTTCTATAGAAATAAAATGTTGACAAAATTTTCTATAGAAATAAAATTTTGAAAAAAAAATTCTATAAAAATACAATTTTGACAAAATTTTCTATATAAATAAGATTTTGACAAAATATTCTATAGAAATAAAATTTTGCGAAAAAAAATTTATAGAAATAAAATTTTGCAATTTTTTTTCCAAAAATTTCCTATAGAAATAAAATATTTACAAAATTTCCAATTGAAATAAAATTTTGCAAAAATTTCTTTTAGAAAAAAAGTTTGCAAAAATTTTATATAGAAATAAAATATAGACAAAATTTTCTACCGAAATAAAAAATCGATAATATAGATTCGCATGCTTTTTTTCGACTAAAACATTCTTGAAATTCAATGAAATCGTATTTTTGACTATGGCTTTTAAAAAATCGAGAATTTCTTCCCGGATGAACTTGTCTGTTTTGCCATATTTGTAAAAGACTATTAGCAAATTAGGTTGATAAAGACTTTCTCACAATATTAAAATATTTTGTCAAAGCTATTGTACCATAAATCTGATATCGACTCAAAAAAGTACTAAATCATTCGCGGGGGTACTACGGTACTGACCGGGGTGAAAAAGTATTGAAAAAAGTACTATAGTACTGCATTTTCCATCCCTGATAGACACTCGTTAAATTGTATACGGCAACCCATATGTTTCAAACAGATGACGCAAAAACGAGGAAGAAGAAAAAAGGAATTGAAATAATTTTGTGAAGTCATACAGGAATTTGTATTTATATTATTTTCTTCGAAAACGGGTTTTAACATAATATCACTCCATAAGGTCGGTACTAAGATCGCATTTACAATTATCGATATGGATCTCTCACTTTAAGAAAGGTATATGCACGCACAGAAAAAACTTGCTTGGACATGATTGCCTCATCCATTTAATGCTTATCTAGAGCATGTAATTATCGCGAAAACCATGTATATTGTCTTTGTAAAAATAATTTTCCAGCAGAGAAAAATATATGCTGGTAATAAGCATTTAAATGGTTCTCAAATGCCGCAAACATGTTCTATTATTTAAATGATAGAATTTGAGACCATTGCATGGTCGGGAAAATCATGTACCTGACCATTCAATTTTTTGATGTTTATAGGTTACGTATAGACATGTCTAGAACCATTACATGGCCATAAAGACCATGTACATTTTTTTCATGACCATTTCATTTTTTAACTTTTTGTGTAGCGAAAAGAATTTTATAAAAACATTGAGTATGTACATACGATTTTCATTTTGGGCGTCAGTTGTGCGTTGATTGATGCTTGAAATGGACGGGGAATACGGAATTACTGTGTTTTGTGTTAATTTATTTATTCACAAGTGGCACGTGGTTTTATGTGAGCATAAAAGAAGGGAAGTGTAATTGAAAAATGGTACCTGTTTTTTGTTCTGAATTTTCTATATTGGATCACTTATTTTTAGTTGCAGTTACATGATGTCTGCGTTTGTATATTTGTTGGGCACGACGTAAATATGGAATTATTTTTGAAATTGCAACCAGAGAAGGAATATGATCACCTTAAACATGTTTCAAGAGCACCATGTTACTTTTTCACGGCGACCATGTAGCATTTTTGTCGCAAATATATTCTTTTCTCGTCAAACATAACAAACTTTACGAAATGAGATACATAATTTCCGAGAAAAGAACATGCTTTGCGGTAACACTTGCCGATGGCAAGGTATCTTAAAACTTCCTAACACCGTAATATATACCACGTAGTCCATTCGTGGTATATATTAAACTTAAAATGGCCGATTAAATACGTATATAATTAAGTTTGACAAAATTTTCGATAGAAATAAAATTTTGACAAAATAAAATTTTGACAACATTTTCTATAGAAGTAAAATTTGGACAAAATTTTCTATAGAAATAAAATTTTGCCAAAATTTTCTATAGAAATAAAATTTGACAAAATTTTCTATAGGAATAAAATTTCGACAAATTTTGCTAGATTATTTTTGCCCGAGTGGCAAGCATGATTATGAACCGATATGGACCAATTTTTGTGTGATTGGGGATCGGCTATATATAAGTATAGACTGATATGGACCAATTTTGGCATGGTTATTAGCGGCCATATATTAACACCACATACCAAATTTCAACCGGATCGGATGAATTTTGCTCCTCTAAGAGGCTCCGGAGTTCAAATCTGGGGATCGGTTTATATGGGGGCTATATATAATTATGGACCGATATGGACCAATTTTTGAATGGTTGTTAGAGACCATATATTAACACCACGTACCAAATTTCAGCCGGATCGGATGAAATTTGCTTCTCTTAGAGCAATCGCAAGCCAAATTTGGGGGTCCGTTTATATGGGGGCTATACGTAAAAGTGGACCGATATGGCCCATTTGCAATACCATCCGACCTACATCAATAACAACTACTTGTCCCAAGTTTAAAGTCGATAGCTTGTTTCGTTCGTGAGCGTGATTTCAACAGACGGACGGACGTCCGTCCGACCCAGAATATATATATACTTTATGGGGTCTTAGAGCAATATTTCGATGTGTTACAAACGGAATGACAAAGTTAATATACCCCCATCCTATGGTGGAGGGTATAATAATTAAATAAAGTTAATTTTGTGTTTTCTTTTCTCAAGTGGCGTCCTTTTTTCGACGAAAAAAAGTTTTTTCATAAAGATAAAAACATTGTGGGTTGTGACCATGTTCTTTTAACTAGGAGAAAAACATTTTTGGCGAATACCATAACATTTTAGATCATAACCATTGTCTTTTAATGGAAACAAAATTCTTTTTATCATTATAATAACATTTTAGATGAGGACAATTATATTATTCTTAGAACTATGTTCACTGAGCCAACATGGTTGCATGTGAAAATGTTACATGGTCGCCGCTCCTATCATATTATTTTACTCTTCGAATATGATCGTGACAATCATTTTTCTTCTCTGCGTGTGCTGTTCGTGCTTCTCCTAGAGATTGTTTCTGACTTTAGTAACTACACTCGAACTTAGTATCCATCTAAAGTTTGAGCTTTTTAAAAATCCATAATTTCATTACGTTTTCTCCATTTTTATCCATAGCAAACATATACTTCGGCTCACAATTTCACATACGATCCGTAAAATCAAACGTCCTGCTTTAGCTCTTACCACCCTACAAGAATGCTGTATATGTATACGAGGGTAGCTCGGAAACTTCTTAGCCCAGCACAAAAAGCGCGGTATAAACAGAAAAAATTTAAGTGTTTTGGAAACTTCCATCTCTGTTATGAACACATGTTAAATTTTGTTTCGATCTGACAACTTCTTCATATATAAACAGGTGTTCAAAAAAGACGCATCCGCAATTTTGTTACAATGGAAAAATTAGAAATGCGTGCTGTCATTAAATATTTACATAAAAAGGTTTATCGGGACAAGAAATTCATAATGATATGGTGAATGTGTGAATGAATGTGTGAATGTGCTCCTTCATATGCAACAGTAAAAAATTGGGTTGCTGAATTTAAACGTGGTCGTACAAGCATTGAAGATTAACCACGTAGTGGACGTCCAAAAACAGCAACAACAACTGAAATTGTAGCCAAAGTACATGATACGGTATTAAATGATTGACGAATAAAAGGGCGCGAAATTGCTAATATCATGGGCTTCTCAAATGATCGAGTCCACTTAATTTTGCATGAAGAACTACAGATGAAAAAGTTTTCTGCAAGATGGGTGCCGCATTTGTTAACAGTCGATACTCCAGAGACAAGAGAACAATCTAAACAATGGACTGAAACTGGAGGAAGTGCCCCAAAGAAGGCAAAAATAATTCAATCGGCTGGTAAGGTTATGGCAACGGTTTTTTGGTACTTCAAAGGTATTTTATTGATTGACTATCTGCAAAAGGGTAGAAAAAAACGTCCTGGCTTACAACACAAAAAAATAATTTTTCATCAAGACAACGCATCAGCGCACAAGTGTTTTAACAATGGCTAAAATAAACGAATTAAAGTACGAGTTGCTTGACCACCCACCTTATTCTTCTGATTTAGCTCCCAGTGACTTTTACTTGTTCCCAAATCTAAAAAAAAAAAATCCTTGCTTGCTGAAGATGCAATTACAGTTGTAAACCACTATTTTGAAGACCTATTTTAATCAAGGGATAGAATTGCTAGAAAAGCGTTGGAATAAGTGTATTGAAGTTGCAGGAGATTATATTGAAAAATAAAAATATTTTTGAAAAACTAACTATTCTCTTTCATTGATAGGCTAAGAAGTTTCCGAACCGCCCTCGTATATCAAGAGTAATAATAAATTTTGAGTTTTATTTGGGGTAACCAGCAAAAATTATTTATAACAAATCGAAAATAGCAAATAGAAACTGTAATTTTTGTCAAAGAGTGCTTTCTCAAATAAGACAGTTAAAAAATTGTAAAATTTCACGCAGAGAAGAAACATGATTGTCACGATCATATTCGAAGGGCAAAATATTATGATAGGAGCTATTTTTGCGACGACCATGTACCATTTTCGCCTGCAACCATGTTGGCTCAGTGAACATAGTTCTAAGAAAAATATAATTGTCATCATCTAAAATGTTATTATATTGATAAAAAGAATTTTGTTTGAATGAAAAGACAATGGTCACGATCTAAAATGTTATGGTATTCGTCAAAAATGTTTTTCTCCCAGCTAAAAGAACATGGTCACAAATGTTTTGATCTTTATGAAAAAGCTTTTTTCGTTATCGAAAAAGGACGCCAGAAAAGAAATCACGACATTAACTTTATTTATTTATAAACCAATTCATTGTTTATTTGTATTTATAATGTCGTGCAAGCAAACATCACATATTTTTACACACTCTATTTTGGTTCAATTTCAACAATAAGTAATTATTCCATATTTACTTCATGCCTATGAAATGTCCAAACGCAGACATCATGAAACTGCAAATGAAAATAAACAATACCATACAGCAAAATGCAGACCAAAAAACAGGTACATTTTTTCCAATACACTTCCCTTTTTTGTGTTCACATAAAACAACGTGCCACTTCTAAATAAATAAATTAACACAAAACACAGTAATGCCGTATTCTCTGTCCATTCCAAGCAACAATCAACACACGACTGACGCGCAAAATGTGTACCTGCTCAATTTTTTATAAAAATCTTTTCGCTGCAAAAAAGTTAAAAAATTAAATGGTCACGAAAAAAATGTACATGGTCTTTATGGCCATGTTTTGGTTCCAGACCTACTTTTACTAACTTTTTCCCCTGCAAAAAAGTCAAAAAAAAAAAATTGAATGAACAGGTACATGATTTGGTCGCATGGTCGCAAATTCTATCATTTAAATGATAGAACATGTTTGCGACATTTGAAAACCATTTAAATGATTGTTGTCAGCATACATTTTTCTCTGCTATAAAACTATTTTTACAAAGACAAAATACATGGTTTTCGCGACAATTACATACTCTAGATAAGCATTAAATTGATGCGGCAACCATGTCCAAACATGTTTTTTCTGTGTGTGTTACCAATTTTATTGCACGAGTTTGCAATGTCATTCTTCAATTTCAAACTAGTTTTCTCTGTATTGCTTGCCAAAAAAAACTTCTAAAGTCGTATTTCATACTAGTAAATTAGGTAAATTGTATACTTTTATAGTATAGTTTTTGACAATTTTTTCTTTGTCTTTAGGCAAAAATGGGGAAGTATACGAATTGTAAAAGTTACTGCAAAAATGACAATTAAGCGGGTAACACAATTTAATGAAATTTATGGTTGTGAAATAAAAGGCAGAATTCCAAATTCTGCCCTTTTAGAATTGACAACATGGGGATCAATTTCTGCCGAAGGTGTTCCAATGGCAACTAATTAGAGAATAATTTTAGATGGACAGAAAAATTTGTTAAAAACAAAAAGCAAATTGAGAAATGCAAATGCAAATCCTTAAGAAAGGGGACTTTTTCAACAAGTCACATCTAGTGTTTTACTTCATGTGGTGTCAAAATGTACCGATACAATATATAATGGACGAAACGGAGATTAATGGAGCTCAAAATGGGACGGACTGGAACATTTTTTGTAGAGAAGTTGTTGTCTACAGTTCGTTCCAGTTGAGTGTCAAAATTGGAGAACCCGGTGTATATGTAGAAATCGACGAGTCGGAAGCCAGCAAAAGTAAATACAACATGTAGACGGGCAGTGCGTATTTTGAGTGGTAGAGAGTGCTAATAAATGCTTTATAGTTCCCGTTGAGGACCGCAGCCGAGAGACCCTGTTGGCCATAATAAAAAAATATATCCGCCCTGTTTGTTTCTGACTGTTGGAAAGTGAGTTATTTTTTATTTTATTTTATAGTATTGAACAGTAAAGTTATAATGATCTAGTTTCAGGCCCACGATACTTTATCACAAGAGGGGTACACTCACTATAAAGTGAACCATAGACCCAGAAACCAACCAGCACACAAACACAATCGCAGGGCTGTGGCTCCACCTTTAGCCTTCGTTGCCAATATTTAGCTGTAGAAATTTGTTTTTAACGGTTATTTGCAAAAAAATATATATATGTGAGATGGTGTAATGTAGAGGGATTTTTTTTTTGTTCACTTTGCGAAATATGCGGGATTATTGTATAATGCTGAAGATGGGCAAAGGGATTTGCATGGAGAAGAATTCCGACGGGTATACGCAGAAGAACTCGTTTTCGACGACGAAAATGAGACGATGGTGGAGAATGTGGATGATGATGGAAGATCCATTAACATACTTCAAGAGTTTAAAGAAATTGTCGTTTGTATTTTTAAAGGTTAATAAATCCAAAAAAGCGCCTTAGGCGATTTTTTTTTTCAAAAAAATTGCGTGATTTCCATTTTTCTTGTTAAACTGTTTTCACATGCGGCGCTTAGTTTTTTTTTTTTAAAGAAAAACTAAGCGCCGCATGTTAAAATTTTTAAACGGGATATGGATATAGACCGGTTGTCCCAACTTATGAGTTTAGACTTATACGTACTCGTATGTGAAAATGTTGTAATTTTACGACATCTTTTGAATAATTGAAATAACATTAGATACTATTGTGAATTATGAATTTAGCACTAAGATTTCGTGACAAGTCAGCGAAATAGAACTTTACCACTAGCCTTTTTATACTTCAACGGTGAGCATAGAACAAACCCACTCTCCCATAATAACTCTTCCTTGAGATATTATCCCCTTTTGTTATAGACCCTGCTGCTGGGAAGTAAATTGCAGAGACCTATTACAGTCCACTATCGCTCCAAAGGTTTATAAGAGTGAATTCCATCTCTCCAGACCTCATCTCTCTATAGACATAAGTCAAATCACCGGTCATAGTAGAGATATCAGCTTGACTTTGACTCTGACGGATAGGTAGAGGTGTTAGCTACCCAATGCAATCGCTTATTTGGTAACTTTACATCGAGTATTTTTTTGAGCTATAAGCTCAAACCAAGTTTTTACCTTCTCATCTTAAACGCTTCAAATTTAGACTACTACAAAACAAAGTCTTTAATAAAAACGTTCACCAAACGTTCATCAGTCACACGCCATACCTCTACTATCAGGGATCCGTAGCGGAGCGTGGAGCGGAGCGGAGCAAGCCCTTTTTTAGCCGGAGCGGCATTTTAAAATCCGGAGCGGAGCGGTTTCCAAATGAAAAACCGCTCCGCTCCGAATAAAATATTACTTGAATGAAATGTGTAACTTTGAAATTACACTGTGTAGGTAATTTCAAATTTAGCTAGTACTTAGCGTAGTGTGAGCAAACGTTTAAAATGTACGATATGTATTTTTGTACGTACGTACATTGGGGAAAACACAACGTGTTTTTTTAGTAATTGTTTTCAAAAACGGCAAATGTCAAAATATTTCTCTAGTATGTGTTGTAAAAGTAACAACAGTACTTTCGATCAATTTCATCCCGTATTACTACAAAGATGTTTGTAATGAACGTCAAATAAATGCAATTAAACGATCTTATTTATATTTAATTTTTTAGTTTTCTACACTGAAAAAAATATTGTCGTGAAGTCAAAGATTCCATGTCCTTAGAATAAGAATGCAAATTTTGGTTAACATGGAAGACGCATTTCTCTAAAATAAAGTTTTTTTCTTGTCCAAAAGGCAATAAACTTTTGAATGAAGTTGTAATGTCCTTATAATTAAGTGATTTTACTTAAAAATGTGTATCATAACATGAACGTTAAAATTTTTGAGGTAAGGTCAACGTGACTTTAATAATTAAGAAAAAATCTTTAAAATTAATAAAATTGTCTTTAAATTTGTTTCCTTTTTGCATCTTGCCTACAAAGCAAAAAATCGTAAAAAAATAAGACATGTTTTTCAACACTTTATTTTAAAGACGCTTTTTACTTGAAACATAGCATAATTTCTACTGGAAGTCGAGTCTTAATATGAAAAAAAAATAACTCGTTAACTCGTTTTTAAAGGATTTTGATAACAACTGACGAAAAAAATCTAAAAAAATGAAAAATTAACATTTGCTTCCTAGAAGCAAGTACATAACCCCCAAATTTAAAAGAGAATTACGTCTTTAAAGTATCCTTACTTGTATTATCCGCTTCTTTGGCTCGGAATTAATACCCAAACTGTTAAAGTAAAGACAAAATCTTTGGAACCGGGCATGCTTTTTTTTCAGTGTAAGGACATTCATATTTGCTTTACTATTGTACCATATCCTAGCATTCTCTTATTTCTGATATTAGTTCTCGAAAATTTAATTAAAATTATGGATAGTTTCAATTTTGGTTGAAAAATGTGCGCATATACATTTATTATACAATAAAGGGAAAAAAAGCGAAATTAGGTAACACTAGATCTGAGTAAGAATATTCGTAGGTATACCACGGACTGATGTCGATGGAGGTTGTTGCAAACATAAACATACACACACACACACATTACAAATATAACAAAACCTCTTCTCTGAGTCTGTTGCAAAACAAAAAAAAACTTTCGGAGAGTAGTTACTTCTACTCTATGTATAGACTTTCAATTCCAATCAGCGTTGCCGTTTTGGTCCGATCGGACCAAAATTTGTCCAAAAGATTTCTAATTTTTAAATTTGGTCCGATGGTCAGACCAAACAGAATTTGGTCCATTTTGGTCCATTTTCATAAATTTGGTTTCTATCACATATTAAATAGTAGATGGTGCACCGCAAAGAATATTGTCGGGAGGCCAAATATTTCACCTGCTTAAAATACGAATTTTGCTTAGAATAGAAGACGTATTTCTCTGAAAAAAAGTTTTTCCTTGTCTAAAAGTCTCTAAACTTTCCAATGAAGTCTGTTTATCCTTATAGCTAAGTGATTCGACATAAAAATGTATATCCTAACATGAATGAAAATTTCGTTTTAATGAAGTCAAAATGGATTTAATATTTCTGAAAAAATCTTCAAAATTAATAAAATGTTTAAACACATTGTTTTAAAGTCATTATACCCTAAACCACATAGTGGTTAGGGTATAATAAGTTTGATCTGCCAAAAAATGTGCCTACAAGAAATATTGATTTTAGACCCCATAAAATATATACCGATCGGCTCAGAATCACCTCCTGAGTCGATCTAGCGCTTGGTATCCGTCCGTCCGTCCGTCCATCCGTCCGTCTGTCCATGTATTTGTTGTTCACAGGATTTCGGTCGCAATTATTAACCGATTTTGATGAAATTTGGTACAGGGAGTTTTTTTGGGCACAAGGACGAACGTTATTGAATTTGGAAAAAATCGGATCAAATTTAGATATAGCTCCCATATATATATGTATTGCCCGATTTCGACAAATGGGGTCACGTTGCACTTTTTTACTAACCGATCGTCGTCAAATTTAGCACAAAATAATCTTCTGTATCACCCTTTAAGTCTGAAAATTTCATCGAAATCGGTTCAGATTTAGATATAGGTCCCATATATATGTATCGCCCGATTTTGCCAAATTAGGTCATAAAACCTTTATTTATCAACCGATCTTACTCAAAGTTGGCGAAATGTATTCATCTATAGCACTAACTATATGTGCAAAAAATCATCGAAATCGGTTCAGATTTAGCTATAGCTCCCATACATGTACCGCCCGATTTTTCTAAATAAAATAAAACTCAATTGAACAAATAATACAATGTTTGTACTATAATTTTCTCGAAGAGGAGCGGAGCGGTTTTTTCTCCGGAGCGGAAGCGGAGCGAAAAAAATGGACCGCTCCGGATCCCTGTCTACTATCTTTCTTCCAGACTCAGAATATTCTTTCCATGCATTCTTCCATTATGGACGCCTCTATTCGCCATACTCCCAAAATATTCCCAGCATTTTTCCAACCATATTCCAAAAACATATTAATCTCTCCTGTTATACATTTTCCCTACAGCCGACAGATGGCGCTGACCTCAATACCAACCACACTCCAACTATTCGGTCACACTTGACAAGAGTTTATAGATTTCTTTAATCGATTAACTAAAGAAACTTTGAGAGCCTATATTTATATTATATTCGACAGTCAATCTATAATCTCGAATAATTGTGCAAACTAGTGTGTGGTATAAAAGTTTTGTAAAATTCAAATTCAATAATAAAATATTTTATAAAATTTATTTAATTAAGTTTATGGATTACCATACTTACAGACTAACAGGATTTAGTTATAATTACTATAAAAAGTATTTTATATATATGAGGTGATTACCGTCTATAGACTAAACTTAATCTATATTTATTAAATATGAAATGAATTGGGTTTTAATGTTTACCTTTCGTGCATTTTCGATACAAAACTATATTTATTTATTTATTTTTTAGTTTATTTATAATCATAACAAATTATGAAAATAAATACAGATAAAGAGTAAGAAATTGACAACTAAGGGTTTCGACTTAAAAATTATAAATATATAAAAATAATTGTCTTAAAATCTAACGTATTCGAGAAAGTCTTGATATTATACTGACATACATATTTATTGGTCATACAATGGATGGTGATATCGAATCTGAAAAGAAACCATTATATTTTCCATGACGAGAAAACTTGCTCAAGTTTTGCTAAGGTATTTCCGAAAGATATTGGAGATTGAGGGATTCTTCCCATCAGTACACTGAAAAAAAAAAATTGTCGTGAGGCCAAAGATTGCATGTCCTTAAAATATGAATGCAAATTTTTCTTAGCTTAGAAGAAAAAGTTGATAAACTCTTCACTGTACGACTTCATTGAATTAAGTGATTTGACTTAAAAATTGTATCATAACATGAAAGAAAAAAATTTTGGGCTAAGGTCAACTTGACATTAATAATTCATAAAAATTTATTAAAATTAATGAAATTGTCTTTAAAGCAAAAAATCGTTCAAAAATAGGACATGATTTTCAACACTTTATTTTAAAGACGTTTTTTACTTGAAACATAGCATAATTTCTACTGGAAATCGAGTCTGAATTTGGAAAATAAAGTTGTCGTTAACTCGATTTTAAAGGACTTTGGTAGCATATGAAGAAATAAAGCTGAAAAAAGGAAAAATTTTAAAAATTGTTAAAGTAAAGACAAAATCTTTGGGACCGGGCATGCTTTCTTTTTTTGAGTGTAATTACGGTTATTCCAATTTGAGTTATAACATTTTCAGAATCGAAATCGCCATCGGTCACATATTTACTCGTAGTAATGCGAATACGTGTAACAAACCTATTGTTACATGCATTCGTAATACTATTCCTTTAGCAGACGCAGCATAGGGAATTTTCTATTTTCTAAAATAATCGACATATGCATTATGACTCAATAAAGTTTTACTTGTAGGACATTCCACGAAAAAGTGATAGATCGAGATAAAAAAGTAGTGTTATACACATGGTTCATTCACATCTTATACGGTGTCTTAAAAGCTTAGAGATTTTTTTTTTAGTTTTTATAATATAGAAAACCTAATATAAACCTTTCGTCACCTATAATTTTTTTTTACGTTTGCATATATTATATAGAACATAAAACCTAAGGCGATATTTCCAAATATTCTAGCAATTGGTCTAGTGTCCTAAGACGTCTCGTGTCCTAGAAACTAATTGATCTAATTATTTTTTATTTGAATTCCTTCAATCACATCAATTATAATATCAATCATCAAAAATATGGAATTATAAAATTGTTAGAACAATTAAATTTTGTTGGAAAAATCAATTACAATTAAATATTTATTTGATATGTTTTATGATTCAATGCGCCTGACAAATAGCAATCCAAATTCAGAGTGGAATGATTGGACAAAATAAACAGTGTAGTTCATGCTATTACTATGTTTAATTCATGATTTAAATGAAAATATCTTTGTCACAAATTTCGGATTTAATTAAAAATTTATTTTATTTTAATAGTATTCATTCGTTTTTTTAATTGCAATATTCAATTAAAATCTTAGTTGAAAAGTAAAATTATTCGGTAAATATATAAAGTGACAAGTAAAGAGCACCAAACTATTTCCAACTAAAAATTGTATGAGACCGAAAATATTTTCAATTAGAAATTAATTGATACATTTAACTTTTTAATAAAATTTAAATAAATATAATTTAAAAATTATTAAACTAAACTACAAAAATTAAAATGTTGAGATAAATAATATTTTAAATAAATTATTTATTTCAACATTTTAGTTTAAAACTTAAACTTAACAGTTGATTTTTATTTAAAATCCTTAATGAATTACTGAAAATGAATTATTTTTTTAATTGAATAAAAAACTTTTTAAAGAAATGATTGATTTATTATGGTTTTATAAAAAAAAAACAATTGACAAAAATCAATGAAGATTTTAATTGAATCCTCTAAAAATATTAATAAAAACCGATCAAATTAAATTACTTTTTAATTACGTATCATAAGCAAAAAAAAAAACAACGAAAATTTTTATAACCGATTTAACTTTATTCATGTTCATAAAATTAATTGATTTTAGTTAAATTTAGCCAAATGCGAAAATTGTCCTTAATTGAATTAGATTTTGCTGGCTTTAATGACAGAAACTAAAAATGACAAAAAAATAGAGTACATATTTTACTAAATTCAAAATTGGCCCAAATTAATATTTTTTTAAAGTGTACCATATTCATAAGTTTCCAAAATTAGTAAATTTTTCTTAAAGTGTGACTATCTTAAACTTCGTAAAGCGCTACAGAAATTTAAACCATTTTT
Organism: Haematobia irritans; assembly: GCF_050003625.1. Lineage (NCBI taxonomy): Eukaryota > Metazoa > Arthropoda > Insecta > Diptera > Muscidae > Haematobia > Haematobia irritans. The sequence goes on along the minus strand of NC_134398.1, from coordinate 71,535,559 downwards.
AACTCCAATATTTTCCTTAAAAATTTAAATGTTCTTAATAGAGGTGGAGAACTATCGATAGCACTATCGGCACTATCGATTGTTGGGCACTATCGAGCTACTATCGATAGCAGCCAGACATTTTCGATAGTACTATCGATAGTTAGTCGATAGTTTGGCTTTCACATCACCAAATATTCTCCTTTTTTGTGACGTCTGCTGCAGCATTAAAAGGAATGGATCGCTTTCTCCAAAGAGGTGTAATATTTACTTTTAAAGTAGTTCTGAGTTTTGACTATGTGTTGAATTTCAGCTAAACTTCGGAGCTCCATGACAATCAGTGAGTCGACCATGTCAGGCATGTGATTACAACAGCACAGACTCAGAGAAAGATTTGGCAACCGAGAGAAAAAAGAAAAATAAAATCTTACAAGTATGGAAATATTTTAAAAGGTCAGAGGACAAACAATTTTCAAAGTGCCTTAATTGCGGAAAGGAGTATAAAACGAGCAGAAACACATCGAATTTTCACGACCATCTAAAATGATACCATTCTGGCTTTGAAATTCTAGCCTCTGATTCCAGCTATTTCGGCGGATACTGCCAATATTGCACCGACAAGCAGAAGTTGTAGATCGTCAATACATTCAGTAGCTTCTTACTTTAAAAGAGCCGTTTTGTACGACACAAACATCCCTTCAACAAAGCGGGACAAATTGTTTTCGACAGGCGAAAAATGTTAACATTATTTTATTTTTAAACCAAACCTTTTGGATCAAATAACTTTAATATCGTAAAATATTCATATTAAAATATTAAACAAATTTTAAATACGAACCAAATATGTATATTATTGTGGACGATACTATCGTCGAATATCGATAGTACTATCGTCAACTATCGATGGTTGTGAAAGTACTATCGTCGACTATCGATGGCGCCGACTATCGATAGTTCTCCACCTCTAGTTCTTAATTGTATCAGACTCCAATTAATAAAATATTTTCTAACAAACCTATGCAGGTTTCGTGGTGGGTTAATTTTCTAGGTGTATACTTTCTTAATTAAATCTGTGATTGATACTATTATCTTCGTGATTGATGAAATTCAATTAAACATTTAATTGGATTATATATTTTTTCCATACTTGTGTATTGGCCAATTTTCACAATTTTTGATCATATTTCATTAAACATTTTTCTGTAGTACCTTTTATGATAGCTCTTGGATATAGAAGATATCAGTTTTCTCATCACAAAATTGAAATTGAAACAATTAAGTGTTAATTGGAATTTCTTCAATTAAATTAAAGAACCAATAAAAATATTCTTTGAATCAACCAAAAAAATAATTAGTTCAATTGATTTTTTTTAATTAAAAGAAAACTAATCGAGGCAATTAAATGTAATCTGAAGAAGTCACACTTTTAGCGTAAATACACTCCTGAATCCTGCAGTTTTCCATCATAAGTATTACGAAGCACACTTCAAACTATTTTTATCTCGCCCATCCTTTTTATAGTGGAATGGTCCATATACAAACTAAGTTTCGTAGATAGTCTTATCGAGAGATAATTCACATATTATTCGGATGATCATACACAAAAATATTCCTATTGAAATGAGTACATCCCATTGGGGTCATGGCTTAAAAGAAGATGTTGCTCGGCAAATAAATCAATGGGCTGAAGATTTTAAACAGTCATCAGCTGGAATCGAACTTAAATTAAACCCACACAGTGGGGTGACCACATGGCACTCAGTGACCGATGAAGGAATCGTTTAAATTTGAAGAGAACATACAATAATATGCAGTAGATGCAATACAAAGCGAAAACTCCGGCAAATGTAAGCAGACCTCGACTAGGCACCGCCCAATCCAACAATGGGTACACATACTGGTTACCGAAACTAAACAATGATCCGAAAAGAAATGGAACTCATTAATTGTATCCAAAATAAGGACGTGATTTACTTACTCGTCAGTTCCCCCGCAAAAGTAGTAGACCACCGTGAAGAGACAGAATACAATAGGCAATAACATGGCATAGATTGTGTGCAGCAAACGTACTGGGAATGCAACAATTAAGAAATCCACCATCATGAACACCGAATTGAGGCAGTGGGTTACAAAACTCATTACCGGGAAACGATTGGGTTTATCTGGAATAAGAACCGATTTCGTACCCTCATGTCACAATGCACGATTCGTATATTTCACCAAAAACTTACTCATTTTTCCATGTAAAAATGTCCAATAGACTGTTGTGATGATAAGCGCCAATGGCACTGTAATCGCATGTAAGATCCAGTAGATTTTTATCAATGTTGGAGTCTTTTTCAATCGTGCTACTTCACACGCTGTCGATCTTATTGCACCCACATCAAAGTACCATCGTGTGGCCAAGAGAACTCCAAGCAGTTGTGTGGCAAGGCAAAGCATTATTCCCCAGTTGGTGAGAAAAATGAAATATTTTCCCTCGGAAAACTGCAAGACCAGACACGATATGAATACGCTCAGAAAGAATACTGCCCATAGCCATCGATACAAAAGGAACCATACGCTTTTCTCTCCACTTTGCCACTGAAAAGAAAAATTTCAAGGCATGTATTATTTATTAAAAAGCTTCACCAAGAAACTGATTTCTACAAAAAATGTTGAAGCTAGGAAAAAGGAAGTTTATCATACTTTATTAACTAAAGTGGCAGACGGTTATTTTTGACCTAATTTAATTCTATTTTAGTTCACGGAATTGACTTTAATATTTTTTGCCTTTATTTTCCTTAACTTTAATATACAGTTGTGTGAAAAATAATAAGGACAGTCGCTTTCAGCGTTTTTTTTTTTGTTTACAATTCATATCAAATTAAAGAATTTATGAAAATAGCGTGCAATGTTTGTGGATGACATTAAGAAATTCTGTTAGAATTTGCGTTCCTCTTTTTTTCGTTTTCATAGCAAAATATTTTGTTTGCAAAATTAGTGATTCCTGCTGTGAAAAATAATAAGGACAGTTTTGCTTTTTTGTAAAAAAAAGATACTACAAATTAAAAACCCTTTTCTTTTTGTACACTGAAAAAAATATTTACGTGATATTAAAGATTACGGAACCTCAATTTTAGGATGCGCAATTTACACACTATTAAGGACAAATTTCTTTAAAATAATGATATTTTAATTAAAAGAAAGTTTATAATATTTGCTTCAAAAATTGTTTTCATTAAATTTAGTACACACATTTTGAAAATTTGCGTCCCTTCGTTGAAGTTGCATGCCTTTAAACTAATGCAAATTTGCCTTAAAGTAAAGAAACACATTTTTTGATTTAAAGAAATCGTACTTAAATTAACTGAAATATTGAATCTTTAGATTTAAGATAAAAACGCTTCAAATGTAGGCTAAAACTTATTTTGAGGATTTAGCATCTTTGGTTTAAAGTTTTTTTGGAATTAAAAAAATATTTTTTACTTCGAAGTATCCGTCATAACTTGGATTTTAAACTGGCATTTGTTTGTACGTGTATAGCTTTATTAATATACCGGAAAATAAAATAAATTCGACAAATGAGATCTGTATCCTAATTTTAATTTTATAGATCCTAGATTTAAAGTCAGATAGGTCGCAAAAAATTTCCTTATTTTAAAGAACCCGCATCTTTGGCTCGGAATCAATACCAAAATCCTTAAAGGAAGGTCAAAATCTTTGGATCCAAGTAAACTTTTTTTTTAGTGTAAGAATGGATGCATTAAATATTTAAAAATGAGCTTAGACTAAATCCATGGAAACAGTAGAAGAGTATCAGTGAGAGACAAAAAAAAATTAGACTGAAAAGAGCCAAGTTGTCGAGTTTTGTTTTTTCCGATGAGAAACCAAAATGATTGTGCTTACTTGCCTATGAGATCACCAGAAAATCTACACATTTGGGATAAAAATTTCTAAACCAGTATCGAGGCCCTGGGCATATAATTCGGCCGCAGACGTCAACCAAAAATAGCTTAGAAAGGAGAATCCTGCACTGAAAAAAGCATGGCCGGTTCCAAAGATTTTGTCTTTACTTTAAAAATTTTGCTATTGATTCCGAGCCAAAGAAGCGGAGAATACAAGTAAGGATACTTTTAAGACACAATTCTCTTTTAAATTGGGGTTCTGTATACTTGCTTCTAGGAAGCAAATTTTAATTTTTCGTTTTTTCAGCTTTTTTCTTCATATGCTATCAAAGTCCTTTAAAAACAAGTTAACGACAACTTTATTTTCCAAATTCAGACTCGACTTCCAGTAGAAAGTATGCTATGTTTCAAGTAAAACAGGTCTTTAAAATAAAGAGTTGAAAAACATGTCCTATATTTGAACGATTTTTTGCTTTATAGTCAAGATGCAGAACAACAACAAATTTAAAGACAGTGTCATTAATTTTAAAGAATTTTTCTCAATTATTAAAGTCAAGTTGACCTTAGCCCAAAATTTGTTTCTTTCATGTTATGATACCCATTTTAAGTCAAATCACTTAATTATAAGGACAATACGACTTCATTGAAATGTTTATCGACTTTTGGACAAGGAAAAAAACTTTATATTAGAGAAATGTGTCTTCTATACTAAGCAAAATTTGCATTCATATTTCAAAGACATGAAATCTTTGACCTCACGACAATATTTTTTTCAGTGTGACTTCATTAATCCGTTGGACTTTTGCGCCTGAGGTATTTTGGAGATAATGTTGGCACTAAAACCATAAATCGGCTGTTTGAAAACCATGATTTGTACTAAAGATCGTCAATTCCAACAAATCTGAACTGATTTTAAAATTTGATGGTATTTCCGACAGCTCGATCGTAAAGTTGGACATTTTAGAGATTATACGTCAGAACTTTTTGACATACGAGCACTGTTTGTGTTGTTTACAGCAACTTAAAAACAGATTAAATACCTATATAAACCAATTCAGTTCTTGGTCGTTTTATGTAGACGATGAACCGATGGCAATTAAGAAGCCACATCTAAAACGGATCCAGGCTGCTCCGGAAAATAAGGCTGTATATCGTTTTATATGGAAGCTATGTATAATTCTGGACCAACTTTTTCATGGTGGTTTTAGGCTATATATTGACGTCCATATGGGTCTATACACCCAAAGAACAGTAGACTTCTAAAATCACGTTTCAAATTCTTATTTTTAGCCTCAATTCGCATTTAAAATTTTAAGTACGCAAATACTAAGTTATACTCATATTAAGTAAAAAGTGTGCTTATTTATGTAATTCAAGTACTTACAGTTTGAATTAAGCTGGTTAATATGCCAGTGAGAGTTATCTACTGAGAGCACAAAATAGAGTTTTGTTCTCCTCGATGCTCTCGTCGATTTTCAACCCCCAGAAACTGTTTTGCTTGCAATAGTAATAGCTTGCATTTCGTTTGCTATGTTAAGTCAACTATGGCTTAAAATAAGAAAAGTTTAGCTTGATATTTTTATCGTTACACGTTTAGAGCATCGTGTGTGTTTGGTTGGATTTGATTTGCTATCTTGATATTCATTTATGAGCACATTGGAATGCAAAATAATGTTTTGCTCTCCTTGTTACTCTTACAGATATTTAACAACATTTGGGTGATAGTTTTTCGCTAAGATGTCACTATTTCGGATCGCCAGGAAGTTTTCTGGTAGTAAAATCTCAAGCACAGCAACAATAAAAACAACTATCGCGTGGGGTGTTTCCGTTTCGAAAAAAATTCGACTCTAACAGCGATCAAAAATCTAAATATAGACTCCATACATCGATATAGCTGATTTTTCAATAGCACCTCTCTGAGAGTACATGTGTGTAAAAAGCCACTATCAACCAACGAGCTTGTGTGGCACAGAGGGAGAGTCTCTGACTTTAAAACGAAAGGTTCCGAGTTCAATGCTCAGTGCATCCGATCATCATTTTTATTTTTTAAAAAGTAACTATCGCTTTTATAACTACTTTCAGTCACTAGTTCGATTCCCTGAGAACACTATCGCGTAGTGGAACATTTGTTCCCGAACGGGGTCCCTAATTCGACAAGCAGGTGATATCGCCTGCGAAAGTTTTATCTTCCGCGGCGAAACTACTTCGATATGCTTTCGATAGAAAATGTTTGCAGGGTTATGAAACATTGTGGGTGTGTATGTATGTAATTTTTGATTCCGAGTTTGTGTTTTTGGCTTCGCTTGCATTTTATTTGCCAAATTATTTTAGTATTATTGTATGCTTAGACCCCAAGTGACAGTGAAGTATCTTTATAAATTATGAATAAAAAAAGTTGAGGCAGCATACAAATATTTAAAATGTAAGTACACGCTCACAAAAAATCGCTTCTGTAACATATACTCCCAAACATATTTTGCTTCAAGCATATTCATTTTTGGGTATTGCCCAAACATTTATATGTTTGATCTCTTCCAATATATAATATGTTTGAAAGCATTTTAGTCTAAACAATATATGTTTGGGTAGTCTAAGTTCCAAACATTTTGTATTTTTGCATCCAAATTCAATAATGTTGTCTTCCAAAAAACAATATGTTATTATGTGAACATATAATATGTTTGGAAGCATTTTGCACCCAAAAATATTAAAGGGTGATTCTTTTGAGGTTAGGATTTTCATGCATTAGTATTTGACAGATCACGTGGGATTTCAGACATGGTGTCAAAGAGAAAGATGCTCAGTATGCTTTGACATTTCATCATGAATAGACTTACTAACGAGCAACGCTTGCAAATCATTGAATTTTATTACCAAAATCAGTGTTCGGTTCGAAATGTGTTTCGCGCTTTACGTCCGATTTATGGTCTACATAATCGACCAAGTGAGCAAACAATTAATGCGATTGTGACCAAGTTTCGCACTCAGTTTACTTTATTGGACATTAAACCAACCACACGAATGCGTACAGTGCGTACAGAAGAGAATATTGCGTCTGTTTCTGAGAGTGTTGCTGAAGACCGTGAAATGTCGATTCGTCGCCGTTCGCAGCAATTGGGTTTGTGTTATTCGACCACATGGAAGATTTTCCGCAAAGATCTTGGTGTAAAACCGTATAAAATACAGCTCGTGCAAGAACTGAAGCCGAACGATCTGCCACAACGTCGAATTTTCAGTGAATGGGCCCTAGAAAAGTTGGCAGAAAATCCGCTTTTTTATCGACAAATTTTGTTCAGCGATGAGGCTCATTTCTGGTTGAATGGCTACGTAAATAAGCAAAATTGCCGCATTTGGAGTGAAGAGCAACCAGAAGCCGTTCAAGAACTGCCCATGCATCCCGAAAAATGCACTGTTTGGTGTGGTTTGTACGCTGGTGGAATCATTGGACCGTATTTTTTCAAAGATGCTGTTGGACGCAACGTTACGGTGAATGGCGATCGCTATCGTTCGATGCTAACAAACTTTTTGTTGCCAAAAATGGAAGAACTGAACTTGGTTGACATGTGGTTTCAACAAGATGGCGCTACATGCCACACAGCTCGCGATTCTATGGCCATTTTGAGGGAAAACTTCGGAGAACAATTCATCTCAAGAAATGGACCGGTAAGTTGGCCACCAAGATCATGCGATTTGACGCCTTTAGACTATTTTTTTGTGGGGCTACGTCAAGTCTAAAGTCTACAGAAATAAGCCAGCAACTATTCCAGCTTTGGAAGACAACATTTCCGAAGAAATTCGGGCTATTCCGGCCGAAATGCTCGAAAAAGTTGCCCAAAATTGGACTTTCCGAATGGACCACCTAAGACGCAGCCGCGGTCAACATTTAAATGAAATTATCTTCAAAAAGTAAATGTCATGGACCAATCTAACGTTTCAAATAAAGAACCGATGAGATTTTGCAAATTTTATGCGTTTTTTTTAAAAAAAAAGTTATCAAGCTCTTAACAAATCACCCTTTATATGCTTAAAAAAATTCTCCCAAACAATATTGTGCTCAAAATTTTATTTATTTATTTATATATTTACAATCATAACGAATTATGAAAATAAACAGGTAACATAGGTGCTAACAACATAGGTTTTCGACCTGAATGCTCAAAATTTTGTTTCTGCCCAATTGTATATTCCCCCACATCTTTCTCACTTCCACGAGATTTTTTAGTTCTTAGCACCTTTTTCTGTAATACAAACATTGTAGAAGAAATTATTCAATTGTATGATTTTTTTTATTTTAATTTTACCTTTTGCCGGACGGGGATTCGAACAGCGGACCACACAGTTTGTAAGGATCAAAGAAGTAGCTGATCAATTGCCCAAGGAAAAATAAAATGTTAATTTTGTAATAACAAGCAACAACCACCAACTTAATTCAATATCGCTCCCTGTTAAATAGCGCTCCAAGCTACTAAACACATATATGTTTATAGGCTATTTCTAAATTAATATATGTTTGCATCCAAGCATATTATATTTACAAACATTTTATGTCCCAAACATAATATGTTCTAACATATTAACATATATGTCCCAAATATGTTATGCTAGTTTATGAACATTATATGCTTGCACTCAAAAATATTGTGTTTAAAAATTTGTGTTCCAAACATATAATGTTTATAGCCAAACATATGAAAAACAGCCTTTTTCATCCGTGTAAAAATAAAGTCGCCACATTTTATAGAAATAATTGTTATAATTATTTTATGTTTTGAAATATGTTTTAAATAGGAAATAATACTTCTTATTTTACAACAACAAACGAAACATCAGAAGTCATCAAATTGACAATTTCGTTCCCTAAGCGTTAAAGGAGTACTTGAACAGAGCGTCAATGAATTTCGCCGACATATGTGATACACTGAAAAAAATATTGTCGTGGGGTCAAAGATTTCATGTCTTTAAAATACGAATGCAAATTTTGCTTAGCATAGAAGACGCATTTCTCTAATATAAAGTTTTTTTCCTTGTCCAAAAGTCGATAATTTTTCCAATGAAGTCGTATTATCCTTATAATTAAGTGATTTCACTTAAAAATGGGTATCATAACATGAAAGAAAAAACGTTAGGGCTAAGGTCAACTTGACTTTAATAATTCAGAAAAATTGTTTAAATTTAATGAAATTGTCTTTAAATTTGTTGTCTTTTTGCATCTTGACTACAAAGCAAAAAATCGTTCAAATATAGGACATGTTTTTCAACACTTCATTTTAAAGACGCTTTTTACTTGAAACATATCATAATTACTACTGGAAGTCGAGTCTTAATTTTGAAAATAAAGTTGTCGTTAACTAGTTTTTAAAGGTCTTTGCTTCCTAGAAGCAAATACACAAAACCCAAATTTAAAAGAGCATTGTGTCTTAAAAGTATCCTTACTTGTATTCTCCGCTTCTGTGGCTCTGAATCAATACCAAAATTTTTAAAGACAAAATCTTTGGAACCGGGCATGCTTTTTTTCAGTGTAAGTAGACGAAAACTTACAATTTAAAGCGACAAGGCAAACAAAGACAAAAGTTGAATTCCTCTGAGTTTCTTGCTTCCTCGTCCAAATTTTCTCCATACAAGAGCTGCTGATTTGGTAAATAAAAATACATAAATATATTTTTTTTATATTTTATATTATTTTGTATATATATTTCTATTAATAACATGCATTTTGTACTTGAATCAATTATATATATATATATTATAAATCTATGTAACTACTTCTTCACCTAGGTGTATTATTTTTATAATGCATTTTCTTCCATTACACATGTATGTATCGATATAAAAAAAGAATAATAAAAATATTTTAAAAACATATGAACAAATTTTTACTTTATGGGAATTAAGCACACATTTAGATTAAAACATGTGCAAAGCACACTAAAATCAAGTGCATATAAAATAACATCGTATACGGTTCGGGATTAAATCAAGTACAGATCGTTCTTGAATCAAGCATGGTAGGATTATATTCAAGAATAAAAAAGATTGATCCAAGCCTTGATTCCGCTTAAAAAATTCATTTTGACTCAAGTTAGGCGCTATTGGGTTTAATGTAAGCTTAAATGCGGATTGAATCAAGCACTTCCCGTAATTAAAGGAAGTACAAACATGATTGAAAATTTCTAAAATTGAGAAATCTGTACTTAATATTTTCGGGATTAAATTAAGAATTTTCGTCTTAGATTTAGAAAATCCGCGCTTTTGACACCGCTACGGCTTGAATTAAGTAAACTTTTCTCTATTAATTTTTTGGGTGTACCTGAACGTGGTGCGATATGGTCCATTTACTTACCTCAATAACACTACTTGTGCCAAGTTTCTTAATTCTGGAACTTTAAAACTTAAATCTTGGTAATACAGTTCTCTTTAATGAGAAGTTCAAATTATAATTGTATTGGAGTCCGCACGCACAGAAAAAACAAGTTTGGACATGGTTGCCGCATTCATTTAAAGCGTATCTAGAGTATGTAATTGTCGCGAAAACCATGTATTTTGTCTTTGTAAAAATAATTTTCGAGAGGAGAAAAATATATGTTGTCAGTAAGCATTTAAATGGTTCCCAAATGCCGCAAACATGTCCTATTATTTAAATGATAGTATTTGAGACCATTACATGGTCGGGAAAATCAATTCAATTTTTTTACTTTTTTGCAGGGAAAAAAGTATTTTTACATATAGACATGTCTAGAACCATTATATGGCCATAAAGACCATGTACATTGTTTTCGTGACCATTTAATTTTTTGCAGCGAAAATAATTTTATAAAAACATTGACAGGTACACACGATTTTCATTTTGCGCGTTAGTCGTGTGTTGATTGTTTCTTGGAATGCACGGAGAATACGGAATTACTGTGTTTTTTGTTTATTTATTCAGAAGTGGCACGTGGTTTTATGTGAATACAAAAAAGGAGAGTGTAATTGAAAAAATGTACCTGGTTTTTGTTCTGCATTTTGATATATGGTATAATTTAATTTTATTTGTAGTTACATGATGTCTGCGTTGATATATTCTTATTCTTCCTATTATTGAAATTGAACCAAAATAGAGTGTGTAAAAATATATGATGTTTGCTTGCACGACAAATAAACAATGATTTAATTTATAAATAACTAAAAAACAATAAATAAAATTAATTTTGCGTTTTCTTTTCTCAAGTGGCGTCCTTTTTTCGACGACGAAAAAAGTTTTTTTCGTAAAGATCAAAACATTTTATATTGTGACCATGTTCTTTTAACTGGAAGAAAACCATTTTTGACGAAGACCATAGCATTTTAGATCGTGACCATTTTCTTTTGATTCAAACAAAATTGTTTGTATCAATATAATAACATTTTAAATGAGGACAATTTTATTTTTCTTAGAACCCTGTTCACTGAGCCAACATGGTTGCAGGTGAAAATGTTACATGGTCGCCGCAAAAATAGCTCCTATCATATTATTTTGCTCTTCGAATATGACTGTGACAATCATGTTTCCTCTCTGCGTGCGAGAGTATCTCAATTTTTCGTTAGAAGAAAAATAAATTCTTCAGATTTGCGATTCCGAATTTCAGAATTTCAGAATTTGCTCAAGCACAAAATTATTTTTGTTTGAGCAAATTCTGAAAATTTATATGTTTGAAGCTGAATACACAAAAAAAATCCGTACTTAATATAACGCAAAATTTAACATATTTTTATTGCAAAAAAATATTTATGAACTAAACGTGGGTATAAAATTCAATGACCGTACACATTGGTTCAATATGAACAAAAGCAAAAGACAATTTTCGTACGATTCCCAAAAATAGTAAGAATGAACTACACTGTTAGAAAAATATGTTTTTCATATGTTCCGATATAAACAAAATGTGTTTCGGGCACGATTTTAAACCACAATATATTTAAGTGCGAACATGTAATGTTCCTAAACTAACACTAAATGTTTGGGACATCTATGTTAATATGTTAGAATATATTATGTTTGGGGCATGAATGTTTCATAAAAATAATATGTGTGAATGTAAACATATATAAATTAACAAATTTCGAGTAAACATATATATGTTGTGATATTTTATTCAGAGAGCGACAAAAAGAGAGTATAGAGAAAGAAATAGAGATGGAAACCGGGAGGGTTGACGAAAGATATCAACAGAACAAAGCGAGAGAATGAAAAAAGAACAATTTCTGTGAAACCGCTTGTATGTTGTTTCGGAAAACTGTTTTATGATAAGGCTAAATATTTGATATGCTTAAGTCTAAATATTATTTAATTTGAATAAAGAGAATAGACATTCGGAACCAAGAGAATAGACATTCGGAACCAAGAGAATAGACATTTCAAAAACAAACTGCATATGTTTTCGCCTTGAGAGCAGCATTTTATGCATGTGTGAACATGTGTTTTGTTTATCATTTTGGCATTATGGGCACAATTTTTCGTTAAAATAAATCAGGGGTCTTCATAAAAATAACGAAAGGGCACTATACTCTTTTTAGAGTTGGGACAGTAAAATGAAATAAGGAGGAAATAGTGAAAAATTACACAGTAAAATGTAAAAAAACAAACTTTAGTTCCTCTTTATTAAAAAGTAGTCCACGAGGAGTTGACGGACACCATCAAATATAAAAGCGGGCATTAAGATCGAGTTTTACAGCTAAAACAATTTAAAAAGTTTATTTTCTTTAAAATGAATTATTAAAGAAAAATAAAAGGAATTTTAGAGCGATGGTGTTAAATGCTAGTAAAAAACTGTTCACTCCTAAATAAATTTATGTTTATATTATAAAATTATGTATAAATGTTTATACTCGACTCCACATTCTTGTTTTGTTAGTTTTTGAATTCCTTCCAAATTTTAAAGTTTTGTACAAAAACAGTTTTTTATTAAAAAATTGTTATTTTTGCAATAAAAAATAATATTTTATCCAAAAATCAGTCAATTTCGTTTATATCAAGCACTGTTACTGACTATAAATCTTTAATAACACACATTTCGAAGTTTCATTTAAAAAAATTTAATATAGTATAAATATAAATGTGTAAATTAAAAAAAAAAAAAAACAAAAAAAAATGTTCTGTCGGAGCAGGGATTGAACCCACGACCCTTTGTATGCACGGCAGACATGCTAACCACTGCTCCACGTGGCAAACAAATGTATGTTTCTGTTAAATAATGTTATGTTTGCATGGGCTCGTGGGCGCTGCAAACTATGCTATATAAATGTAACTTAAAACGATAATTATCTACTGGTGACTATAACAGCTACGTAGCCCAGTGGATAGTGTGTTGGCTTACAAACTGTATGGTCCTCGGTTCGATTCTCCGTGCAGGCGAAAGGTAAAATTTAAAAAAAATTTATAAAAGTTAATAATTTCTTCAACATTATTTGTATTACAGAAAAAGGTGCCAATAACTAAAAAATTTCGTGGAAGTGAAAATTACGAGTATGTTAGGGAATGAGCACAATCGTGTTTGGGAAAAATTCTTCCAAGCATATAATATTTTTGGCTCAAAATGCTTCCAAACATATAATATGTTCACATAAAACAAACATATTAATGTTTCGGCAGTATGCAATAATATATGTGCTTCCTGCAAAATATGTTTGGAACATATGTTAAAGAAGCGATTTTTTTTGAGGGTGTACAATATAGTTAAAATGGTCATGATTTACTTTGTTGAATTACATATCAGTCACCCTGTAGTAGAACCCAGCTTTGCTATTAACCTGACTACAAATGTGAACAAAACAAAATTATTTCACATTTCGATCCCAATGTGCAGCACTTGTGTTTCTCATTGATCATAGATATCGTTCTATAATGACTTTAGATAGTTGTTAAATGTGTCATAATATCCGACACAATTACAGTTTAATTCACTTGTAATTTAATCGTCTTTTTATTATCAAAACCCTATTAGTCGTCCATAGTTTCTCTTAACAGAGATCACCCAAATATGCCGCCTTAGCAAATTTCCTTAAACAATTTCCAATGTAGTGAACCTAGAAAGTCATGTGCCAATAGTTTGCACGACGCAGCGAATAGTCCGTTACCAACCAGCTCCATGTTCATGCCATTCAAGTCTCATGATTTGAAGTGTCCAATGACGAATTATGAACCAGAAAACAACGAATTATGACCAGAGAAGAATAATTCAATTATGTGTATCAGTGCTCCGCATTATTAGGGTGAGTTGAAAAACAAAAAGTGGCAAATGAAAGCATTACAAGAAAAACAGCATGGATCTATTTTTAATTTTAAAATGATAAAATTAATACGCGATCCACACCACTGCCCCACAAAGACGTACGCCTAGTCGCATATGTCATCATAATTATCGTCTACTTGAACTTGAATATAAACATATAAAACGTGCCTACGTATGTACCATAGTCGCATAAATTCATATCTATGTATGCTCACGTATGTACTTATATGTGTATATTAGACTGGGTCATTCTGTATTTTTTAATGTGTAGCTCGAAATGATATCAAAACAAGTGAGTAAAGTAGAAAGTCGGGCGGGGCCGACTATATCATACCCAAAACCACCTCTACTGAATTAGTGAACATTGTTTGTGGAGTATCAATGGTATAGGTTTGGGGAAAACCGCATTTCCATATTTAAGAACATTAAGGGGTACATGGGAGTTTTATCACAATCTGAACAGAAATGTCTGATATTAGGAGCTATAGTTGATTCTGAACATGTCCATTATTAAAAAAAGAGGAAATCGCTCAATTAGTGTGGGTAATAAATCCAAATTTCTGAAATAGGGCTAATACATGTACATTTGAAATTTGAGCAACATTGATTCATAAATAAGAGTATTGACCAAATTTGGGAAAATCGATCGATGCCTATATATGGGAGCTATATCTAAATCTGAATCGATTTGGATTATATTTTGCAGGTTTTGTTGATATTACAGGAGATTACCTTGTGCTAAATTTGAGTAAGATCGGTTAATAAATGAGGCCACTATGGTCAAAAATAAGGTTATAAAGGGGGCGCTACATATATATGGGAGCTATATCTAAATCTGAACAGATTTGAATGATATTTTGCGCATAGAGTCAGTGCTATAGTAGAATTGAGTTTTATGGCCAAATTTGTGAAAATCGGGCGATACATATATATGGGAGCTATACCTAATCTGAACCGATTTCGATGATTTTTTGCACATATAGTAAGTGCTATAGAAAATTAGATTTGGCCAACATTGAGTCAGATCGGTTGATAAATAAGGGGCTTATGGCCAAATTTGTGAAAATCGGGCGACACATATATATGGGAGCTATAGCTAAATCTGAACCGATTTCGATGAACTTTGGCACACTTAAAGGGTCGTCAATTAGATTATCGGTTAGTAAATGAGCGCAATCTGACCACATTTATCGAAATCGGGTGATACGTATATATGGGAGCTATATATACATTTTATCCGATTTTTTAATAGTGTGCAGATAAAGCGCTACATACCAAATTTCATCAAAATCGGTTAATAATTGCGACCGGAATCCTGCGAACAACAAATACATGGACGGACGGACACCAAGGGCTAGATCGACTCAGGAGGTGATTCTGAGTCGATCGGTATATATTTTAAAATCAATATTTCTGGTACACACAAAAAAAAATTCTGATTCAATCACGAAATTAATTGATCCAATTAATTTTTTAATTGAAATGTCTCCAATCACACACAGAAAAAAGTTTCACGAACATATTTCCAATTAAAATCTTAATTGAGTTTTAAAAAATGTTCAATTAAAAATTTAATTGAATCAACAAATTTTTTAATGATAGTATCAATTAAAAAATTAATTGGCAGTCAATTAAAAAATTAATTAATCCAATTAAAAAATTAATTGATACTATTAATTTGTGTGATTGATTTTTATTTCAATTAAATAATTTGTTGATTCAATTAAATTTTTAATTGAACATTTTTTAAAACTCAATTAAGATTTTAATTGGAAAAATTTTCGTGACATTTTTGTCTGTGTAGGCACTTTTTTTGGCAGATAAAAGTTAACATATTATACCCTGACCACTATATGGTTAGGGTATAATAATTGAATCATATTTAATACAAAAACTTGTTCAAATTGCAAAAAGTTTGCAACCATGCCCCCCACTATAGGATGGGCCGATATAGACCGCCCTTCCGATTTGTCTTCTTGGAGGTATGAAACCGCAATTTTCATTAATTTTTCATAAAATTGGAAATCTAAAGGTATTTTAGATCCATAAAGACCTTTGTTAAATTTGGTATATATCGGATATAGCCTCCATAAATCCCGATATCCCAATTACATTTCCTAACGGCATGAAACCACAATTTTTAGCAGATTTACATTAAATTGGAAATCTAAAGTTATTTTTGGCTGTTTCAAATTTTTGTCCATATAGCTCCCATATAGACAGATCCCCGATGTGACTTGCGTGCCGGCAAGACACGGAAGCCGAAATTTATATCCGATTGGCTTGATATTTGAAATCTAGAGGCATTTTTGGTTGGATAAGAGCTATGCTGAATGTTGTATATATCGGTCCATGTTTTGATATAGCGCGATCTGACTTCTTGAAGGTATAGAAGCCCCAATTTTTGTCCGATTTGCTGAAAACTTAAAACCCAAAAGGAGCTACAATACAACGAAACCTCTCAAATTTGGAAAACACCCCCAAAAGTGAACAATTTTCGTGATTAAATTAAAACATTAAAATTAATCTCTCATACTGCACACCTCCCAAATATGGACAATATTAGGTGACTGTCAATTAAAAAATTAATTGATAATTAATTAATAATTAATTAATTGATTATTAATTTTTGTGATTGATTTTTGTTTCAATTAAAAAATTTGTTGAATCAATTAAATTTTTAATTGAATATTTTTAAAACTCAATTAAGACTTTGAAAAATTTTCGTGAATTTTTTTCTGTGTTGTTAAATTTTTTTATTTAAACTAGCATAACATGTTTGGGACATATATGTTAATATGTTAGAACATATTATGTTTGGGACATAAAATGTTTGTAAATATAATATGCTTGGATGCAAACATATATTAATTTAGAAATAGCCTATAAACATATATGTGTTTAGTAGCTTGGAGCGCTATTTAACAGGGAGCGATATTGAATTAAGTTGGTGGTTGTTGCTTGTTATTACAAAATTAACATTTTATTTTTCCTTGGGCAATTGATCAGCTACTTCTTTGATCCTTACAAACTGGGTGGTCCGCTGTTCGAATCCCCGTCCGGCAAAAGGTAAAATTAAAATAAAAAAAATCATACAATTGAATAATTTCTTCTACAATGTTTGTATTACAGAAAAAGGTGCTAAGAACTAAAAAATCTCGTGAAAGTGAGAAAGATGTGGGGGAATATACAATTAGGCAGAAACAAAATTTTGAGCATTCAGGTCGAAAACCTATGTTGTTAGCACCTATATTACCTGTTTATTTTCATAATTCATTATGATTGTAAATATATAAATAAATAAATAAAATTTTGAGCACAATATTGTTTGGGAGAATTTTTTTTAAGCATATAATATTTTTGGGTGCAAAATGCTTCCAAACATATTATATGTTCACATAATAACATATTGTTTTTTGGAAGACAACATTATTGAATTTGGATGCAAAAATACAAAATGTTTGGAACTTAGACTACCCAAACATATATTGTTTAGACCAATATGCTTTCAAACATATTATATATTGGAAGAGATCAAACATATAAATGTTTGGGCAATACCCAAAAATGTATATGCTTGAAGCAAAATATGTTTGGGAGTATATGTTACAGAAGCGATTTTTTGTGAGCGTGTAGGGCTTTTCACATGGTTTTGATTCGGTGACTTGCGATTCGATTTTTAAAAATCAAATTATTCTTTTTGTAATCATTTTTTTTTTAATTTATAATAAAAAGTGAATTCTTATATTTTTTTTATTTTTAAAATACAACTTCACGCGAAAATCTACTGAGAAAGTGAAAGTTTCCTGGAGTATTTTACGTTAGACCTAGTAGTCATCTCCAGTCGAAATTTCATGTATGTACCTATTCAGTTGTCCTTAAAAATGTTTGCTTAAATATGTAAAAGTTATGTTGTCATAAAAAAACAGTAATTTTATTCTTTAACGATCTTTAATTATTTTTCTATAAGAAGTAAACTTGTCAAATAAATTTTTTGGGACATAGACTTGATAAATTTAGCAGACAAAAGTATTTGTTGGTCCTTTTTTGCATTTTTCTTTTTGATTTTTAACGAAGAAATTAACTACAACGTAATGAAAATCTAGCTAACATTGCAGAACACGCCTTATGTTATTTCCAAGTTATCAAACGTAAATAAAACATGTTGCATGTTTGACCCTAATCTATGGCATTTGGGCATATCGCAAGGTATATTTAGGAAGGTAGTTTCAAGCTATCAGATGATTACATTTTTTTCATTTGAGCAGAACTTTGATTGTCGGTATCTGCTTAATGGCATAGGCGTAGCTAAAGGGGTTTTATGGGTTTTTCATCTCCCCCTAGGTGGTCCCCTTAGGTGGTCCATTCGGAAAGTCCAATTTTGGGCAACTTTTTCGAGCATTTCGGCCGGAATAGCCCGAATTTCTTCGGAAATGTTGTCTTCCAAAGCTGGAATAGTTGCTGGCTTATTTCTGTAGACTTTAGACTTAACGTAGCCCCACAAAAAATAGTCTAAAGGCGTCAAATCGCATGATCTTGGTGGCCAACTTACCGGTCCATTTCTTGAGATGAATTGTTCTCCGAAGTTTTCCCTCAAAATGGCCATAGAATCGCGAGCTGTGTGGCATGTAGCGCCATCTTGTTGAAACCACATGTCAACCAAATTCAGTTCTTCCATTTTTGGCAACAAAAAGTTTGTTAGCATCGAACGATAGCGATCGCCATTCACCGTAACGTTGCGTCCAACAGCATCTTTGAAAAAATACGGTCCAATGATTCCACCAGCGTACAAACCACACCAAACAGTGCATTTTTCGGGATGCATGGGCAGTTCTTGAACGGCTTCTGGTTGCTCTTCACTCCAAATGCGGCAATTTTGCTTATTTACGTAGCCATTCAACCAGAAATGAGCCTCATCGCTGAACAAAATTTGTCGATAAAAAAGCGGATTTTCTGCCAACTTTTCTAGGGCCCATTCACTGAAAATTCGACGTTGTGGCTCGTTAGTAAGTCTATTCATGATGAAATGTCAAAGCATACTGAGCATCTTTCTCTTTGACACCATGTCTGAAATCCCACGTGATCTGTCAAATACTAATGCATGAAAATCCTAACCTCAAAAGAATCACCCTTTACCATTCAGTATTTCTTCAAATCATGATTATATATCATTGAATTAAATATTATGGTTTCTTCCTATCTATAAGAATTTATTTTTTCTCTTTTTGAGGTATCTTCACAATGAGCACACATCGTAGCTTTTACCCCCTACGAAAATGTTGCTAGCTACGCCAATGTTTAATAGACAATTGTGACAAATAAAAATAAAAATTCAAAATAAAATTATTTTATACCAAAAATTTTGAATTTTCAATTTGCTTTAAATTTATGACAGAAAAGTATCGAAATAAATTATCCTCATAATTGATGGTAAGAATTACTTCAATTATTCTTTTAGACCGTATCACATTTCGAAGCATACATCGATCATTTCCAGATTTTCTCTATTTTAAATTTCCAACTTTTATTTCAATTTAAATTTAATTCAATTTAACTGACAATCAAAGTTTCAATATGGCGACTGACATTTTTGTTTTTGTAATACTAAAACTACCTTACTAAATCTGCCTTGGGCATATCGTAAGTGAGCGATTTCGACCCTATTTATTTCATTATACTCTTTGAATTTGAATCAATTCTCAGGCCAAAATACTCATTTTTGATAATCAATGTACTCTCATACAAACGATATGAACTTTCAAAAATAGAGAAACCCAAATTGATTCGAATTCGAGTGACTGCTTTTCAGTCGACTGGGGTTTCTTTCGACATAGAGAAACAGGGTATAAGACAAATAATTCTAAAATATGAAATCTTATGCTACAAATTCTAAATTTATCTTCGGAAACCGTACCATTTGAATCGATTGCTTTTGGATAGGGATATGTTCCATTAAATTTTTTTCAATAATTTTATAGCCTCGAATGTCCATTACAATGTCCCTAAGTACTTACAATTTTGTACAGGGTCGATATAACCCGAATTTGAATAATTTTTATCCGCAGCAAAAGTCGTAATTTTATATCTTTGGCAAGCTTCCAAAAATGTCCTCCCAAAGATGTTCTTTATTTTAACTGCACAGGAAGTACATTTGAGTTAATTTTTTTATAACTCGCTTTTTTATATTTTGTCGAATAAAATGCTAAATCCTTTTTAGAAAATTGCGAATTTTTGAAAATATTTGATGTCAAACGTTCCTAACAAGCGTTATAATGCATTACAAATCATAACAAATTTTAAAAATTATTCGTCAAAATATCACAAAATTTCTTAATTCACATCCAAGACATTGGATTCGCTTCACACCTTAAGAAGTGATTCAAATTCAGCGCAACGGCTGTTGAAATTGTGGACATCCCTCCTATGACAAGCCCATGTTAAATGCATCGCTTCTGCGTCAATTTTGCACCACTTCCGGATCCAAAAAGGACATTTTCACTGATTTTTTGGCGACGCTTTTTTTGCTGGGTAGGTATTAAAGATTCGGCCTGGCCAAATTTTTGGCCGTATATACTTTATATATTTCTCTCTACTAGGACTAAATTAACCCAATGGTACTAAAAATCATTTTAAGTATTGTTGATAGTAATATTTTATAGAAAATATTTTGAAAACAACCAGAGCGAAAATATCATAAAATTCCGTGAACTACAAGCAAACCCCTACACACAAAAAATAGTGAACCAACCACGAAGGAAAAATTTAGTTAATTTTAAAAAACTTAATGGAATTTCAACTAAACTGTATTTCAAACACCGATATCACATTTTTTTTTTTTGCGAAAAATTCTAAAAAAAATTATTTGACATAATTAATTTTTCCACTCTTTAACCCTTATACTACGTTGGGGTCAATTTTTCCACTCTTTAACCCTTATAAAGGGTGATTTGTTAAGAGCTTGATAACTTTTTTTTTTAAAAAAACGCATAAAATTTGCAAAATCTCATCGGTTCTTTATTTGAAACGTTAGATTGGTCCATGACATTTACTTTTTGAAGATAATTTCATTTAAATGTTTACCGCGGCTGCGTCTTAGGTGGTCCATTCGGAAAGTCCAATTTTGGGCAACTTTTTCGAGCATTTCGGCCGGAATAGCCCGAATTTCTTCGGAAATGTTGTCTTCCAAAGCTGGAATAGTTGCTGGCTTATTTCTGTAGACTTTAGACTTGACGTAGCCCCACAAAAAATAGTCTAAAGGCGTCAAATCGCATGATCTTGGTGGCCAACTTACCGGTCCATTTCTTGAGATGAATTGTTCTCCGAAGTTTTCCCTCAAAATGGCCATAGAATCGCGAGCTGTGTGGCATGTAGCGCCATCTTGTTGAAACCACATGTCAACCAAGTTCAGTTCTTCCATTTTTGGCAACAAAAAGTTTGTTAGCATCGAACGATAGCGATCGCCATTCACCGTAACGTTGCGTCCAACAGCATCTTTGAAAAAATACGGTCCAATGATTCCACCAGCGTACAAACCACACCAAACAGTGCATTTTTCGGGTTGCATGGGCAGTTCTTGAACGGCTTCTGGTTGCTCTTCACTCCAAATGCGGCAATTTTGCTTATTTACGTAGCCATTCAACCAGAAATGAGCCTCATCGCTGAACAAAATTTGTCGATAAAAAAGCGGATTTTCTGCCAACTTTTCTAGGGCCCATTCACTGAAAATTCGACGTTGTGGCTCGTTAGTAAGTCTATTCATGATGAAATGTCAAAGCATACTGAGCATCTTTCTCTTTGACACCATGTCTGAAATCCCACGTGATCTGTCAAATACTAATGCATGAAAATCCTAACCTCAAAAGAATCACCCTTTACTACGTTGGGGTCATTTGATGACCCATGTCGTATTTTTCATCACCGCATTTCTTACTGTTCGAATATAATTAAAAATTTTTATCACTCAGTGCATGAATTGGTGACATATGCTGAATTCATGCTGAGTAGTAAGAACTTTTAATTATAATCCGACCTAATACCCCACGTAGAATAAGGGTTAAGGAAAATTTCGTACTTTGTATCTTCTTCGTACTTTCTGAACTATTTTGTCGGAAATTCGAATTTTAATTAATTTTATGTATAATTTTATCAACTTTGTAGTTTATTTAACTAAGGTGTGCAAAAAATTATTAAAATCAAGTTCACTTTCGTTTAGTGTACTGGCAGTAGACTCCAAGGCCACCTAGTAGAGCCTCAAAATTTTCCCATTTTCTTTCATGCCAATTTTAAGTCGAATCACATTTTTTTTTTTTTTGTTTTCAGTGTGGATGATCGGAGTTTGCACTATTTCGGCATAACAGCCACTTCCTGAGCGTTTTATTTTACTGAAAAATCCAAAATTTAAAGAAATCTATGATTGATGATATTAAATACTCAATTTACTTTTTTATTGCCACCATTGAATAAAAAGTAGCCACTCTATTGTTCATGCAAAATGTATGCTTCATAAATGGTGTTATTAACGCGTGTTGTAATCAGTTTGTTTTCTAAAATCTGTGCGAAGATTGCACGATTATGTTGACCAATGCAACGAGTGTTAATTAACATTCCCATTCTTATTGAATTTTCATGCTAATCATGTGCTCGCAATGCACTGTTACAGAAAAGGCAATCAATGACCGCATAATTTATACTAGCTAAGTAAAAGAAAATTAAAAAGAATGGAATAAATCATGTGTGTAATCCATATTGAAAATAGTTTTCCAGAATTATGTTACCACTACTTTCCATTAAAACATGAAACAATTTCGATGAATGATATAAGGGCTCACTAAATAATTTTTGGTCATTATTGCGATACAACTGTGGGCAACTGTGGCCTTGGAGAATCAGCTGATTATTTCCTTTTTCCAAATATTTTCATTAGGGGTAGTATTATTTGCAAATAATGCGAAATTTACAAAAAGGTTGAAAAAATGCACAATGCAATATATCAATATTGAATAAATTTTAGACAAACTTCATATTACCAAACACTTCAAGAATTGAGAACAATGATGTTGTCTTCTTCAAGTGATGTTATCTTTTTTACTGTAACCACCTAGTAAAAAGGAGCTTTCAAACAAACGGTTCCAGATCACAAATATTCAAACAAACGGTTCCAACCCTCAAACTTATGATCTGAATGTAGTACTACACACAAAGAAAATTTCATTAAAATTGAGCCAACGAACATTTTTCATTGATATAACGAAACATTTTCGTTAATACAATGAATATATTCGTTAATATTACGAAACGTTACGTTGATTAACAGAAAATTCGTCATAATAACGAAAAATTTCGTTGTATTAAGGAATTTCTTTAATGGCTCACCTTTAATACAACGAAAATTTTTCTATTAGTTTAACTTTGATACGACAGTGTTGCAAGTTTTATGAAAATTGGTCACTTTATTTATTTATAATATTTATAACCATAATAAATTATGAATATAAATAATGACAGAATGTAGGGTACTAACTACAAAGATTTTCGACCCAAAAAATTGGTCACTATTTTCAAGCAATGCCCCTACAAACGCACGTTATAATGTCAGATTTTTGTCATAACATATTGTGTAACTATTTAATCAATTCCTTTTTATAATATTTTTGATCCCGAAGCTCTTTAAAGTTCAAGTTTTAACAAATAAGCGATAATAATAATAATCAATCGAATGTATTTACAGCCTGAAAGTATGCAAAGATCTGTATGAAAATTTTTAGTAACTTGATTTCACCGCTGAAAATAATGTAATGTTTTTTAATGAAGTGAAAATAAAATTATTGTCAGTTTAGTTAAGGTTTAATTAAAGAACAAATATATACGGCTGAAAGTTCGACACGGCCGAATCTTATGTAGCAGCTTCCGATGGCAAGGTATATTAAAACTTCTTAGCATTATCTTTTAAAGTTTAAGTTAGTCTATATGGAGCAGTGATGCCATGCGTAGGGAAAAATCGTTTTTTGTAGGGATTTTTTCCTAATTCCATAGTTTACTACATTTTGCAACAAGAAGAGTACTTTTCCTTAATATTCCAGATATTTGAAGATCCAAAATATATGGTAGTCAAAGCTTCAACTAATGGAATACGCGATTCACCGTTAACGATGTTATTGTAATGATTTTATTTAGAAAAGTTCAAAAAATGGTTTTGCATTGGTATTTAATTACAAATGCGTAAATAGATTTCATTTGCAGGAATAAACGCTTCCATTAAGGTTCATAAACAGGTGATGGCTTCGTCAACTTGGTGCCTCTCAATATTTTCTAACACAAAGATCACTTGCAGTGCATACGCGTATTCGTGTATATAAATGTAGGATTACATATTATTACAATACTTATTCGAGCTTATTGGACTAGAAGATTAAGGCAATTAGTACTATTAAGTTACTGAAAAGAACTTGTCCAATAAGCTCGAAACCTAACCTAACCTAACTTAACATAAAAATAGTAAATGTAGTAAATGTAGTTTATTCCGGAATATCTTCAAAAACTACTTTACAACTGATATATTCACAACAGTTTTTAATGTTTTAGAAAAATGTCGTCTAGTGAAGAAAATAAAACCATTCCAAAAAAATTTAGAAAATAGCCTTTTTGACCAAATTGGCTCAATGTTGAATTAAAGGGTTGGTTAGAGGCGGTCGAAAATGACGATTTTAAATACCAATGCTTGTGGAAAGTTCATAAAGTTCTGACCTGAAGAAACACGCGGTCATTAAAGTCCACAAGAAAAATGTTGGTAGTGTTAAAAATGAGCAATGATGTTGCAATGTTCGAAATCCGAATAAAAATGTCAATATTCATATTATTGAACATTTGGTCCCTTTATTAAAGATATAATCCCTGACTATTAATTTTAAAGGAATTGAATTCAATATAAAATATTTGCTATTTTCTTTGAAACGATCCGTTCATGAAAGTGAATCAACACACATGTGTTGTCAAACTGAGAACAGATGGGGACAATCTGACAACGTAAAAATGACACCATAAGTTTTCAAAACAACAACCAGCGTTCATGATCTGAAAACGTAATGGTTACGAATTTATAAACAAAATTAAAAAAAGATTTCCCCTACCGTGACTCGAACCTGTGTTGCCTGCACGATACACGTTAACAGTCGCCTTAGCACATTGCACCAACGGCGGAGTTGACATAACAACGTCTAACGATTATTTTAAGACATTTCATGACCAAAGAAAAACGAATGCCGTTCATGAAATCGTGAACGCCCGTGGACGAAATCGTGAACATTCCGTTTTGATTTTTTGTGAACGTTTCCGTTTCATTTTGACAACGTCCGTTCACGATTGTGAAACGCAATTTTTTCTATTAGTGTAGGGAAAAAAAATGTTGGACGCAGGGAAAAAAGGGAACTTTTAGGAGCCACGTAGGGAATTTTCAAAAAACTTCCTGGCATCACTGATATGGAGTCTCTGTTCAAATAAAATAGGCAGATAAATGCTTACATAAGCCTCTTTAATTATTGATCGGTTTATATTATATATATATATTTAGTCAATATAATAAGAATATGACGTATACTATATAATATGAAACAATTTTTGCATACACGCAAAAAAATAATTCTTTCCTCCTAAACGAAATTTTAGACAAACCATGGTCGTTTCTCGTTTGCTTTTCGCTGTAAGGAAGTTTATTTGGAAGAAAACTATATACTTTTTGTGATAAACGTTTATTCTTTTCCAGGATGTAAAAACAATTTCATAAAGACTAACTCAAAAAACAATCTTTTTTGGCTAATTGCATTTTCCCTCACATCTTTCTCACTTCCACGAGTTTTTTTAGTTCTTAGCACCTTTCTCTGTAATGCAAACAATGTAGAAGAAATTATTCGATTTTATATTTTTTGTTTTAAATTTTACCTTGCGCCTGGATGGAGAATCGAACCGCGGGACCATGCAATTTGTAAGGCAACACACTATTCACTGAGCTACGTAGCTGTTATTGTCATCAATAGACAATTATCGTTATAAGTTATATTTCTATAGCATAGTTTGCGACACCCACGAGCCGATTAAACTAAGAAACATACATTTAATTGAGTACCGTGGAGCAGTGGTAGGTACGTCCGCCTTGCATACCAAGGAAGATTCCGAAAAGGTGTTCAACATTACATACTACACTATTAAATTTTTACTATGAAACTGTAAAATGTGTCTTATTAAAGACTTAAATTCCGAAAAGAACAGTGCTTGATATAAAAGAAATGGACTGTGTGGTTGGTTCAAAAATTATTTTTTTAATTGAAAATTAAATTAAAATTTTGTAACATACAAATTTTTTTGGTGATAAAAGTTTAAAATTTTCAAAGGTATTCAAAAGACTTAACAAAAGAAAAACGTTTTCGGAACACATTTTCCAAACTTTTTTTTTCTTTGCGTGTTGTAATTACAGGACCAAATTTCAACCAGATCGGGTGATATTTGTTTCTCCATGAGGCTACAAAAGTCAAATATTTAGGGTCGGTTTATATGATGGCATGGGTTTATATAGCATGGGTGTTAGATGACATATACTGACATCAGGCACCAAATTTCAACCGGATCAGATGTAATTTTGTCCTCCAAGAGACTCTGGAAATCATATCTGGGATCGGTTATACCTAAAAGTAGTCCAATGGGGTCCATTTGCAATACCATTTGTCCTACTTTAATAGCAACTACTTGTACCAAATTTCAAGTTGATAGCCTGTTTCATTCGGATGTTACCATGATTTCAACAAACGGATGGCCGAACATTGTTCGATTGCATCAAAAGTTCAACACGGCCCCAAATATTTATACTTTATGTAGTCTTATACCAATATATCGATGTATTAAAAATGGCAATGCCAATATTGTTACACACCATCCTAAAGAAAAAATTTCTCCAAAATATCTCCAATTAAAATGTTAATTTAATTTATTATTTAATTGAAATATTCAATTAAAAATTTAATTGATTCAACAAATTTTTTTATTAAATCAAAAATCAATCACAAAAATTAATAGTATCAATTGATTTTTTAATTGGATCAATTATTTTTTTAATTGACCTCGGTGATTGATACTATCGTTTCTGGTAAAATAAGAAATACAATTCAATTAAACACTAATTGGATCAACTAACTTCTTGATTGAATCCAAAAAATAATTTTTTTTGTGTATGGTGGAGGGTATAACAAAATATCAACTCAAGTATAAATCTGTAAAAGCAAAATATTGTTCATTGACGCAGCTAGAGGGTCCTGGGGGTGCCAAGCCTCCCCCAGAAAAATTTTAGCCCCCAGAATTTTTTCGGTAAATTTATAACCTTTATTTATTTGATTTATACGGTACAAACAGAACGCACGAAAAAGCTCAAAATCTAAGAAAATTTCTACTTATATAGCTTAAATGACACCAGACTAAATCCAGGCAAATCAAGATGATCAAAAAATTGAATTGGAAGGACTGAATAGACATATAGATATAAACTGTATAGACATGTATATTTCTTACTAAAAGACTTTAAAAAGTTAGAAACATAGGATGATAATAAAAAGCGCCCGAACTTGAACCGCGCCTCCCACGCTGGTTCGACTTCCGAAAGGGATCTTGCCTTTACACATCTAAGTACAATTTTTGGATAGTTTCTCCTTATTATTCAGCCTAAAAATTAAGTACGTATAATTTTAGTAATTATGCCAAAATTTTTTCGTTTTAAATTTTCTTAGCTTCGCCAATGATAGTGTTATAACTCATTTATCAAATTTGAAGGGGAGTGGTACAAAGCAACACTTGAAATAGATTATTTTCTTTCAAATGAATTATTAGCGAAGAGTAACCGTGAAAAATGGCAATTTTAACGCCTATAAACTGAAAAACTTATAATTAGAAAATTAGACATTGAAAATAGAGTGATATAGAGATATTAATCCTTTTAAACCTTGTGTATGCAATAACACCGGAAGCGATACGAGCGTGATGAGATCCCGTGGAACCTACAATAACAAAAGGATGGTAGAGAGGTTATCCCTACGATATTTTTCGATTAATTACAGTAGGTGGAGTCTTCTATGACGCACAAATTGTATATATAGAATGTTGTTGAATGTTCTGAACAAATTGGATTTTTGACGGAAAAACAATACGATTTTTTTTGTGACGTTCGTTTTGTTCGCAGTATTATGTGCATTGCATGGTTGCTTCAAACTTGGTCCAAATTGAGGCACATCTTGCCAAATTACAGGGGACGATGGGTCGGGAATATGTATAGAAATATAAAAACTTTGATCGACCACGATTTCTATGAAGCTCAAATAAATTTTTTTGCACATAATTTCCGCGGAAGACATAAAATTGTGTACTACCAAGCAACGAAACCAAAGGAAACTTCAAAAATGACAAATTCTTCTAAATGACGGTAGTTTCTGAAAGGATGTTAGTGTTATTACTTGTTACAAATACAAAAATCGCAAGATCTTTACGCTGCTTTTTAAACTGCGCTAAAACCATTAATATAATTAGTGGTAGGTCCCATTGGACCTCATCACGCAGAATCGCACTAAACTTTTTCAAATATCTATAAAAACCGATTTAATACTCAGAAAATTGAACGTCGTAACTACAAGTAAATTCCATAATATTGAGTAGTTCAAAATTTTAATCACAGTTAGTTAACTTTAACTATTGATGAAGAAAACTAACTCAGTGGAAGTACATTGAACTTACGGCCATTACCAGCACAATGGTTAAGAACTCCCAATGAGTTCGCAAATGGACTGAAGTAAATATAATAATAAGGAAATATAATAATAGGGAGGTGTTTTCTCGAACGTACGAAGAAGTTTCTCAGCGTTACTGAACTTTTACTGCGCAATATTACGAAGTCTAGTTGGACACGAAATTTCCATTTTTAGTATAAAAAAACCAACGATGAATGTCAATTCTAACTATCGTTAAGTCAATCTATTTCTAGACAATAGTTCGACTCCGAAACATGTGCTCGTGCACTGTTATAATAATATGTTTTTCATATGTTCCGATATAAACAAAATGTGTTTCGGTCAGAATTTTTTAAACACAATATATTTAAGAGCAAAAATGTAATGTTCCTAAACTAGCATTAAATGTTTGGGACACATATGTTAATATGTTAGAATATATTATGTTTGGGACATGAATGTTTCATAAAAATAATATTTGTGAAAGTAAACATATATACATTTACAAATTTCGAGTAAACATGTTGTGATATTTTATTCAAAGAGCGACAGAGAGAGAGTATAGAGAAAAATATAGAGATGGAAACCGGAAGGGTTGGCGAAAGATATCAACATAACACAACGAGAGAATCGAAAGAGAGCAATTTCTGTGAAACTGCTGGTATGTTGTTTCGGAAAACTGTTGGTATGTTAATAAGGCTTGGGAGCCACCGTGGTGCAATGGTTAGCATGCCCGCCTTGCATACACAAGGTCGTGGGTTCGATTCCTGCTTCGACCGAACACCAAAAAGTTTTTCAGCGGTGGATAATCCCACCTCAGTAATGCTGGTGAGGGTTTCAAAGCTTCTCTAAGTGGTTTCACTGCAATGTGGAACGCCGTTCGGACTCGGCTATAAAAAGGAGGTCCCTTGTCATTGAGCCTAACATGGAATCGGGCAGCACTCAGTGATAAGAGAGAAGTTCACCAATGTGGTATAACAATGGACTGAATAGTCTAAGTGAGCCTGATACATCGGGCTGCCTAACCTAACCTAAGGCTTCGCCAAAAATTTGATATGCTTAAGTCTAAATATTATTTAATTTGGATATTCGGAGTAAAGAGAATAGACATTCGGAACCAAGAGAATTGACATTTGAAAAAACAGCATGTGTTTTTGCCTTGAGAGCTGCATTTTATGTAGTGTGAACATGTGTTTTGTTTATCATTTTGGCATTATGGGCACAATTTTTTTCTTAGTTCACTGAAAAAACAGTGAACCCATTTCCATTGCAAAATGAACTAAACTGTAGTAATATTGACCATGATTGAGCCCTTAAGATTTTTTTCAACTTGTCTAGTTTATAATTCTCTTAAATTTTAGTTCATCTATAACATTGTATTTTAGTTCATTTTTACAACACCATAAGATTTATATACCCCTACCAAGTTAAAAAGTCAATATTCTTTTGGTTTACTTGCTTATTTTGTGGGAAACCTAATAATAAAAATTGGTTTACAGTCTCTTTAAAATGTCGACAACTAAACTATTTTTAAATCAATCCTTCCACAGTACAGAGAAATTAAATAATTAAAGGAACAACAAATCGTTTTACTATTATGAAAATGTTCATACATTAAAATTAAACTTTCTTTAAGCAAAAGTACTTTATTATAAAAACTTATGATGAGAGTTCTTAATACAATGTTTTTGTGAATAAAAATTATGACCACGTGGAACAAGAAAGTAGTTTATTTTAACTCGCTGTTTGGACATTTTGACTTATCCTTTTTTTATTCATCGTAGGTAATTTTTTCACATATCTTGCTGGAAAAAAATGGAAGCAATAATGAAAATTGTTAAAAATTAACACCATGTAATGAAATATAAGTTTTTAATTCTTTATATTAGCTTGTAACTTACCATATTTGGGGGCATTCTATCAAATGGTGTAAGGAATTCAAATTTTCTTTGGAAAACGTATCTCATAAAATTTGTACCTGAAACAATTAGAGAAATAATGAAGTATTCTATATAAACTCATAAAACTGTGTTGTTATCGATGTGAAGGATATAATAAAATAAATATTCTAGTCGAAAGAAAGACAAAGTTTTAATATAAAACTTACCAATTCTCTATTAAATTGTATGCTGAGGGGAAATATAAAAAGTTGTCCAAATTTATTTGGGTTACTCTGAAATTAAATATAAATTTTTTACATTAATTGAAATTATTAAATATGTTTCCAAAAAATCTAATGAAAAAAATAATAATATGCATAAAAATATTATGGTTAACCCTAGACAGTCATCATTCGTCAAAATGATGACACGTAATTTCATTTTCGATTTAAAATGCATTTTAGTCTATTGGGAAATGGTAAATTTAAGTTATACTAATTCGACCGTTTTATGAATTTTTGTGTTATACTACTTAAAACCAAATTGAATAAGAAAATAAATTCAAGTTTGGTTCACTTTCAAAATGACGAAGGATGACGTTAATGTACAAAAAATAAGGATGACTGTACAGGGTTAAAAGAAAGTTAAGGAATCCTTACCAATTCATTTTAAATTACAAGCAAAGGAGTACTAAAAAGTTTTCCAAATTTTTAACGGGTTATTCTGAAATTAAATATATGTTTTTTACATTAAAAATATAACATTGGTTTCCAAAAAAAAATGATTAAAGAAATACTAACATAAGGTATTAAAAACCTGTAATTTTGATGATAAAAAGGTCATAAAAACGTAAATATTCTAGTTGAAAGAAAGCCAATTTTTAGCAAAACTTACCAATTCTCTATTTTTTAAATTTATTTGTATCCATGTGGAGTTGCTCTGAAATTAAATATTGCTTTTACAACAAAGAAAAGCATTAAACTGGTTTCCAAAAAAATTAATTAACAAATAATAATATACATAAAAAATATTCTTTTTAAAAGAAATCCATGTTATAAAAATACTTACCAATTTATGACTAAACTGTACGCTGAGATATAACAAAAAATTTTCCAAATTCATCTGGAATTGAATATTAATTTTTTTACATAGAATAATACAAATTTCAATACACTTTCAATTTCAACATATTTTCCTAAATATTCTTAATAACTTTTTTTCTAAACTACCGATAAAATATTAATAACTTTCATTTAAAAGGTTTAATAAACAAACACCAATATATGTCTCAAAAATCCAAAATATTCCATGCCTTTATATTCCCTTGTTGCATACCTACTCAAAAGATGCAACAGCCCACGCCAACGCCAACTATACAACTGAAGCATGCCAAACAAAACCAAGCAAAGCCAAAACATTCCTACAACAACAAAAACACATGTGCCTTTATTGAAAACAACACCTCTTCCAGCCAAAAACCATCAACGAATAACAAACACACACAAACCACTAAATTAACAAAAATAAAAACAACCCCACGCTCATGTATACACAACAAAACTCAAGTAACATCATCTTTACATTAATCACATTCCACTATTCCGATAAAGATCTCTGTACTATGCATTAGTTCATCGCATCTGCTGACAATTTACTCTAAGAATAATATTCGTAAAGGCACACCAGTTTCTGAACGATGAAACGTTTAACTTAAAATTTGCAAAATTTTCATGAAATGTTATCCACCATTTTTGACGAAAATGTCTATAAATTTAATTACATGTGAACTAAAAATATTTCATTGGGTAATTTTTTACCAACAATTATTAACTATAGGAATTGTCAATAAGAAATTGCTATCCACTTTCAAGTTCATTTCTCGTAAAAAAATATTTTCTCATACAAAAAAATCTTATAGTAAATTGTACTTATTATTTAGAAAATACTATACATTTCACAAGTAGTTTTATAGCATGACAAACGAATTTTTAACTACCAGTTAAGAAATTTTTTAAGGAAATTTCCATCGTAATTTGTAGGCCATGAACTAAACGATTGCTACTTAGAATTTGTAAAATTTCCTTTCGAGTAGTTAATTTTCGTTGAAGATACGAAAAATGAACTAAAATTCTGGAAAATTCTTGTAATAAATTATTGTAAAAATCTTCTTAAATTTACGAGACACTTTTTTTTCTGTGTTCGTCAAAAGAAATCGGAACGTACGACGAGTAATTCAACATATTCAGATAAAGTAAAATAAATGAAACAGTGGTAAATATATAAAAATTACAAAGAGATCTTCATAAAAAATAACGAAAGGGCACTATACTCTTTTTAGAGTTGGGACAGTAAAATGAAAAAAGGGGAAACAGTGAAAAATTAAACTCTAAAATGTATAAAAAAATTATTTTTCCTTTTAGCGGCAAAACTCAAATCTCTAAAAGCATAATAACATTATAACTTTTTTTGCAAATTGTATTATAACTTGGTGGCGAATGATCCAAAGCAACAATTGAAAAAGTTTATTTTCTTTAAAATGAATTGTTAAAGTAAACGTGAAAACATGGTCATTTTAGAGCGATAATGCTAGTAAAAAACAGTTCACGCAAAAATAAATTTATGTGTATATTGTAAAATTATTTATGTTTATACTCGACTTCACGTTTTTCTTTTGTTAGAGTTTTTGAATTTCTTCGAAAATTTCAAACTTTTATATTGAACTTTTATACCATTTTTTTTTTTGACACAATTGTTATTTTTGCAATAAAAAACAAGTAAGTAAAGTAGAAAGTCGGGCGGGCCGACTATATCATACCCTAAACCACCATTACAGAATTAGTAATCATAAGCATTTGTGGGGTAACATTGATATAGGTCTGGGAGATAAACCGCAGTTGCATATTTAAGAAAATTAAGGGGTACATGTTTATGGGTGCTTTGTATTAATCTGACTATAGCTCGTAGTCAGTGTTGCCAGGGAAAATGGCGTTCGGTTTACCCGACAAGGACAAAAAAAAAAGTTCCATACTTTCCCAAACAATTTTCCCTACAATTTTCCCTACAATCTCTATAAAAATAAAATTTCTATAAACAAATTTTTGTGAGAAATTTTTCTGTAGAAATAAAATTTTGAAAATAAATTCTATAGAAATAAAATTTTGAGAAAAAATTCCATAGAAATAAAATTTTGAGAAATTTTTTTATAGAAATAATATTTTGAAAAAAATTGCTATAGAAATACAATTTGGACAAAATTGTCTATAGAAATAAAAAAAAAAAACAAAATTTTCATAGGAATAAAGTTTTGACAAAAATTTCTATAGAAATATTTGATTGGTAGAGATTTGTGGTAATCTTCAAATGTTGTTAGATTTTTTTTGGCACGAGCGGTAACTGTTGTTACCACACATTGTTAAAGATCAAGCCTTGCCGGCTTCTAATTTCCTCCTCTAGAGCCACCAAAATGTAAAAATTATTACAAATTGTGTTGAGTGAAAATATCCCTACATTGTGGCCCTACGTCCCTACAAGACGCTAAATATTAGAAAAACCCTACATATAGGGAATTTCCCCTACTTCTGGCAATATTGCACCTACGGAGTTAGTATGCCACTAATATTGAGCCCATTATTAAACAAGTAAGTAAAGTAGAAAGTCGGGCGGGGCCGACTATATCATACCCTAAACCACCATTACAGAATTAGTAATCATAAGCATTTGTGGGGTAACATATTGGTCTGGGAGATAAACCGCAGTTGCATATTTAAGAAAATTAAGGGGTACATGTTTATGGGTGCTTTGTATCAATCTGACTATAGTTCATAGTCAGTGTTGCCAGGGAAAATGGCGTTCGGTTTACCCGACAAGGACAAAAAAAAGTTCCCTACTTTCCCATACATTCCCAAATAATTTTACCTACTATATTTTTCGTTAAATTTAAAAAATTTTACAAAACAAAAATGGTTCTAAGTACTTTATTATCTTAAAACATGAATATGCAACGTATATAACTTAGAATATAAATTTGTATTACCACCACGGTTGCCACAGTTGGTAGAATTCTACCCAAAATAGTAACCTTTTTTGTTAAATCTCTATAAAAATAAAATTTTGGAAAAAGTTTCTATAGACAAATTTTTGTGAGAAATTTTTCTATAGAAATAAAATTTTGACAATAAATTCTATAGAAATAAATGAGAAAAAATTCCACAGAGATAAAATTTTGACAATTTTTTTAAGAAATAATATTTTGAAAAAAAAATGTCTATAGAAATACAATTTTGACAAAATGTTGTATAGAAATAAAATGTTGACAAAATTCTCTACTGGAATAAAGCATGTGTGGTAATTGTTAAAGATCAAGCCTTGCCGGCTTCTAATTTCCTACTCTAGAGCCACCAAAATGTAAAAATTATTACACATTGTGTTGAGTGAAAATGTCCTGCATTGTGGCCCTACGTCCCTACAAGACGCTAAATATTAGAAAAACCCTACATATAGGGAATTTCCCCTACTTCTAGCAACACTGGCTGTGTTGATATTGCGCCTACGGAGTTAGTATGCCACTAAAATTGAGCCCATTATTAAAGAAGAGAAAATCGTTAAATTAGTGTGGGTAATAAATACAAATTTGTAAGAATCGAGCAATATTCTTATGTAAGAGCTACAAGTATGTATAAGTACGATCGGCTAGTGCATCAAAATTTGAAATTTGAGTAACATTGGTTAATAAATAAGAGTACTATGGCCAAATTTGGGAAAATCGAGCGATGCATATATATGGAAGCTATATCTAAATCTGAACCAATTTGCATAATATTTTGCGGGTTTGATTAATACCAC
The DNA here is from genome assembly GCF_050003625.1 of Haematobia irritans. Classification (NCBI taxonomy): domain Eukaryota; kingdom Metazoa; phylum Arthropoda; class Insecta; order Diptera; family Muscidae; genus Haematobia; species Haematobia irritans. The sequence continues at coordinate 71,499,968 of NC_134398.1, read as the reverse complement.
AAAAGGCTACCTTGTGCAAGATTTGAGTAAGATCGGTTAAGAAATGAGGCCTGTATGGTCAAACATAAGTTTATAAGGGCGAATTTTTCAAAATCGGGTGATACACATATGGGAGCTACATCTACATCTGAACCGATTTCGATGACATTTTGCACATATAGTTAGTGCTATAGATGACTGGATCTAGCCAACTTTTAGTAAGATCGGTTAATAAATAAGGGTTCTATGGCCAAAATTGGGAAAATCGGGCTATACATATATATGGGAGCTATATCTAAATCTGAACCGATTTCGATGATTTTTGGCACATATAGTTAGTGCTATAGAAGACTACATTTAGCCAAATTTGGGTAAGATCGGTTGATAAATAAGGGTTTTATGGCCAAATTTAGAAAAATCGGGCGGTACATATGTATGGGAGCTATAGCTAAATCTGAACCGATTTGGATGAAATTTTGCAGACTTGAAGGGCGATGGAAAAGATAACCTTTTGCCAAATTTGGTGACGATCCGTTTGAAAAAACGCGCAACGTGATCCCATTTGTCGAAATCGGGCGATACATATATATGGGAGCTATATCCGATTTCTTCCAAATTCAATAGCGTTCGTCCTTGTGCCTAAAAACTCTCTGTACCAAATTTCATCAAAATCGGTTAATAATTGCGACCGGAATCCTGTGAACAACAAATACATGGACAGACGGACGGACACCAAGCGCTAGATTGACTCAACTAGATTCTGAGTCGATCGGTATATATTTTATGGGGTCTAAAATCAATATTTCTGGTAGGCACATTTTTTAGCCGATCAAACTTATACCCTGACCACTATGTGGTTTAGGGTATAAATAGTATTTTATCCAAAACCTCAGTCCATTTCGTTAATATCAAGCGCTGTTCTTTTCTGACTGTAAATCTTTAATAACCCACATTTCGAAGTTTCATTGTAAAAATAATATTTAATAATATGTAATGTCGAACATCTTTTCCGACTTTTTGGAATATATGTAAAAATAAATGTAAAAAAAATTTGTGTTCGGTCGGAGCAAGCATTGAACCCACGACCCATTGCATGCAAGGCGGACATGCTAACCATTGCTCCACGTGGCAAACAAATGTATGTTTCTGTTAAATAATATTTTGTTTGCATCGGCTCGTGGGCGCTGCAGACTATGCTATGCGATAATCGTCTATTGATGACCACAACAGCTACGTAGCCCAGTGGATAGTGTGTTGGCTTACAAACTGTATGGTCCTCAGCATATAGTATTTTTGGGCTCCGAATGCTTCCAAACATATATTATGTTCACGTAAAACAAGCATAATAATGTTTCCGTAATATCCAATGCTTCCTCCAAAATATGTTTGGAACATATGTTAGAGAAGCGATTTTTTGAGGGTGTGCCCTGTTCTATAAATAGACATCCTTGACTGTATGTGTTAATGAATACATGCAGCCAAGCAAGAAAATAATAAACAAAGTCACATTTAGTTGTTGATGAGTATAAGAGCTAAGAGACCCAGTGGATAGTGTATTTGGTTAGAAACCTGATGGTACGCGGTTCGATTCTCTGTCCGGAGAAAAGGAAAAATTTTATAAAATGATAAAAATAAAATCTAATAAATGGTTCTAAATAATTTGTACTACAGAAGACTAAGTGGTTTGTCAAATCCCCTCCAGAACATTAATTTCTTTCGTTTTTAAAAAAATGTATTATTTAGTTCTGAATAGTTAAATTTGAACTTGACAAAAATTTAAAACAAATTACTAACCCATAGGAAAAAGCTCGGAATGGCTCTTATAACATTCTCAAGAAGGCTAATTGAAATAGGATGCAGAATTTCACTATCTTTCAATTTATGGCTATCCTTATTCAAATTAAAAACTGAATTCTTCCATTTTATTGAAATGAACAACAATGAATTGCAGGTTTTTAGGTGTCAATAATAGAATCCGAAACAAACACTTTGTGACGTCGATATTTCGTTCTAATTTAACATAAAAATTCTAATGTGACATTCACAACTGCAGACCGAAGAGGAACAGCTGCCAAAAACTAATAAAAGAATGACACAAACAACGGGAAAACACAAAATGGGAAGGCAATGGCGACTACATTATTCCATATCGCAATATTTAACAACAAACCTGTTTACTGATCTGAATTCAGGTCATAGTACAATATGAACTTTGCTGGTTACATCAGTTAATTTATTCTTAACTTCATTAATTTCCTTTTATACCACAATTTAGTATAAAAACGAACAAATGTCATTGATAATGATGAAATGTTTTTTAATTTCGATTTCTAATTCTAAAGATGGCCAGGCAATCAACAAGGAACGAACAAAAATTCATTAAAATCAGTTTTTTGTTTATTTTATGGGAAATGGATGCAATTATTCAGTTTGACATCAGAGGCCAAAGTTTCACTGTGAATTTTTTAACCTTGCATGTAATATTTGGCCCCTAAAATTTATTTGTTTGTCACTTTTGCCTGTATGAGCCAAAAGTACCGTTTGTGGTGATTAATTCAGGTTTAGATATGAGTTGAAATTGTTGGAATAAACATATCGAGGTGTGCGATATGTAATCAATATTATCAAAATGGCGAAAAATTGGGTAATATTAAGCATTTCATACCATTAGTTCTTTTAATATTCATGTAAATACATATATCGAGAGAGAAGAAAAAATGTCTTCACTTTTTGCATTTGCACTAATACGAGGGCAGTTCGGAAACTTCTTAGCCTAGCACAAAAAGCGTGGTATAAACAGAAAAAAGTTAAGTGTTTTGGAAACTTCCACCTCTGTTATGAACACATGTTAGATTTTGTTTCGATCTGGCAACTCCTTCATATAAAACAGGTTTTCAAAAAAGACGCATCCGCAATTTTTTTACAATGGAAAAATTAGAAATGCGTGCTGCCATTAAATGTTTACATAAAACAGGTTTATCGGGACAATAAATTCATAATGATATGGTAAATGTGTTAGGTGAAAGTGCTCCTTCATATACAACAGTAAAAAATTGGGTTGCTGAATTTAAACGTGGTCTTACATGCATTGAAGATGAACCACGTAGTGGACGTCCAAAAACAGCAACAACAACAACAGAAATTGTAGCCAAGGTGCATGATATGGTATTAAATGATCGATGAATAAAAGTGCGTGAAATTGCTAATATCATGGGCATCTCAAATGATCGAGTCCGTTTAATTTTGCATGAAGAACTACACCCAGAGAAGGAATATGATCACCTCAACCATGTTTCAAGAGCAAAATGTTATTTTTGAATGGTGACCATGTAACATGTTTGTCGCAACCATGTTATTTTCTCGGAGATTATGTGTCTGATTTCGGCAAGCATATTATTTTTGGCGAGAAAATAACATTTTTGCCATAAACATGTCACATGGTCACCATCCAAAAATAACATTTTGCTCTTGAAATATGGTTGAGGTGAGCATATTCCTTCTCTGCGTGTACAGAGGAAAATGCTTTCTGCACGATGGGTGCCGCATTTGTTAACAGTCGATCAAAAACGCATAAGAATGAACATTTCTAAAGCTTGTTTGGATCGTTTTAATCGAAATAAAATGGATTTTAAGCGTGTTTCATAACTGTTGATGAGACATGGATCCACCACTATACTCCAGAGACAAAAGAACAATTCAAACAATGAACTGAAGCTGGAGGAAGTGCCCCAAAGAAGTCAAAGACAACAACAAACGGCTGGTATGGTTATGGCAACGGTTTTTTGTGACTTCAAAGGTATTTTATTGATTGACTATCTGCAAAAGGGTAAAACAATAAATTCAGAGTACTATTGCAATCTTTTGGATCAATTAAATATACAAATTCGAGAAAAACGTCTTGGCCTGCTTGACCACCCACCTTATTCTCCTGATTTAGCTCCCAGTGACTTTTACTTGTTCCCAAATCTAAAAAAAATCCTTGCTGGAAAGCGTTTTACCTCAAATGAACTACAGTTGCAACTACAGTTGTAAACCACTACTTTGAGGACATTGAGGAAAACTATCTTAATCAAGGGATAGAATTGCTAGAAAAGCGTTGGACTAAGTGTATTTCAAATTTCAAAACAAGCACACATTGCCTGTCTCTCCACACAAAAAAAATTTTTTTCTGATTCTATCACGAAATTAATTGTTCCAATTAATTTTTTAATTGAAATGTCTTCAATCACGAAAATGATAGTATCAATCACAGTTTTAATTGGGCATAGAAAAAATTCTTGGTTAAAAAATTAATTGATTTCATTGCCAAATTTAATTGATGTTGATTGCAAAAACTCAATTAATTTATTAATTAAAAAAGGTAACTATTTTCAATTACATTCTGAATTGGCTTAGAATTTTTATTTGGATTAACAATTGATTGTTTGAAAAAAAAATTAATTAAAAATTAAAAAAAAAAATGTTCATCATCATCAAGGCCGTATTCAGGGGGGGGGGGGGATGAGGGGGATCAAACCCCCCCCGAAATGAATGAATATTTTTATATAAATAAATATATATTTTTAGCTGCATAGAAAAATCTTATCGAAGATGTTGAAGAAAAGCTGGAGGTTTTATTTTGAAAAATGCTTACCTATAAAACTTGCACAAATCATAGAATACTAGTTGAAAAGCCCGTCAAACGACGGGTGCGAGAACAAAAACAAATTGTTTTTGTTCTCGCACCACAAATTTCATGTTTGGAAAATGTATTTCTGCTTTTTATGTGTGTTTGTTGTTCTTTTTGTGAACATGACTCGCTTTGTTTGGCCATAGAACAACAACGAAACAGCCAAACACACGTGTGTAAATGAAATGGAGCAAAACCTGCGAAAAGAACCTGCCTAATTTAGCGATGGAAGCAATAAAGAGATATTTCCAAACGTGCATATTTTAAAAATTTTGGTCACTTTGCCAGTTACTCAGGGATGGAAAATACAATTTTTAAGAAAGTACAAAAAAGGTATTTTTTGATCGGAAAGGTACTTGTTACTAAATTTCAACAAAAATTTCACTTGAATATTATTGTCAAGAGACTCATTTTTTAAAGAAAATAAAATTTTGACAAAATTTTCTATATAAATAAAATTTTGACAAAATTTTCTATATAAATAAAATTTTGACAAAATTTTCTATATAAATAAAATTTTGCAAAAATTTTCTATAGAAATAAAATTTTCCATTCGTTTTGTTTTGTTATTGTTGGTTTTGATCTTTAAGCATTGTTGTTTTTTTGTTGCAGCTTAAAACCATACATTGACTAAACTACAAGTGTAGTTTAACCAACAGAGGAAAAGAATGTTTGTCAAATTTATTTGGGCAAAGACCTATAGACTGCAAGATGGTTGGATGGTTTCGGAATTACCACATTCCTTATCAGCATCCTCTATTTGCAGCAAAACTATCAACCAATTATCAGAATAAATTCAGGCAGTTCATTAAACCCAACAATGAACCACACTTGAACCCTCCGAAAAAAGGTTTTGTATGATAGCCGGCTTATGCCGAAATAATTTTGCAAAAAAAAATTATATAAAAATAAAATTTTGACAAAATTTTATATAAAAATAAAATTTTGCAAAAATTCTATATAGAAATAAAATGTTGACAACATTTTCTACCGAAATATAAAATCGATAATATAGAATCGCATTCTTTTTTCGACTAAAACATTCTTGAAGTTCAATAAAATCCTGTTTTTGACTATGTCTTCTACAAAATCGAGATTTTCTTCCCACATGAACATGTCTGTTTTGCCATATTTGTAAAAGACTATTAGCAAATAAGGTTGATAAAGACTTTCTCAAAATATTAAAATATTTTGTCAAAGCTATTGTACCATAAATCTGATATCGACTCCAAACCCTGCCAGCATTTCAAAGTTCCATTTCATCTTCATCGCTACCACAGACTCGTAAATGTCACTACAACCATCCTACTGTGATGGGGGCAGCATATCATAAAGTACAAAATGTACTTCATACATCTATTTTGCCATCACTACTTTTACAAAAGCCATTTTATTTTTTGTGAAACGCCAAGCGCAACCAGCTTGTTATATTTTATTTAAATAAAAACGAAAATAAACTTCTGAAAACATAGATTTTACGCTTAAAATTGTGAAAAGTATATTGGTGAACAATTTTTGATTTTCCAAATGGAATAAAGTGATTGTTTTTCAAATATTTTACAGACACGCTGCCTCCATCGAATAAAAACACTGGCTGATAGACGCTGCAACATGTAACTCGCTACTTGTAACTCTACCTCATCATTAATGCAAAAAATTATGTTAAATGTGATGTGATAGTGGTATAAATGTTATATTTTTAAGAATTTGTAAATAATTAATAAAATTATTAAATATCTAAACAAACGTGTTTTACTCGACCACAATGATTCTTTTACCACTATCTTAAAATGTGCTTTTTCTGATTGTTTGGAGGGTCTCTTATTGGCGTCGTTCTAAATTGATCTATAAAGGCACCTAATAATTGCACTCATGCGAAACCTTTTTGTAGTAACTTGGCGTGGTACAACTTCTCAATAGTGACGGCGCTTTTCCGACGAGTTTTTGATATCGTATATGATTGTTTTCAACGTACTGGGGATTCTCAGAAGCGCCCCCAAATTCAAAAAATGTTGGCAGGGAAATGTCTACACAAAAGGTACTAAATCATTCGCGGGGGTACTACGTTACTGACCGGGGTGAAAAACTTTTGAAAAAAGTACTATAGTACTGCATTTTCCATCCCTGCAGTTACTACGTGCTCATCCGAACGTTCATTTTCAACAATGAAGAGATTCATGGCTGAACAAGAAGGTTAAATCATGGGGCCATATGATTACAATTTTTTTATTTCGACCAAATTTTAAGATGTCAAAATCATATGTTTATGGTGATTGCAGCTCTCCAAATGACACTGCATAGCAAATGCATCTCAAACAAACTCGCGCATTCATATCTGGAGAATTGTTCAAAGATGACTTGAGTATCTTGATAACATATTCCAGACCCAAAATACCACGCACATCAGTTTTTAAACTGCATCATAAACTGTTTTTGTTAATAGATGGTGAATATCCATTTGACTGACTTCCATTATTAACTTTGGTCTCATATCGGCGTTCCTCGAATGAATTATCCACTTCACAATAACTCATAGGTGACGCAATTAAATTTGAACCTTTATTTTTCTCTGGATTTGAATTATTTTTTCAGGACAATTGAAAGAATAAATAATTGCCACTTTTACCAATGCCATACGATTCTTTTATCAGCTGATTTTGACTTCTTACATAGACCAAGGAAGGTATAGACATCTCAAGTGAATTCACAGCGCTGTAGTTTGTCGGCACACCGTAGATGGCTCTTTTTCGTCTGCAATTGAGTGATTCTTTAATTTGGCTTTAATTTGTTTTCTTTCCTTTGTTCTCTCGTTGAAACACCAAATATTATGAAAGTTTATAAAATACTATTCATCTACACCTTTTTTGTAATGCAAATTTACTAATTTATACGGTTATTCTCGTTTTCCAAAAAGAAATTGAGTCACTTGACTGCGCAATTGAGTGGAATGACTGCGCACTGCAAATAAACAAAACCATGGTGAATTATCAAGGTATGTCTCTATATTTTCTTGGTCTATGCTTCTTAAAATTGTAAACAACATATTGAAATTTGTTGTTTTTGTTATCGTGATTCAACCTCCTTATTCAGCCATGGAAGAGATTAAAGACGTATCTTAGAAATTCGACTAGCGAGAGTAGACTCAAAGGATTGGCATTAATGTCGGTTCATCGCCGAATAAATGTGCCGACTGAAGAAGTCATTGATTTATTTGCTGCCCAAAAAGCCCGTCGGTTCAATTTAATATTATAAAAATATTGTATACATACCTATGCATAATTAAAATTTTCTACACATGAGATTATATGAATATTTTTTTTTAAGTTGAACCCCCCCGAATTAAAATCCTGGCTACGGCCTTGATCATCATCATAAACTGACTTAGTCTTCCGAATTTGATTAAAAGTTAATTGTATCAATTAACTTTTTAATTAAAAATTTAAAAATTTTCAATCATTGACTTAATTAACTTAATGTTTCTATCTTGATTAAAAAGTTAATTGTACCAATTAATTTATTAATTGAAAAAATTTCAACTTCAATTAACTTTTTAATTGCAAATATTTTCGCGATATTTTTCTCTGTGTCCGTTTCTTGTATTCACAACACCTCACCAGGTAATAATTCTGAATCACAAATCTATCAATTCACTATAAGCAAGAATTTAGGAGGCTGCACTTTCTAGTAGAGGTGTGGACGTGAGTAATATTTTGCTCACGCAAACTCACGACAGAGAAATCTTATTCACGCACACTCAGGCACGAAAATCTCTTAAATGTCGTGACTCACGAACAATGTTGTGACTCAGGAGAAACCTCGCGACTCACGCGTGAGTCACGCTGACGACAACGGCGTGAGTGTGCGTGAGCGCGCTGGTGGATACGGTGTTTACGGTGTTGGATGAACCATTAGCGTAGCTAGACAATTTTCCTAGGGGGGGCTATAGCCCCCCCTAGCTAAAAATTTATAGACTGAACTAATAGGTTCAATTATTGTTTTATTTCATAAAAAAGAATACAAAAATAGACATAAAAATAATATATAATAAAGCAACTAAAAGTAGTTCCACACTTTTCCCAGCAAAAAATTGAGATTTGTTTTAAAGGCACAACTTTAAAAGCCCTTCAAAAAATGTCCTCACAAAGAAGTTAATCATATTAACTACACAGGAAGTTTTTTACTTCAGTTTTTTCATATTTTAATGCGTAATTTTTGTTTTCTTTTTTCAAATAGTTTAAAAAAATAGTAAGAATAAATAAAATGGTAAAAATTATTCAAATTTTGCCACAAACATGTTAAATCCATTATAGAAAAATCGATAATTTTTGAAAATATTCAAACAAGCGTTAGAATGCATTAAAAATCATAAAAAAATATAAAAATTATTATAAATTAATGTTTCTTGAAGCTCGAGGTCTTTATAAATATTTATATAATTCTAACAAAAGGTCGACCAAAAATCAAATAAAAAACGAATAAATAAAAATTATTTATTTGGGAAAATATCACACAATTTTTTAATTCACATTCAAAACTCTGAATTCGGATCACACCGTAAGAAGTGATGCAAATTTATTGCAACGGCTGTTGAAACGGTGGACATTCGTTCTATGACGAGTTCCTATTACATTCATCGCTTCTCCGCCAATTTTGCACCACTTCCGGACCCAAAAAGAACATTTTCACTTCTTAATTTATGAAAGAATAGTTTTAATACCAATTACTATTTTTTAATTAGGATGACTAAACCAGACTAAACAATATAATAAAGGAGCTTTACAGCCTGTTTCTGTATGTCGAATGAGCTCTGTGGATCGACTAAAATGGAAACAAACAGCTGAATTTATAACCAACAAGTAAGGAAAATCTAAAGTCGGGCGGGGCCGACTATATTATACCCTGCACCACTTTGTAGATCTAAATTTTCGATACCATATCACATCCGTCAAATGTGTTGGGGGCTATATATAAAGGTTTGTCCCAAATACATACATTTAAATATCACTCGATCTGGACAGAATTTGATAGACTTCTACAAATCTATAGACTCAAAATTTAAGTCGGCTAATGCACTAGGGTGGAACACAATATTAGTAAAAAAATATGTGAAACATTTAAATCTGAAGCAATTTTAAGGAAACTTCGCAAAAGTTTATTTATGATTTATCGCTCGATATATACACGCAAAGAAAAAAAACGTTTGGAAAACGTGTACCGAAAACGTTTTTCTTTTGTTAGAGTTTTTTGAATTGCTTCGAAAATTTTAAACTTTTATCACCAAAAAAATTCGTTTGTTACGAAATTTTTATTTTTTCAATAAAAAAAGTTATTTTTGAAATAACAACACAGTCCATTTCGTTTATATCAAACACTGTTCTTTTCTGACTTTAGGTCTTTAATAAGACTCATTTTACAGTTCAAAATTTAATATAGTACAATGTAATGTTGAACATTTTTTCGGAATCTTCCGAATATATCTGGAATATATGTAAAAAAAAACAAAAGCAAAAAAAAAACTTTGGCCGAAGCAGGGATCGAACCCACGACCCTTGGCATGAGAGTCGGACGTAGCTACCACTGCTCCACGGTGCCAAACTAAATGTTTGTTTCTGTTAAATAAACTTTGTTTATTCGGTTCGTGGGCGCCGCAAGCTATGCTATATAAATATAACTTATATGGATATTTATCTATTGATGACCACAACAGGTACATAGCTCAGTGGTTAGTGTGTTGGCTTACAATGTGCATGGTCCGCGGTTCGATTCTCCGTCCAGGCGAAAGGTAAAAAAAATTTTAAAAAATTATAAAATCGTATAATTTCTTCTACATTGTTGGTATTACAGGAAAAGGTGTTAAGAACTAAAAATCCTCGTGGATGTGAGAAAGATGTGAGGGACAATGCAATTAGCAAGAAAATAATGTTTTTTTTTGAGCTAGTCTTTATGAAATTGTTTTTACATCCTGGAAAAGAATAAACGTTTATCACAGAAAGTATATACTTTTCTTCCAAATACACTTCCTTACAGCGAAAAGCAAATGAGAAACGAACTTTGTTTGTCTAAAATTTCGTTTGGGAGGAAAGAATTTTTGCGTGTATGTATTAGAAGTTTAGGAAACTTAGAGTCATTTTTACAACTTTTGAACTAAGCAGTGGCGATTTTACAAGGAAAATGTTGGTATTTTGACCATTTTTGTCGAAATCATAAAAACAACCAAATTTGGCACGCATAGCAACAATGCTAATTCTACTCTCTGTGCAAAATTTCAACTAAATCGGAGTTAAAAATTGGCCTCTGTGGTCATATGAGTGTAAATCGGGCGAAAGCTATATATGGGAGATATATCCAAATCTGAACCGATTTCAACCAAATTTGGCACGCATAGTTACAATGCTAATTTTATTCCCTATGCAAAATTTCAACTAAATCGGAGTTAAAAATTGTCCTCTGTGGGCAAATGAGTGTACGTCGGGCGAAAGCTATATATGGGAGATATATCTAAATCTGAACCGATTTGGCTGATATTTTGCAAGTTTTTCGAGACCCATAAAATATTCGGATGTACGGAATTTAAGGAAGATCGGTTGATACACACGCCAATTATGACCAGATCGGTGAAAAATATATATGGCAGCTATATCTAAATCTGAACCGATTTTTTCCAAAATCAATAGGGATCGTCTTTGAGCCGAAACAGGACCCTATACCAAATTTTAGGACAATCGGACTAAAACTGCGAGCTGTACTTTGCACACAAAAATACATCAACAGACAGACAGACGGACAGACAGACAGACGGACATCGCTAAATCGACTCAGAATTTAATTCTAAGCCGATCGGTATACTAAAGGATGGGTCTATGACCACTATTTCTTGGCGTTACATACAAATGCACAAACTTATTATACCCTGTACCACAGTAGTGGTGAAGGGTATAAAAACAGCTGTTTCTATGCATTTCAGTCGATCGATTGAATTCGTTCGACATACAAAAACAGGCTGTTAGTTATTCAGCTAAACCATAAGTTCAATCACAGCTCTATTTCATAAATCAAACATTGCCATCGGCAACTGCTACCACAACCCAAGTAATTCGATTGTGCATGAAAGTCTTTAGCGGAAATTTGTGCGGTTGTATATACTTGTTTAATTTTTATAAAAATGTAAAATCGTAAATAGGTTTTCAAATTCTGGGGGGGCTAAATTTTTTCGGGGGGTCTAAGCCCCCTCCCCAGAGGCCTTCCTACGCTTATGGCTTCATCTCAATCACTTTGGACTCGTGCATTTTATATCATCTCCTCATCCTTTCCCAAGTGTTAAACCCAATAACTTCAAGATCAATTCAGCGGGTTTCCAAAAGAGGAACAGATTAGCAAACGTAATATCAAGAACCTTACAATTATTGGGCGTGCGAATGCTGTGGCCACAAATGTCCTGGTTCATCTATTCAGTCCACGACGCAAACATTGTTTCAATCTACTATCTCTTTCAGCTTGTGTCTACTGATACATCACCAATCCTATTTCCACCACGCTCCTCTATTTTGGAGCTCAGGTTATGGAAGTGATCTTTAGTGTGTGCCCTTGCAATTATATGGCAATCGCATGTCATATTATAGATTGGTCATGTGTGCTACGATGATAAATGTACAGTTATAGAAAGTCAATTAATCAATCAATTCAAGTCATATTATACGAAAAATAAAATATAAAAAGAAAAATATCTTATGTAGGCTTTGTTATTGATTCCATGATCGACACACTAATAGTTTAGATGAAGTCCGAATATTTGTTTTGTTTTTTTTTTTTCTAAAGATAAACACAATGTCTCTTCAATAATGGCGAAACGAAAATTAATGCCTACAACCCAATGCGGAAAATGTAGAGTACACACGGTACAACAACTAGAACAAGCTATGAGTAACTATAGATATTTTGTGTCTGAAGAAAGTCGATGCTCTTGACATTGCAAAATATAAAACAGAAAGAAGTAAGTGAAAGAAACCAATGTGAAATGTCCACAAAAAACGTGATCTTTTGGCAAAAAGATCTTTGCCGACAATAATAGGTATTTTGTCAAGATAGTTTGTATAAAGATTTTAGCAAAAATTGGAAATGGAACACTTATTTATGTAACACAAAGAAGGTGCTCTTCCACTTATGTGATACGCCCCCTTTTTTGTAGAAAATAATTGACAGCTGACACACATTCAATAATGAAGCAATAGAAGAAAAACATCACTAAGAAATAAATGAAGCAGCAGTGAATCATAATAAACCAGTGAAAAATGCTTGGACTATATAAGTTCAAGTCCTTCCAATGAATTGAAAATAAATTACAGTGAAGCTCTCCCAATAATGAATACATTTCGAAGGCACTGCTTCTTCCTTCCCATTTTCTTGTACTCTGATATAATTTCTGTATAATGAAGTGATTTTCTGGTCCCGTCAAGATTCACCGTATATTAAAATAAATTATATTTCATCTAAATATAAATAATTTAACTGAATTTAATTTTTATAAATGTCGTGGGGCATTTTAAGCGATGTTTATGTCTCTCAAGATCATTTAATTGAAGATGTTTCATGGATTACAAAACAAACAACAAACTGGTACATTGATCCGAACTTCACTAGAAGTTAAAAAATATTAATGTTTCCTGTATTTTTCAGTATTACACTGAAAAAAATATTGACCTAATATGGAAGTTTATGCAACTTAAATTTTAGGACTCGAAATTTACGCAATGTTAAGGACAAAATTCTTTAAAATAATGACATTTTCATTAAAAGAAAGTTTATAATCCTTGCTTCAAAAATTTTTTTTCATTAAATTTAGGATACAAATCTTGAAATTTTGCGTCCCTCTGTTGAAGTTGTAGATCTTTGAAGTAAGGCAAATGTTCTTTAAAATAAAGAAAAACATTTTTAATTTAAGGAAATCGTCTTTAACTCAACTGACATATTGAATTTTTTAATTTAAGATAAAAATGCTTCAAATATAGGCTAAGACTTATTTTAAGGATTTGCATCTTTGGTTTAAAGTTTTTTTTTTTAGCATTAAGAAAACAGTTTGTACTTTGAAGTACTTGGCATAATTTGGATTTTGAAACTGGAATTTGTTTGTACATGAATACCTTTATTAATATATCGCAAACAGAGAATAAAAATTCGATGAAGGAGATCTGTAACCAATTTTAATTTTATCGATCCTAGATTTAAAGCCAGGGAGGTCCCTAAAAAATGTCTTTATTTTAAAGAAGCCGCATCTTTGGCTCGGAATCAATACCAAAATCCTTAAAGGAAGATCAAAATCTTTGCATCCAAGTAAACTTTTTTTTGAGTGTACGTAGAATATTAATTTTCCCCTCCCATCCTATGTTGGAGAGAACATTTACTAACTTTGTTATTCCCTTTGTAACACATCGAAATATTGGTATCAAACCCCTTAATGTATAGATATTCTGGGTCGTGGTGCAATTAAGAGTCTATCTAGGGATGTCTGTCCATCCGTCTGTTGAAATCGCGCTAATTTCCGGACGAAACAAGCCATAGACTTGGAATAAGTAACTGTTATTGATGTATGTACGAGTATGATGTGCCATATCGTACCTCTTTTAGGTAAAGCCCCCATATATATGACTTCCGGAGTTTCTAGTAAGAGAAAATTTCATCCAATCCGATGTTAGTATACGGCCTCCAGCAGCCATGCAAAAAATGGTCCATATCGGTTCATAGTAGGCTGTCCATTACATCTCTTTTAAAGAGAACATGTTCTCTTTTTGTGTTCGTATATTTTTGTTCACTCTCTTTTTTTGATGCCGTATTTTTATGTCCAACAGTGCTCTTTATGTACTCTATTTAAAAAAATAAAAATCTTAGATTGATGGAATTTTATTTATTTAGTAGGAATTCGTCACAATTGTTCGCCACTAATTGTTTACTGGGTTAAATCTGTTGACAAATTAAAGGCCGGAACACAATTACGACGATTCGACGTAAAATTAGAAATAGATGTAATTGAACGTACGACGTAAATACGCCAATACGTTGTCGTCGTCAATTGTGGACGAGATCCTAGAAACATGTGTGTTATATTTTTGACAGCGTATTTTGGAATTTATTTTGTTTATTTTTTAAGAAAATGTGATTCTTTTGTTTTTTATTGTTTTATTATATATTTATTTCGTTGTTTCTATCATTAGAAACTATTATTATTTTAATTTTGACATCAATAAAATTATTCATTATTTAATAAAGAATTTTTTATTGTAAACTCTTTTTTAGTTAAAATGTTCTCTTGTTTAAAAGCGAAAGTTCTCTTTTGAAAATTATCCATATGGAAACCCTAGTTCATAGTCATATAAGCCGATCCCCAGTTTAGGTATGGAATTTGACTTCCAGGGCGGGCATCTTGGAGGAGTAATTTCATCCAATCTGGTTAACTTTGATACGTGATGTTAGTATATGATCCTTAGCAATCATGAAAAAATTGATCCATATCGGACCACAATTATAAACAGAAAACAAATATAACAAAACTTTTCCAATAAAAAGTTGATTGAATTTTTCAATTAACAAATTAATTGATAGAATTAACTTTTTAATCAAGATAGAAATATTAAGTTAATTAAGACAATGGTTAAATTTGTTTAATTTTTAATTAAAAAAATTAATTGATACAATTAACTTTTTAATCATCTTCGGAAGACTAAGTCAGTTCAAACAACATGATGGATTTTTTTAATTTATTATTAATAACACCAGTTTACAAAAAAATTCATGTACACTTGATGAGAGGCAACTTTTCTTATGTATGTTTTTAAAAATATTTTTATGGGACAGATTTTGAGATATTCCGTTATTTTTAGTTTTTCGCTCTTTTCACTACACAAATTATATCTCGAGTTAGAAATGTATTATTAACATTTTTTTCTCTCCATGGTCGTACACTGTTAGAAAAATATATTTTTCATATGTTCCGATATAAACAAAATGTGTTTCGGGCACGATACAACGATTATAACGACCTTTCAATTTTTTGATACCATTTTGGTAGTACTTCTTCGGTTTTACCTCAAAATAAATAGGCCTCAGTTTCGGCGATCACCTCTTCATTGCAGCCAAATTTTTTCCCTGCGAGCATCCTTTTGAGGTCTGAGAACAAGAAAAAGCCGCTGGGGCCAGATCTGGAGAATACGGTGGGTGGGGAAGCAATTCGAAGACCAATTCATGAATTTTTGCCATCGTTCTCAATGACTTGTGGCACGGTGCGTTGTCTTGGTGGAACAACACTTTTTTCTTCGTCATATGGGGCCGTTTTGCCGCGATTTCGACCTTCAAACGCTCCAATAACGCCATATAATAGTCACTGTTGATGGTTTTTCCCTTCTCAAGATAATCGATAAAAATTATTCCATGCGCATCCCAAAAAACAGAGGCCATTACTTTGCCAGCGGACTTTTGAGACTTTCAACGCTTCGGAGACGGTTCACCGGTCGCTGTCCACTCATCCGACTATCGATTGGACTCAGGAGTGTAGTGATGGAACCATGTTTCATCCATTGTCACATATCGACGGAAAAACTCGGGTGTATTACGAGTTAACAGCTGCAAACACCGCTCAGAATCATCAACACGTTGTTGTTTTTGGTCAAATGTGAGCTCGAGCGGCACCCATTTTGCACAGAGCTTCCGCATATCCAAATATTGATGAATGACATGACCAGCACGTTCCCTTGATATCTTTAAGGCCTCTGCTATCTCGATCAACTTCATTTTACGGTCATTCAAAATCATTTTGTGGATTTTTTTGATGTTTTCGTCGGTAACCATCTCTTTCGGGCGTTAACTGCGTTCACCGTCCTCCGTGCTCATTTCACCACGCTTGAATTTTGCATACCAATCAATTATTGTTGATTTCCCTGAGGCAGTGTCCGGAAACTCATTATCAATCCAAGTTTTTGCTTCCACCGTATTTTTTCCCTTCAGAAAACAGTATTTTATCAAAACACGAAATTGCTTCACAAAAGACGATCTATCTCACAAACTAATTGACTTACAGACGTCAAACTTTGACGCGAAT
Organism: Haematobia irritans; assembly: GCF_050003625.1. Taxonomy (NCBI): domain Eukaryota; kingdom Metazoa; phylum Arthropoda; class Insecta; order Diptera; family Muscidae; genus Haematobia; species Haematobia irritans. The sequence goes on along the minus strand of NC_134398.1, from coordinate 71,483,235 downwards.
CATTTGAAGGTTGGTACTATATACAAATAATATGCATTTAATGCTAGCGACGCCATCTATGCGTCAGACCGGGGACTTATCAGCCAACCTGTTAGCATAGCTTGCATCGCCCACGAGCCCATGCAAACATAACATTATTTAACAGAAACATACATTTGTTGGCCACATGGAACAGTGGTTAGCATACGTTCCGATTTCTTTTAACGACCAAGAAAAAAATTTTGCCCACAATGCCAAAATGATAAACAAAACACATGTCCACACATACATAAAATGCTGCTCTCAAGACGAAAACACTTGCTGTTTTTTTTTCAAATGTCTATTCTCTTGGTTCCGAATGTCTATTCTCTTTATAATAAATAATAAATTAAATAATATTTAGACTTAAGCATATCAAATTTTTGGCCTTACCATAAAACAGTTTTCCGAAACAACATACAAGCGGTTTCACAGAAATTGCTCCCTTTTCATTCTGTCGCTGTGTTATGTTGATATCTTTCGTCAACCCTCCCGGTTTCCATCTGTATTTCTTTCTCTATACTCTCTCTCCCTGTCGCTCTCTGAATAAAATATCACAACATATATATGTTTACTCGAAATTTGTAAAATTATATGTTTACATTCACACACATTATTTTTATAAAACATTCATGCCCCAAACATAATATATTCTAACATATTAACATATGTGTCCCAAACATTTAGTGTTAGTTTAGGAACATTACATGTTTGCACTTAAATATATTGTTTTTAAAAATTGTGCCCGAAACACATTTTGTTTATATCGGAACATATGAAAAACATATTTTTGTAACAGTGCACCCACAAAAACTGCCTCTAGGCCACAGAGAAATGCATTTTTGTGTGGGTGAGTGGCTCATATTTCCATGATTTGGCATCATTCAATTGCTTATAACTTTGTAATTTTTCAGTCGTTTTTCTTCTAGTTGGTCTTATTACTTACGTTAGAGTATCGTCTATACGACCATGAAGAGAAACCCGACGTTTTTTCAATGGTTTATACTTTTCTGGCGGAAAAGGTCTATAGTAAAATACGATTATTTGGAAAATTTGACTTTTTCGAATCGATATTGAACCACTTAACTTATTACAGATCCAATTATACACGATTATTCGTAATCTTAATACCTTTCATTTAAGTACCAACAATGGAACATTTCTAACTCGAGATATAATTTGTTTAGTGAAAACAGAGCGCAAAGCTAAAAATAACGGGATATATCAAAAACAGTTCCAAAAAAATTTTTTTAAACAATTTTTTCGAATTCAGCAGATGAAAATACATAAGTCTCATCAAGTATACATTTTCAGTTATTTTTATTCAAAGTAAAAACACAAATTGGTTCAACTAATTTCGTGATTGAGTCTTTGTGTGTATATAGCCTCCATATGAAGCGATCCCCAGATTTGACTTCCGCAGACTCTTAGAGTAGCAAATTTCATCCGATCCGATTGAAATAGTATGCGAAATTTAGTTCATATCGGTTCAGGCTTATTTATGGACTTCTTTATATAAACTAATAAAAAACTAAAGTGGCTTATATAAGTATTTAATCTGCCTTTTTATCTAACCTAGACCCCATATGGACAATTTTGAAAACAAAGTCAAGAAGTTTTATCATACATTGCTATCGGCAATGTATACGGGTGAACATAGGGTTCGTTGCTTCTTCGTGCGTTATCCTACGAACCAACCAATTAAACAGACGGACGGACATAGTCCATTCAGCACAGGAAAACCATAAATGTGGGGTTCTCCTTTTTCGTTCGTACACGCACAGAAAAACCATGTTTGGACATGGTTGCCGCATCCATTTAATGTTTATCTAGAGCATGTAATTGCCGCGAAAACCATGTATTTTGTCTTTGTAAAAATAGTTTTCGAGCGGAGAAAAATGTATGGTGGCAATAAGCATTTGAATGGTTCTCAAATACCGCAAACATGTTTTATCATTTAAATGATAGAATTTGAAACCATTAAATGGTCGGGAAAATCATGTTCCTGACCATTCCATTTTTTTACTTTTTTACAGGGAAAAAAGTATTTTTATAGGTTGAGTATAGACATGCCTAGAACCATTACATGGCCATAAAGACCATTTACATTTTTTTCGTGACCATTTAATTTTTTTTAACTTTTTTACAGCGAAAAGAATTTTATAAAAACCTTGACCAGGTACACACGATTTTCATTTTGCGCGTCAGTCGTGTGTTGATTGTTTCTTGGAATGGACGAAGAATACGGATTTTTTGTGTTTTGTGTTAATTTATTTAAGTGGCACGTGGTTTTATGTGACCACAAAAAAAGGAAAGTGTAATTGAAAAAATGTACCTGTTTTTTGTTCTGCATTTTGCTATATGGTACATTTGATGAGCACGATGTAAATATGGAATAATTACTTATTGTTGAAATTGAAATAAAATAGAGTGTGTAAAAATATATGATGTTTGCTTGAACGGCATTATAAATACAAATAAACAATGAATTAGTTTATAATAAATAAAAAAAATTAGTTTTGTGTTTTCTTTTCTCAATTGGCGTCCTTTTTTCGACGATGAAAAAAGTTTTTTCATAAAGGTTGGGTCCATGTTCTTTTAACTAGGAGAAAAACATTTTTAATGAATACCATAACATTTTAAATTGTGACCATTGTCTTTTCATTCAAACAAAATTCTTTTTATCAATATAATAACATTTTAGATGAGGACAATTATATTTTTCTTAGAACCATTTTCACTGAGCCAACATGGTTGCAGGTTAAAATGTTACATGGTCGCCGCAAAAATAGCTCCTTTCATATTATTTTGCTCTTCGAATATGATTGTGACAATCATGTTTCTTCTCTGCGTGTATCAAACGTAGTCTACTTTTGTGAGGATAAATGTAAAAACAATTATATTTTGATGAATTCATTTTTTGTGTAATTAGTTATAAGAGGCATATCGAAAGTCTACCTATAATTGTAAAGGGTGATTTGTTAAGAGCTTGATAACTTTTTTTTTAAAAAAAACGCATAAAATTTGCAAAATCTCATCGGTTCTTTATTTGAAACGTTAGATTGGTCAATGACATTTACTTTTTGAAGATAATTTCATTTAAATGTTGACCGCGGCTGCGTCTTAGGTGGTCCATTCGGAAAGTCCAATTTTGGGCAACTTTTTCGAGCATTTCGGCCGGAATAGCCCGAATTTCTTCGGAAATGTTGTCTTCCAATGCTGGAATAGTTGCTGGCTTATTTCTGTAGACTTTAGACTTGACGTAGCCCCACAAAAAATAGTCTAAAGGCGTCAAATCGCATGATCTTGGTGGCCAACTTACCGGTCCATTTCTTGAGATGAATTGTTCTCCGAAGTTTTCCCTCAAAATGGCCATAGAATCGCGAGCTGTGTGGCATGTAGCGCCATCTTGTTGAAACCACATGTCAACCAAGTTCAGTTCTTCCATTTTTGGCAACAAAAAGTTTGTTAGCATCGAACGATAGCGATCGCCATTCACCGTAACGTTGCGTCCAACAGCATCTTTGAAAAAATACGGTCCAATGATTCCACCAGCGTACAAACCACACCAAACAGTGCATTTTTCGGGATGCATGGGCAGTTCTTGAACGGCTTCTGGTTGCTCTTCACTCCAAATGCGGCAATTTTGCTTATTTACGTAGCCATTCAACCAGAAATGAGCCTCATCGCTGAACAAAATTTGTCGATAAAAAAGCGGATTTTCTGCCAACTTTTCTAGGGCCCATTCACTGAAAATTCGACGTTGTGGCTCGTTAGTAAGTCTATTCATGATGAAATGTCAAAGCATACTGAGCATCTTTCTCTTTGACACCATGTCTGAAATCCCACGTGATCTGTCAAATACTAATGCATGAAAATCCTAACCTCAAAAGAATCACCCTTTATATAGCGACATGTGCAATATAATTTTTTCACAACAAACCAACCTGTTCTAATATATATGGATATATTTTTAGCTTATTTTTTCCGAATCTGTTAGGATTAAGTAAAACGTGCTAACAATCGATGAACATAGTATTTACGTTCGTATAAGAGTGCGACGAAAGAAATTAAAACAAAAAGAACCATTAGGGATATGAAATAGTAATTGTGGTTCAACATAGTTTTTTTCATTTATGTAAAAATACTCAATTTCCCTAATTTTAAGGACCAGACACACAGAATATTTCCAATTAAATTTTAAATTGATTTTTCAAAACTATCCAATTAAAATTTTAATTAATTCAACAAAAAAATCAACAAAAAAATTAATAATATCAATTAATTATTTAATTGCTTTAATTGCTTTCGGTGATTGATACTATCATTTCTGTGATTGGAAGACATTTCAATTAAAAATTAATGATTGTATACAACAATTATTTTTTTTTTTTTGGTGCACTTTCTTTTGCATCTTTTATGCTAGCAAAATAGTATTCCTATAATAAGGAAAATAAATCTTGTGCCTGCAACCCTATTGTTTCAGTGCAGAACCAAGGTTCAGTACACCCCCAAAATAATCGCTTCTCTAACATATGTCCAACAACATATTTTGCAGGAAGCATACATATATATTTTTGGATATTGCCAAAACATTCGGATGTTTCTTGTATGTGAACATATAATATGTTTCAAAGCATTTTCTCACAAACAATAATTTTTTGTAACCTCTACAATACTTCGAGGGCCCTTTCGTTAGATGTTACGAAAATCCTTTGAAGTATTTGTCACTGTTTAATTTTTTAATTTCCTTATCGTGAACTTTTGAACTTACTCCTCTGACGTCTCGGTCTCTTTTTATGCCACAAGAAGAAGAACATGATGCCGATATAGGTAAATAAAACACATGCCCACACACATCAAACGCTGACTTCAAACCAAAACCGCCGTCTCAGTTTTTCCTTTATCACTCTCTTATTCCCGAATACACATTTTAATATTCAAATTTAATAATATTTAAACATATCACATTTTTAGGGCAGCCTTATTAACATGCCAAACGCAAAGACAAAAGGAAAGCACTCATACACGAACAATTTTCCGAAACAATATACAAAGAGTTTCACAACAACCCAGCGATGCCAATTTGATGCTTTTAGCACCAAATTTTTGGAAATCAAAAAGCACTAAATTGCCTTTTTAGTGCCTTTTCAAAGTGCTTTTGGTGCTTTTTTTCAATTTGAACAGTATTAAGTTTAATTGACTATGATCTTTCATACAAAAATTCGGATTAGACTTTCAAAAGCTTAAGAACCTCAACTAACATATACTGCCAACTATAAAATTTGATTGTTATGAAGGTGGTATTGATTCTTTGTTTAATCAATATTGGTATTTAGGGTATTCTTTTGAAAAGTCTAGCGACGAGTGCAGAATTTATGAAATTGATAAAGATGTCATTAAAAACGTTTGTATTAGACTCACAAAAGCACTCATAATTGAAATAGACTCCCTCCATAGACCAATTAAAATAGAGACATACCTTGATAATTCACCATGGTGTTGTTTATTTGCAGTGCGCAGTCATTCCACTCAATTGCGCAGTCAAGTGACTCAATTTCTTTTTGGAAAACGAGAATTACCGTACAAATCAGTCAATTTGCATTACAAAAAAGATGTGGATGTATAGAGTTTTACATGTTTTTCCAATATTTGGTGTTTCATCAAAAGAACAAACGAAAGAAAACAAATTAAAGCCAAATTTAAAAATCACTCAATTGCAGACGAAAAAGAGCCATCTACGGTGTGCAGACAAACTACAGCGCCGTGAATTCACTTTCGTTGTCTATACCTTCCTTGGTCTATGCTCCCTCCTCCAAACATTAATATTTCTAAATTTAATGTCGAAGAATGTTTTTATCTTCTGAAAAAAATAGTATAATTTCTAGTTGAATTTAACTTTGATAGTAAAACGCAAATTTAAAATAGAGTTGGGCCTTAAATGTATCCTTACTTCAATTCTCCGATTTTTTGGCTCGGAATCAATACTACACTGATAGAAAAATTTTCGTTATATTAACGAAATGTGTCATTAAAAGTGAGCCAATGAAACGAATTCGTTAATACAACGAGGTTTTTCGTTATTATAATGAATTTTCTGTTAATCAACGTAACGTTTCGTACTAATTAGGAATATGTTCATAGTATTAATGAAAATGTTTCGTTATACCAATGAAACGTTTTCGTTGGCTCAATTTTAATGAAATTTTCTTTGTGTGTAAAATCATTAGTGTAAAGACAAAACCTTTGGAGCCGGGGATGTTTTTTTCAGTGTACCTAGCAAAAACAGAACTTCCAAAGCAATTGTTTGGATCCCCAATATGTGATCCGGTAGTAGTGCAAACATGGATTCAATGAATTTTACATGGGCTCGTCATAAGATGGAAGTACATACACACAAAGAAAATTTCATTAACATTGAGCCAACGAAAAATTTTCATTGATATCATGAAACATTTTCATTAATACAATGAATTTGGTTCATTGGCTCACTTTTAACGACACATTTCGTTAATATAACGAAACTTTTTCTATTAGTGTAGTCCGTTTTTTGGTCCTTTGCATTGATTTAGAAGTTGTGCCTTGAAAGTCAATAGAAATTTTTCACCAATTTCACTTTGTATCCTATTTTACGGAAAGGTTAGATTATGTATAGTGACATAGCAATATTTCAGGCACACTCAGACTATTCAATCCATTGTGATACCACTGAGGTGAGCTTCTCTCTTATCACTAAGTGCTGCCCGATTCTATGTTTACCTCAATGACAAGGGACCTTATTTTTATCCGAACGGAGTTCCACAATGCGGCGAAACCACTTAGAGAAACTTTGAAACACTCAGAAATGTCACCAGCATTACTAAGCGTGAAAATTAACATCTGAAAATTTTTTTGGTATTTTGGTCGAATCTAGTATTGATCCATTTGCATTCACACCGGCCATGCTAACCATTGCACCATGGTAACTCCCGGTGGTGACGAATAAAATGTGTTTGTGTTTTTGCTTTGGATCATTCCCCTTCTAGTTATCACAAAATTCGTAATAACAAGTTACAGTTTGATTTTGCTTTTACAGATTAATTTTGCAACATCAATAAATCTGAAATTTAATACAGGTATATAATTTTATTAGGCTTAGCATTTCACTCCGGTTGAATTAAAATTCTCGGAATCTGGCCCAAGCAAGTTTTGTCATTTCTCACTTATTTTTTCAAGAGGCAACAAGATTCGCCCCAACCGAATGTGTTCTTCTGCAATATAGTAGAAACGAATATTCAAAAATATAAAAAAAACGAATACATTATGTTGACATTATTTGGTTTCCTTGTTATTTTTCAAACAAAAATTATGCAAAATTAATGTTCATATATATGAATGAATGAGATTGTGCAATCGATAGGTTTTGTAATTTAACCCTATTTCAAAGTGAACATCAATGTTTAAAGGATAAACATATACATATTTTTAATAAATATCTTCGTAATTTGAAAGGGGATGAATCAGTTATTTTGTTATTAAACAAAACTATAACATGAAATTAGTACTAAAATTTAAACAAAAGTCGACGGTGATAAATTGAATGTCAAGGCGCATAAATAAAAAAACATACCTGTGATCGATAGAACTCATCCAAGTGATTGTGATCAAAGCCAAAATTTTTTAATCTAAATTCACTGCGAAAACTATTTGAGCATTTGCCAGTTAATTGCATTTTCAAACAAAAATCTCTGCTCTTCCCGATCTATTTGGGTATTCTCTTTTATTTAAACTTTCACTATTGCAGGAATATTTTCACTATTTATTTTTGTTTTATATAAATGGATATTTTTCTTTTTTTCAGATTTTGTTTTGAATACGCACTTCACGAGGCTTGCGCACAAACACAGATACAGTGGTGGGTGAGTGAGTGGGTGGTTGTACTATCACTTCGTTTTACTTTCGTCGTTTGTTAACAACCCCGTTGGTGTCAGATGTGCATTATGTTGCGACTATAACGGCGCGCGTAGTTTGGCGTAAACTTTAACAGGATCTTATATCACTCATATACGGAATGCACTAAAAATTCAATACTTTTCATTACAAAGTTGCTGCTCTTAGAAATCTTTGCCAAATTTAAAAAACACGACAAAAATCCCGACATCACACATTCAACGCAACCATAGGAAAATTTAGCGAGAAACAGAACAGAAAAAGATGCGCGTAGTGAATAACGGTGTTTCCGATCTGTTTGCCGGCCTTTAACGAAATGAGTACTATAATGTTTGAATAAACATATTTTATATGAGAAATTGATCGAGTGTCCGTCCGTATTGAGCGCTCTCACATTTTCAATTCAAAGACAAGAGCACCTCAGTTCTACCCCACTCTATGGGTTTACTACTGCAGTGCATCGACAGTGACAGAACGAGAGGCGAATGTGTCAAATATCATTACTAATTCAATTAAAAAGTTCAGCGTAAAGCACAGCCAAACTACAACTACAATGGTAAACAACATACGGCCAAGCCGGCAACAGAACTATCCATTAGCAGTTACCACGCTAAAATGGCTCAGGTTCAGGGGTGTTGATGTTGTTAGTAGCTAATTTTGTGAGTTTTGCGGTGGTTGGAGAGCACAGTGGAGTCGGTCTAAAAAAATGTGAAATGCTGTAGGATTATATATGCACGCAAAGAAAAAAACGTTTGGAAAATGTGTACCGAAAACGTTTTTAGAGTTTTTTGAATTTCTTCGAAAATTCGTTTTGTTTTTTATTTATCACCAAAAAAAAATCGTTTGGTACAAAATTTTTATTTTTCCAATAAAAAAATTATTTTTGAACCAACAAAACAGTCCATTTCGTTTATATCAAGCACTGTTCTCTTCTGTCTTTAATAAGACACAATTTACAGTTTCATAATAAAAATGTATAATGGTAGTACACCCATAGAAAAATTATTAACATACGGGCTCAAATCGATACCGTACGTTATTGATAGTTAGCCAACCCCGTATGGTACAATATCAATACCGAATGGTACAGGCGATACACAAAGCCATTAGCGTAGCTAGACAATTTTCCTAGGGGGACTATAGCCCCCCTAGCTAAAAATTTATAGACTGAACTTATAGGTTCAATTATTGTTTAATTTCATAAAAAAGAATACAAAAATAGACATAAAAATAATATATAATAAAGCAACTAAAAGTAGTTCCACACTTTTCCCAGCAAAAAATTGAGATTTGTTTTAAAGGCACAACTTTAAAAGCCCTTCAAAAAATGTCCTCACAAAGAAGTTAATCATATTAACTACACAGGAAGTTTTTTACTTCAGTTTTTTCATATTTTAATGCGTAATTTTTGTTTTCTTTTTTCAAATAGTTTAAAAAAATAGTAAGAATAAATAAAATGGTAAAAATTATTCAAATTTTGCCACAAACATGTTAAATCCATTATAGAAAAATCGATAATTTTTGAAAATATTCAAACAAGCGTTAGAATGCATTAAAAATCATAAAAAAATATAAAAATTATTATAAATTAATGTTTCTTGAAGCTCGAGGTCTTTATAAATATTTATATAATTCTAACAAAAGGTCGACCAAAAATCAAATAAAAAACGAATAAATAAAAATTATTTATTTGGGAAAATATCACACAATTTTTTAATTCACATTCAAAACTCTGAATTCGGATCACACCGTAAGAAGTGATGCAAATTTATTGCAACGGCTGTTGAAACGGTGGACATTCGTTATATGACGAGTTCCTATTACATTCATCGCTTCTCCGCCAATTTTGCACCACTTCCGGACCCAAAAATAACATTTTCACTTCTTTTTTGGCGACTCTTGCAGCATTATTAAGATATTAATTTATGAAAGAATAGTTTTAATACCAATTAAGATGACTAAACCAGACTAAACAATATAATAAAGGAGCTTTACAGCCTGTTTCTGTATGTCGAATGAGCTCTGTGGATCGACTAAAATGGAAACAACCAGCTGAATTTATAACCAAAAAACAGCTGTTTCTATGCATTTCAGTCGATCGATTGAACTCGTTCGACATACAGAAACAGGCTGTTAGTTATTCAACTAAACCATAAGTTCAATCACAGCTCTATATCATAAATATCAGACTTCAAACATTGCCATCGGCAACTGCTACCACAACCCAAGTAATTCGATTGTGCATGAAAGTCTTTAGCGGAACTTTGTGCGGTTGTATATACTTGTTTAATTTTTATAAAAATGTTAAATCGTAAATAGGTTTTCAAATTCTGGGGGGCGCTAAATTTTTTCTGGGGGGGTCTAAGCCCCCTCCCCAGAGGCCTTCCTACGCTTATGCGCAAAGCATGAAAGTACCATTCGGTATTATGAAAGTACCAATATGGTATTGAAAATAATACCTAAGCGGTACTATTATTTATACCATAAAGGTATTGATGTATAAACAGTGCGGTATTACCAAATAATACCTAAACGGTATTGGTTTAATAATATTTAGTTTAATAAAACACACGTAAAATATCTTTGTTACGTACTTCATTTAATACATAACATACATACAAAAGCCTAATCACTTCTCCATGCAAAGTTTTTCTCCCAATACAGCTCCATGTCGCAGTTCAGGCACTGCATCCCTCAAGTCGTCTGTAGTTGTATTTGGAAGGTTTTTGTGTATCAGTTGCACATCTAACTATAGAATGATCGAATTAGAAAACATAAATAATGCTAAACAAGTATATACGGCCGTAAGTTCGGCCAGGCCGAATCTTATGTACCCTCCACCATGGATTGCGTAGAAACTTCTACGAAAGACTGTCATCCAGAAATTTCAACTCACATGGTTGTTAAATATCATATACTACCACCACGTACCAAATTTCAACCAGATCGGATGAATTTTGCTTTTCCAAAAGGCAACGGAGGTCAAATCTGGGGATCGGTTTATATTATTATGGATTGATAGGAACCAATTCCTGCATGGTTATTGGATACCCTATACTAACACCATGTACCAAATTTCAGCCGGATCGGATGTAATTTGCTTCTCTTAGAGGCTCCGCAAGCCAAATCGGGGGATCGGTTTATATGGGGGCTATATATAATTATGGACCGATATGGACCAATTTTTGCATGGTTGTTAGAGACCATATACTTACACCATGTACCAAATTTCAGCCTGATCGGATGAAAATTGTTTCTCTTAGAGGCTCTGCAAGTCAAATCGGGGGATCGGTTTATATGGGGGCTATATATAATTATGGGCCGATGTGAACCAATTTTTGCATGGTTGTTAATAACCATATACTAACACCATGTACCAAATTTCAGCCGGATCGGATGAAATTTGCTTCTCTTAGAGGCCTCGCTATACGTAAAAGTGGACCGATATGGCCCATTTGCAATACCATCCGACCTACATCAATAACAACTACTTGTGCCAAGTTTCAAGTCGATAGCTTGTTTCGTTCGGAAGTTAGCGAGATTTCCTGCTCAGATCGACCCAGAATATATATACTTTATGGGGTCTTAGAGCAATATTTCGATGTGTTACAAACGGAATGACAAAGTTAATATACCCCCCATCCTATGGTGGAGGGTATAAAAATATACTTACCTATACTTCGCTATATTCTCAGAATTCATTTTTTTGTCATCTTATCCCAAACTGTTGTTATTTACAAGCCGCATGAAAAAACTAAACTACCAAGGCGACCAATTACAATTGGTCGCAACGTCTACATATCATGTGTTACGGCGGTGTGATAGTTAATACCATAATAATACCGGATGGAAACGATTTGATACAAAGTAGTATCAAAATTAAAAGGTAACGCGAAACAATTTATTAATACCAAACGGTAATGGCCACATACCGCCTTTTTTCTACCAGTGTATGTAATGTTGAAAACCTTTTCGTAATATTTCTAACATATCTGGAATATATGCAAACAAAAACTTTTTGGTATTCGGTCGAACCCAGGTATGCAAGGCGGACTGCTCCATAGTGCCCAACTAAATGTATGTTTCTGTTAAATAAAATTTGTTTAAACTATGCTATATAAATACAACTTATAACGATAATTGTCTGCTGATGACAATAGCAGCTACGTAGCCCAGTGGATACACCGAAAAAAATGTAAGAATGACCATTATTTGGCGCCAAAGATTTTGTTTTCATCTAGATAAGTTCATGATTTTCTTATAAATTAGTTCATGTATTGCATCGTATTTTAGTTCATTATTACTACGCTGTGGGAAGAATGTACTTACACTCATTCAAAATATTCCTGCTATCCGGAAAAATGAAAAATTTTTTAGGAAACCTATATTAAGAAATTGGTTTCAAATAAACTGTTTGTCAGTAAAATTTTCAAAAAAGTAGAGAAATTATGGAAACAAAAGTAAAACAAGCATGTATACAACTACGAAAATTTTCATACAATACAAGTAAATTTTCTATAACCACCAGTACTTTGTTTGAAAAATTAACTTTTCTTATGTATTTTGAGCTGCTGAATTCGAAAAAAAAATTTTATGGAACAGTTTTTGAGATATCCCGTAATTTTTAAATTTTCGCTCTTTTTTCACTAAACACAATATATCTCGAGTTAGAAATGTCCGATTATAACGTTGTTGGTACTTATACGAAAGGTAATAAGATGATGAATAATCGTGTGTATTGGATCTGTGATAAGTAAAGTGGTTCATAAAATATCAATGCGAAAAGTCAAAATTTTCAAAAAAATCGTATTTTACAATGAACCTTTCCGCCAGAAAAGTATAAACCATTTAAAAACAAAAAATTTTTCTATTCATGGTCGTATAGAGGATACTTAAACGTAAGTAAGTAAGGGCATTCTTTTTTTCAGTGCAGTTGAAATGGAGGCCATCCGTCCTATGAGGCTAAAGCCCCCCTAGCAAAAAATTAATAGACTGGAGCTATAGGTTCAATTAATGTTTTATTTTATAAAAATGATTAAAAATACAGACTTGAACATAACTAGACAATTAATTTATACAAAAGCAACTAAAAGTAGTTCCACACTTTTTCCCAGCAAAAAAAAAATTGGGTGTTGTTCTAAAGGCACAACGTTAAAAGCACTTCCAAAAATGTCCTGAAATTAATTATTTTAACTACGCTGGAAGTTGTTTTAATTCAATTTTTATAACTCGTTTTTTTCGTATTTTTAATTGGCGATTTTTTAATAGGTTAAAAAAGAGTACGATTTTATAAAATGATACAAATTTTTTTAAATTTTGCAGCAAAAATGTTAAAACCCCTCTAGAAAATTTTAATATTTTAATAATTTTTGAAAATATTCCAGGTCAAATGTTTCAGACAAGCATAATAATGCATTAAAAATCATAAAAACTTATTAAAAAATTGTATTCGGGAAAATATCACAAAATTTATTAATGCACCTTATAATAAAGAAACTAACTTACAATTTAGAAGGCAATGTTAAGGAATAAAATTATATATTGCCATCGGTAACTGCTACTACAATGGTTTTCAACGTCTGGGGTGGGGGGTCTAAAATTTTTCTGGGGAGGTCTAAGCCCCCTCCCCAGAGGCCTTCCTACGCTTATGCTTCCGGATCCAAAAAGATCATTTTCATTACTTTTGGGGCGACGCATTTCTACTGGGATGTATGAAGCAGAATATGTTTAGGACTATATGTTGCAGGGGCGATATTTTGAGTGTATATTTAATTATACTCTCCCCTATTGGATGGGGGTACAATAACTTTTTCATTCCGTATGTAACTCATCGAGCTATTGCTCACAGATCCAATAAAGTACATTATTTTATATTACCTGAGTCGATCTTGTCATGTACGTTTATTAAAATCGCCCTAACTTCCGAACGGTGTATTATACAAATCGATCCCGTAGATTCCGTTAATACATTTAGTTCCCATATTTACCGATCTTCAAATAATTGTATATAGCTATTAAAATTTTAATTAATTAAAAAAAGAATTGATTAAAATTTCAATAGATTCAACAATTTTTTAATTAAAACAATCACAAGATTAATTATTTTTTTTAATTGTCGATTGTGATTGATTTTATCATTTCTCTGATTGAAGAAATTAATATCGTGATTGAAGACAACAAATTTTTGTTAACTGACTTTATTTTATTTATTTATTTTATTTTTACCTTATAGTTTACGACAGACCATCTCTGTCAAAGCCACAAATTCGATATTTTTGTAAAGCAGTGGTATTTTATCAAATTTCTAATTCTATTCTCTTTATCCTCGAAGAAGACTCGAAAACACTGTACATGGTCAACACATTGAAAGGCACAACAAACACAGTTATGTCCTTGTTGGTGGTGCAAGGACATTTAATATTTCGTTACTCTTTTCAATGAACAGCTGCTATGCTTACTAGTTACGTTACGAACAAATCGCATCCAAAACAAATGTCACGTGTGATGGTGAGTGAGAGTGATCTGTACAAAGGACAATGATAAGCAATGACAATTATAATTGTTCTAATAGGCATTCGGATTGTACAGAATGAGAGAAAACTAAGCTGCAGAGAAAATATTTGAGGTTTGAGGGGGAAGTTTTTTCAGAATTCATATGACTCAGCCAATGTGAAATGGAGGCTCAGTATATAGAAAGTAGTTCAGTAGTATTGTTAGGGGTGTTACAAGTAATCTAGTGATTTTAGCATCACTAGGTTACTTAGGTGCTCTACCAAATAAATAATTCGTGGGGAAATGAATCAACTAAATGATATTCCACTTTTTAAAATTCCTATTTTGCTATTTAAATAAAGGGTGGTTAAAATTTCAAGGGCCGATGTTGATTTTGAATAAAACACAAACTATTTAGGAAATTATTGTAATTTTATTTTATTATGATATATTGGTATTACTCAATTATGTATGGAACAAAATATCGGTCAAATGGGCGCCGCGACCTCGGTGGCACACCTTCATCCGATGGTCCAAATTTTCGATGACGCTGAGGCATAATGGAGGTTCTATGCCGTTAATGTGCCGAATTATCTCATCCTTTAGCTCTTGAATTGTTGCTGGCTTATCGACGTACACCTTTTCTTTCAAGTAACCCCAAAGAAAAAAGTCCAACGGTGTCAAATCACATGATCTTGGCGTCCAATTGACATCGCCATTACATGAGATAACACGGCCATTGAATTTGTTGCGCAAAAGAGCCATTGTTTCGTTAGCTGTGTGGCAAGTAGCACCGTCCTGCTGAAACCACATATCGTCCACATCCATATCTTCCAATTCGGGCCATAAAAAGTTCGTTATAATCTCACGATAGCGAACACCATTCACAGTAACTGCCTGACAGGCCTCATTTTGGAAAAAATACGGCCCGATGATGCCGCCAGCCCATAAACCGCACCAAATAGTCACTCTTTGTGGGTGCATTGGTTTTTCCACAATCACTCTTGGATTCTCATTCGCCCAAATGCGGCAATTCTGTTTATTGACGAATCCACTGAGGTGACAATGTGTCTCATCACTGAAGATGGTTTTCTTCGAAAATTGATCATAAACTGTTGCCATTTCTTGGAACCATTCTGCCCATTCATGGCGTCCATGGTTCAAATTGAGTAAGTCTGAAATAGAGAAATGTCAAATTCGGAAAAAAACTTGGCGTTTAGGTGTGGTTCACATTCAACATCGGCCCTTACAATTTAACCACACTTTACTAGCAATGAAATTCCTCCTTATGACCACGACTGTGGAGTCGGAGTCGTAAAAATTTTGCTCGACCGGCTAAACCAAATTTTTTAAAACACTTCACATTTTTGTAACTAAGCAAGATTTTACGCAAATTAGTTTCCATTGCGTTATTCATTCGATCAATCATGCTGTACGATTGTAAATTAAATTCAACTTCGAATTACGGCTATCTTTTTATGTTTCCTAGAATGTTAGACTAGCAGATGGGCTGGATCGATCCATTTTAATGCCCATATCAATTTATTTGAAATATTTCGAACAATCGAAATTATTTTTTTTTTTTAAAGGCAATATACATAAGTGGAATATTGGCAGAACATTTTTTCAAAGTTGTTTTTTTATAGAAAATTTTGTCAAAATGTTATTTCTATAGAAAGTTTTCTCAAAATTTTATTTCTATAGCAAATTTTGTCAAAATTGTATTTCTCTATAAAATATATTCAAAATTTTATTACTATAGAAATATTTTTTTTCTATAGAAAATTTAGTCAAAATTTTATTTCTATAGAAAATTGAGTCTAAATTTTGTTTCTATAGAATATTTTGCAAAATTTTATTTCTATAGAAAATTTTACAAAATGTTGTTTGTTACACAAAATTTTTTCAAAATTTTACTTCTATTGATCATTTTATTTCTATAAAAATTTAAGTCAAAATTTTATTTCTATAAAAAATTTTGCCAACATTTTATAGTAATAGATTTTTTTATTAGAAAAAATCTTTTGTTTGCTATACATTTTTTTTTTTAATTGTATTTCTATTGATAATTTTTTCAAACTTTTATTTCTATAAAAAATTTTGCCAAATTTTATTTCTATAAACATTTTATTCAAAATTTTATTTCTATATATTTGGTCAAAATTTTATATCTATAGAAAATTTAATCAAAATTTTGTTTCTGTAGAAAATTTTGCAAAATTTTATTTCTATATAAAATTTTGCAAAATTTTATTTACTAGACAAAAATTTTTCCAAAATTTTATATCTATAGAATATTTAGTCAAAATTTTGTTTCTGTAGAAAATTTTGCAAAATTTTATTTCTATATAAAATTTTGCAAAATTTTATTTACTAGACAAAAATTTTTCCAAAATTGTATGCTCACTGATATTCACTACTAAGTCGAAAACATGTAGAATTGACTCAAATTTTCAAATTGTTCAATGAATGAATCATAAATGCATTTTTGCAAAATTGTCTAAACAATTATAAATATTTCCCAAATATTGCCCGAGATTTTGTAGAAGTCTGATTTGAGATTTTATCAAAATGTAGATCTAAATACAAAGTTGTGCAGAGTATATTATAATTGGCCCGCCCGACTTTAGACTTTCCTTGCATTTTTATTTTTTGTTAAAATTGTGTTACGTCCCATAACGTTAGTTTTAAATTTTAAGTACATAGATTTTGTAGAAGTATGTACAATTTTGCCTAAATCGATTCAGATTCAAATTCATGCATATGGGAATATAAACCTTTATATAGCTCGCAACAAATTTAAAGGATTTGAGATAGTATCAATAATTTTGGTTCACAAATTCATATACTGTTGGTATCTTCTCATATTATGATGGGTATTTATATCATTATTTTATTTATTAAACATTGCCCTAAATTTGAAATATAGAGTTCAATTGGCATCTAATGTGAAATTAAGACCATTTTTGCACACATAAATAAATAAATACGATACTTTATATCGATCCACTTACGGTGCCTCCACAATAGAACTACAAATTAGTGGTATTAAAATGAGATTTAGTTATATTACCCGGTGTCGTCTCCGGAGTCGGAGTCGGAGTCGAGCTGATGAAAAATGCTGGAGTCGGAGTCGAGCAAAATTGGCTCGACTTCACAGCCCTGCTTATGACAATAGAAGAAATTAACTATTATGGATTGTGTTCTACACTCAAAAAACAATGAACCCACCAAGAAGGAAAATGTTGGTTACAAAATTTTAACTAAATTATTTTACAAACGCTGACGTCACGCCGATTTTACAAAAAAAGTAAATATTCTTCGTCAAATTCAATAAAATTTGTTACACATAATTATTTTTTTTTTTCACTTGTATACCCACCTTTACAAAGTTCGAGTTTAGCCGCTAAAATCGTCTTTTTTCTCAAGATTACTTTTCTTTAATAATCCATTTTAAGGAATACAAACTTAATTGATAAACTCTTTTATATTAATATTCATTAACATCTTTATTTTTAGTTATTTAATTAATTATTGTTAATCATATTTTCAGCTTTAGTTAATACTTATTTCTATTTGTTTGGGTAAAGGCTCTTAAAAAGCGAATGGCCACCAATCTAGGAAAAAACGAGTACTTTCGGCTGGAATAAGTTTTTTTTGTTTGGAGTCAAAAAGTTTAATATTGTTTCACAGTGTATTTAAAAAATAACATATTTTCATAAAAAATGTTATGTCATCTCGTACTTCATCCTCCGGGAACAATAAAGATTTTATATAGTATATGATTTGATCAGTAATGAATTCTTCGTCAAATTTCAATGTATGACGAAATAAATTTGTCGACATTAAATATGGAAATATTCTCGAGTATTTTAATATTTGAAGGGAATCTATTTCTTATTTCAATTATATGTTAGGTGTTTTTGTGAATTTAATACAATCGTTTTTGTCAATCAAACTAAACACTATTAAAATTGAAAAAGCACTAAATGGAAACGACGAAAGGTACAAAATTGGTGTTTTTTTCGAAAATACATAATGAGGCCATTTGGTGTTTTAGGACCAAATTGGTGCATGAGTGCATTAAATTTGGCTATGCTCTTTTGTATTTAAATGAATGTCTCACAAATATTTGATATGCTCAAGTCTTAATATTATTTAACTTGCATATTAACACACAAAAAAATATTTTTTGTCTTCACTCACGAAATTAACTAGTCCAATTAATTTTTAATTGAAATGTCTTCAATCAAAAAATGATAGTATCAATTAAAAAATTAATTAATATTATTAATTTTTGTTTCAATTAAAAAAATTGTTGAATCAATTAAATTTTTTATTGAATATTTTTTAAAATTCAATTAAGAATTTAATTGGAAAGTGGATTTTGGTGAAATTTTTTTCTGGGAAGTTATGTATTCGGAAAAGAAAAAAGAGCGGTAAAGAATAGACATTTGGAAAGAAATGACCCTGTGATTTTGGCTTGTGTATGCGTGGTAACAAAACAAATCGAGATGGGTACAAATATTTAAAATAGTGAAAATATTAAAATGTCTCTGTCATTGGGTTAAAGCAATAGTAAAATGTCATAAAAAAGCAGCAAAGAAATTGACGTTTTTTCATATAACATTAAAACAAATCGATGAGGGCGGAAAAACAAAACAATATAATAGTTTAATATTTCAAAAGTTATATATTTATATATTTTTATTAGAAGGTTATAAACGTTAAAGATAGCAAATCAGGTAATATGTCAGAATGATATACTATTAAAACCATCCCTCTATTCCATTAATCGTAATCGAAAATCGTAAAATTTTGATTTTCTTATAACTACAAACTGCCCATTTAAAACCATTTTGTATTTAAACTCCCTAATAGAAGATAATGTCAGTGAAAAGTTTTAAATGTAAATTTAAGCAGAAATATTTATTCTTCATTTTTTCGTAGGGTGACTGCAACATTTCCAGTGAATATGAGGTACAAACATTGTTGCCTGGAAACGATCAATTAAATTAATGATTAGGAGTGAAGAAATAATTTTAAATTAACTAAAATAAAGCATTTATAAAAATGCATTTATTTGAAAGAAGCAGCATCTTTGGGTGGGAATTACTACCAAAATCCTTAAGAGGAGGCTAAAATCTTTGAATTCAAGTGTATAATGTCTCCCAGCAAAAAAAGCCAAAAAAGTAGTGAAAATGTCCTTTTTGGATCCGGAAGTGGATCCATAGGATGGATGTCCATCATTTCAACAGCCGTTGCACTGAATTCACATCACTTCCTAAGGTGTGATGCGAATCCAGTGATTTGGATGTGAATAAAGAAATTTTGTGATATTTTGACGAATAAATAATTTTTAAAATTTGTTATGATTTTTAATGCATTATAACGCTTGTCTGGAACGTTTGACATCAAATATTTTCAAAAATTCCCAATTTTTCTAGAAGTGATTTGGATGTGAATAAAGAAATTTTGTGATATTTTGACGAATAAATAGTTTTTAAAATTTGTTATAATTTTTATACCCACCACCATAGAATGGTGACGGGGGTATAATAAAGGGTGATACGGTCAAAATTTGGTCAAGGGAAAACGCGTGTAAATCAGTGAAATCGTTTATTTAAAAAATCAAATTAAATTTCTTTTTCAAGTTAGTATAAAATTCAGGAAAAATATTCAGTTAGGCTTTCGCTTTTCCAAATCCGAATTGCCGGGCCTCACGCTTGACACCTGACATCAGATTTTGTACAGCCACCTTGTCCACCTTCTTCGCCGCAGAAAGCCAGTTTGACTTGAACTGCTGCTCGTCCTTAGCAGTTTTTTTTTTGGTCTTCTTTAGGTTCCGCTTGACAATAGCCCAGTATTTCTCAATTGGGCGGAGCTCTGGCGTGTTGGGAGGGTTCTTGTCCTTGGGAACCACCTGCACGTTGTTGGCGGCGTACCACTCCATGGCCTTTTTACCGTAATGGCAAGATGCCAAATCCGGCCAAAACAGTACGGAACAACCGTGTTTCTTCAGGAAAGGCAGCAGACGTTTATTCAAACACTCTTTCACGTAAATTTCTTGGTTGACAGTCCCGGAAGCTATGAAAATGCTGCTTTTCAAGCCACAGGTACAGATGGCTTGCCAAACCAGATATTTCTTTGCGAACTTTGACAGTTTTATGTGCTTGAAAATATCTGCTACCTTTCCCCTTCCTTTTGCCGTATAAAACTCCTGTCCCGGAAGCTGCTTGTAGTCGGCTTTGACGTAGGTTTCGTCGTCCATTACCACGCAGTCAAACTTCGTCAGCATCGTCGGGGATCGCGCTTTGGCCGTCGTATTTTGTTTATCATCGCGATTTGGAGTCACTACCTTCTTGTAAGTCGATAGCCCGTCTCGTTTTTTGGCTCGATGCACGGTTGTAGACGATACACCCAGCTTATTTGCGGCATCTCCGAGAGAGAGGTTAGGGTTTCGCTTGAAACTACCGGCAACTCTCTTTGTCGTCTCAGCGGCTTCCGGTTTTCGATTTCCCCCCGATCCAGACTTCCTGGCTGTCGACAAACGTTCCCCAAACACTTTAATTACATTTGTAACGGTTGATTTGGCAACTTTTAGCGATTTTGCCAGCTTTGCGTGCGATTAGCTCGGATTTTCGCAATGCGCGAGCAAAATTTTGATACGCTGCTCTTCTTGCTTGGACGGCATCTTGACAACTGAAGAGTGAATTCCAAAATCAAAATAGGAGCAACATTCTACACACACACCTTCAAAATGAGGGGTATTCAGGTTTTTTAAATGCAAAATTAAAAGAAATACGTCAAGTTTATATTGACCAAATTTTGACCGGGTCTTGGGCTTATAGAAATCGTAGTTTTTATCCAATTTGCCTGAAATTTGAAATCTAGAGGTATTTTATGACCATAAAGAGGTGTTTCAAAAAATCGTGAGTATCGGTCCATGTTTTGGTATAGTCCCCATATAGTCCGATCTCCCGATTTTACACCGAAAAAAAAGTTTACTATTTTTTATGAAAAATGAACTAACCGATAGTAAGAATGACCATGATTTGGCGCCAAAGATTTTTTTCATCTAGATAAGTTCATGATTTTCTTATAAATTAGTTCATGTATTGCATCGTATTTTAGTTCATTATTACTATGCTGTGGGAAGAATATAGTTAAACTCATTCAAAATATTCCTGCTATCCGGAAAAATGAACAATTTTTTGGGAAACCTGTATTAAGAAATTGGTTTGAAATAAACTGTTTGTCGGTATAATTTTCAAAAAAGTAGAGAAATTGAGGAATCAAAGGTACAACAAGCCTGTATACAACTAATACATTTTTCGTACAAAACAAGTCAATTTTCTATAACCACCAGTATTTTATTCCAAAAAATTATTATTATATTACACAAAACTATGGTTTATGATATACAATAAAGGAAATATTTTTATTAGTACGTTGGATGCAGTTACTTGTCGGTAGTTAGTAATTGCTTCTTCAAAAGAGTAATATTCTACGTTATTAGGACTAAACTAATTAATTTAAATTTCCATGTTTTCTATCCAGATAAAAGATATATTGAATTGTCCAATTTCATCGATTTTGGTTAACTTTTGTTGGACGGATTTGTCTTATAAGCATCTGAAATTGCAAAGTTATACAAAATATAAGAAAAATATTATCAAATTCTATCGTTCATATTGATTTTTAACTTACGGTTTTCAAGAGTGTTTCCTAGAGCCAATAAGGATATCAGCTTAATTAGCATTAAACAGTAAGAATATTCAAAAAAATACCATTACAAGACCTGTTTACCTGCAAGTGAAAATAATAATTTTTAATAAATTTAAATTTTAGTTTTATTAAAAACGGACAAAATACCGTTTATAGAAAACTTACCACATTGAAAAATCCATCCAGTTGGTACATTATTGAAATCATATCCATGGACTAATGGGACGTTTTTGAAATTATTCTCAGAATATATTTGAAATAAAAAATGAAAAAAAAAAAATTAGACATAATTTCCAATTGTCATCGCAATTTTCATGATACGTTTTCTTTAATAATCCATTATAAAAAAATAATCTTTATAAAAAACTTGGTTTGGGCTATTCTCCATCAAGTTATATTTAAATTTGTATCGGAAGACGTACAATTTTACACTTTTCTTAGTAATTTATTTTTATTTTTAGCGTCTAAACTCGAACTTAGTACTCACCTGTAGGAATTGCTGTAACATAAAAAATATAGATTCAAAAACATGGTTGCATCTCCAACCTGTGATCCAGATGTAGAATAAATATAGATCATCCTATTACCACTCATGTTGTATATTTTTTATGTAAATCTATTAAAAATCCGCACTAATTTTAAACTATTAACAGAAATATACAGTTCCTTAATCTGTTATTTGTTTTTTATCAATAAAAAGCGTTTCTGATTATTCTAACATCACATCATTCACTTCTCAGTTTATAAAATGTTTCGAAATAAATGTATTTTCATTAATAATCACCAATACCTCACGTACAATTTTGCAAAATTAAAACCACGTGTGCACTTCATAAATGCATCAACATAACTGAATGCAACAATAAAACTCAAAGACACAAATAGCCATAAAGAAAAACAACTCCGTAAAGAAAAACAACCCACACACACACACGATCCCTTTCTGATCTCGCTATTGCAAGAAAACAACTCTCACCACAAAAGATACCAACAACACACAAGGAACATTCCATTGTCTCTAGAATCAAAACAACCAACAACAGCATAAATGACGCAATAACAAACACAAACAATCATACGAGATATACACAAAATGTCTCTTAAAAACTCCCTCACATGATGCACTCACATTTTCCAGTAGCACGTTTATTGATTAGTTTGAATTCTATCTATAAGTTAAGGTAAAATATATACCAAATCTATGAGGAATCTATAAAAAATGATATACACCCGGCAAGGATTATATTAACTACTTTTTATTCTACTTTATCTACAATTTTCAATGTGAGGAAAAACACTCCAACTTGTAATAAAAAGGGAAATAATCTGTAGGTAGCCATCATACGAATCGGTAATGTCGTTAAGTTAATTTTTACTACAAAAAATTTTTTCCATACAAAATTTTTTCTTAGTAAATTGTCTACATTTCGTAGTAAGATTTTTATATTGCCCATGTATTTTTATAATAGAATCAACGATGCATTAACTACTGTGTTGGAAATTTATTTAAGGAAAAATCCTTCCCATTTCGTAGTTAGTGAACTAAAAAACATTTACTGAATTTTTATAAGTTTTCCTTTAGCTAAGTTAATTTTCGTTGTGGTTACGAAAAATGAACTATATTACAGTAAATTTGTTGAACTATGTGGAAGTCAAAATGGTCCTTAAATTTACAAGACACTTTTTTTTCTGTGTACTTCTTGGGCTTATAGAAACCGCAGTTTTTATTCAATTTACGTGAAATTGGAAATCTAGAGGTATTGTAGGACCACAAATACGTGTGCCAAATATTGTGAGTATCGGTCCATATTTTGGTATAGACCCCATATAGACCGATCTCCCGATTTTACTTCTTGGGCTTCTAGAATCCTATTTGCCTGAAATTGGAAATCTAGAGGTATTTTCGGGTCATAAAGAGGTGTGCCGAAAACGGTGAGTATCGGTCCATATTTTAGTATAGCCCCCATAAGAGCGATCTCCCGATTTAATTCCTTGGGTTTCTAGAAACCGTAGTTTTTATCTGACTTGCCAGAAATTGTAAATATTCTGGTATTTTAGGCTCACAAAAACGTGTATCGGATTAAGTTTTTATCGGTCCATTTGGTAATGCCTCCATATAGACCGACTTGACTTCTTGAGGGTGTAGAAGGCGCACTGATCATGAAAATTGCTTGAAACTCAATGTAATATTTCCAGATTTTACTTCTACAGATTTAAGATTTCAAATCAAGACGTTATTTTATAATTTTCTTGCACACTTACAAGAGATGTTAATGATTCCTCTAAAACTCAAACAAAAATGGTTCTTATAAATCCAGAATATGATATAGTTCTCATAGGTGAAATCTTTAAATTTATCTTCGGGAAGTGTCCTCAAGTCCTCAAGCCCTCCTGAAATTTCAAAGGAAACCCTAATATTTGGTTCATGGTGGTGAGTATTTAAGATTCGGCCCGGCCGAACTTAGTGCTGTATATAAAGGGTGATTTGTTAAGAGCTTGATAACTTTTTTTTTAAAAAACGCATAAAATTTGCAAAATCTCATCGGTTCTTTATTTGAAACGTTAGATTGGTCCACGACATTTACTTTTTGAAGATAATTTCATTTAAATGTTGACCGCGGCTGCGTCTTAGGTGGTCCATTCGGAAAGTCCAATTTTGGGCAACTTTTTCGAGCATTTCGGCCGGAATAGCCCGAATTTCTTCGGAAATGTTGTCTTCCAAAGCTGGAATAGTTGCTGGCTTATTTCTGTAGACTTTAGACTTGACGTAGCCCCACAAAAAATAGTCTAAAGGCGTCAAATCGCATGATCTTGGTGGCCAACTTACCGGTCCATTTCTTGAGATGAATTGTTCTCCGAAGTTTTCCCTCAAAATGGCCATAGAATCGCGAGCTGTGTGGCATGTAGCGCCATCTTGTTGAAACCACATGTCAACCAAGTTCAGTTCTTCCATTTTTGGCAACAAAAAGTTTGTTAGCATCGAACGATAGCGATCGCCATTCACCGTAACGTTGCGTCCAACAGCATCTTTGAAAAAATACGGTCCAATGATTCCACCAGCGTACAAACCACACCAAACAGTGCATTTTTCGGGATGCATGGGCAGTTCTTGAACGGCTTCTGGTTGCTCTTCACTCCAAATGCGGCAATTTTGCTTATTTACGTAGCCATTCAACCAGAAATGAGCCTCATCGCTGAACAAAATTTGTCGATAAAAAAGCGGATTTTCTGCCAACTTTTCTAGGGCCCATTCACTGAAAATTCGACGTTGTGGCAGATCGTTCGGCGTCAGTTCTTGCACGAGCTGTATTTTATACGGTTTTACACCAAGATCTTTGCGTAAAATCTTCCATGTGGTCGAATAACACAAACCCAATTGCTGCGAACGGCGACGAATCGACATTTCACGGTCTTCAGCAACACTCTCAGAAACAGACGCAATATTCTCTTCTGTACGCACTGTACGCATTCGTGTGGTTGGTTTAATGTCCAATAAAGTAAACTGAGTGCGAAACTTGGTCACAATCGCATTAATTGTTTGCTCACTTGGTCGATTATGTAGACCATAAATCGGACGTAAAGCGCGAAACACATTTCGAACCGAACACTGATTTTGGTAATAAAATTCAATGATTTGCAAGCGTTGCTCGTTAGTAAGTCTATTCATGATGAAATGTCAAAGCATACTGAGCATCTTTCTCTTTGACACCATGTCTGAAATCCCACGTGATCTGTCAAATACTAATGCATGAAAATCCTAACCTCAAAAGAATCACCCTTTACTTGTTAATGCATTATAACGCTTGTCTGGAACGTTTGACATCAAATATTTTCAAAAATTCCCAATTTTTCTAGAAATGATTTAGCATTTTTTTCGGCAAAATTTAAATAATTTGCACTATTTTAATAATTTTTAATCTGTTTTTAACCCATTTGAAACAATAAAATTTTAAATTTCCCATTAAAAATATGAAAAATGCAAGTTATAAGAAATGAACTCAAATGAACTTCCTGTGCACTTAAAATAAAGAATATCTTTGGGAGAACATTTTTGGAAGTGCTTTTAAAGTGGTGCCTTAAGAAGAACTTCCAAATTTTTTTGCTGGGATACCCAGTAAAAAAAGCGTCGCAGTAGTGAAAATGTTCTTTTCGGATCCGGAAGTGGTTCAAATTTGGCGCAGAAGCGATGAATTTAACATGGACTTGTCATACACTGAAAAAAAAGCATACTCGGTTCCAAAGATTTTGTCTTTATTTTAAAAAATTTGGTATTGATTCAGAGCCAAAGAAGCGGAGAATACAAGTAAGGATACTTTTAAGACACAATTCTCTTTTAAATTTAGGTTTTGTGTACTTGCTTCTAGGAAGAAAATTTTAATTTTTCACTTTTTCAGCTTTTTTTCTTCATATGCTATCAAAGTCCTTTAAAAACGAGTTAACGACAACTTTATTTTCCAAATTCAGACTCGACCTCCAGTAGAAATTATTCTACGTTTCAAGTAAAAAACTTCTTTAAAATAAAGTTTTGAAAAACATGTCTTATATTTGAACGATTTTTTGCTTTGTAGTCAAGATGCAAAAAGACAACAAATTTAAAGACAATTTCATTGAATTTAAAGAATTTTTCTGAATTATTAAAGTCAAGTTGACCTTAGCCTATAAATTTTTTCTTTCATGTTAAGATACCCATTCTTAAGTCAAATCACTTAATTATAAGGACAATACGAATTCATTGAAAAGTTTATCGACTTTTGGACAAGAAAAATAACTTTATTTTAGAAAAATGCGTCTTCTATGCTAAGCAAAATTTGTATTCGTATTTTAAAGACATGAAATCTTTGACCTCACGACAATATTTTTTTCAGTGTAGGACGGATGTCCACTATTTCAACTGCCGTTGCACTGAATTTGCATAACTTCTTAAGGTGTGATGCGAATTCAGTGTTTTGGATGTGAATTAAGAAAATATGTGATATTTTGACAAATAAATAAATTTGATAATTTTTTATGATTTTTAATGCTTTCTTACGCTTGTCTGGAATGTTTGACATCAAATATTTTCAAAAACTCGCAAGTTTTCTAGACTGGATTTAACATTATTTTCGGCAAAATTTAAATAATTTGTATCATTTTTTTAATTCCTAATCTGTTTTTAACCTATTTGAAACAAAAATAAATTTAATTTTCCATTAAAATAATGAAAAAAGCGAGTTATAAAAAATTGACTCAAATGAACTTCCTGTACAGTTAAAATAAAGAACATCTTTGAGAGAACATTTTTGGAAGTGCTTTTAAAGCTGTGCCTTACAAGAACTTCCAAATTTTTGTTGCTGGGTATGTCGAACACAAAACATATCACGGTTTTGAAGTCAATATCACGATTCATCAAGTAGTTAACGCAGAAATTCAGTTTACTCTTCAATCAATCCCATTCTACTTTTGAAGGCAATAAGTGTTCACAAAGATGGCCAAATGGCACTCTAATTGACAGTAGAAATCTTCATCGTCATAAATCAATAACTCGAATGTTGAGGCCTATAGCATCACCAATTAATAAACACATCTACGAACTTCCCCACCAATAACTAAAGCTCACAAGGGATATCACCACCTTAGTCCAAAATCTCAATTATGATAAATGTTTAAAATATGTTAATATTTCTCTTGGAATTTTTCCAAGAGAATATCGCTGAAATCATATTCCTTATACTCAATATTAAGCAAATTGGTAAACAATAGACCGATTGCTATTATTCTCATAAATAAGTACGTACGTATGTAGGTCCAACCAAAACAATCTTATCATTAATAGTAAATATTTTACACCCATGACCTTAAATGAGGAACCAATCGATTCGATAAATTCTATCAGTTACCACAGTGTTCCGATTGATTTCTATTAAGGTGGAATTATTTTCGCTGTTGTTTCTTTTAACAGGTTGGCTGATAAGTTCCCGGTCTAACAAAGAAAAACATATTTTTATACCCTTCACCACTACTGTGGTACAGGGTATAATAAGTTTGTGCATTTGTATGTAACGCCAAGAAGGAAAAGTCTGAGACCCATCTTTTAGTATACCGATCGTCTTAGAATTAAATTCTGAGTCGATTTAGCGATGTCCGTCTGTCTGTCTGTCCGTCTGTCTGTCTGTCTGTCTGTTGATGTATTTTTGTGTGCAAAGTACAGCTCGCAGTTTTAGTCCGATTGTCCTAAAATTTGGTATAGGGTCCTGTTTCGGCTCAAAGACGATCCCTATTGATTTTGGGAAAAATCGGTTCAGATTTAGATATAGCTGCCATATATATTTTTCACCGATCTGGTCATAATTGGCGTGTATATCAAGCGATCTTCCTCAAAT
Organism: Haematobia irritans; assembly: GCF_050003625.1. Lineage (NCBI taxonomy): Eukaryota > Metazoa > Arthropoda > Insecta > Diptera > Muscidae > Haematobia > Haematobia irritans. Next base: position 71,454,709 of record NC_134398.1, on the reverse strand, counting down.
TCCGTACATCTGAATATTTTATGAGTCTCGACAAACTTGCAAAATATCAGCCAAATCGGTTCAGATTTAGATATAGCTCCCATATATAGCTTTCGCCCGATTTACACTCATATGACCACAGAGGCCAATTTTTTGCTCCGATTTAGTTGAAATTTTGCACAGGGAGTAGAATTAGCATTGTAGCTATGCGTGCCAAATTTGGTTGAAATCGGTTCAGATTTAGATATATCTCCCATATATAGCTTTCGCCCGATTTACACTCATATGACCGTAGAGGCCAATTTTTAACTCCGATTTAGTTGAAATTTTACACAGGGAGTAGAATTAGCATTGTAGCTATGCGTGCCAAATTTGGTTGAAATCGGTTCAGATTTAGATATAGCTCCCATATATATGTTTTTCTGATTTCGACAAAAATGGTCAAAATACCAACATTTTCCTTGTAAAATCGCCACTGCTTAGTCGAAAAGTTGTAAAAATGACTCTAGTTTTCCTAAAGTTCTAATGCATATATATCGAGCGATAAATCATAAATAAACTTTTGCGAAGTTTTCTTAAAATTGCTCCAGATTTAAATGTTTCCCATATTTTTTTACTAACATTGTGTTCCACCCTAGTGCATTGGCCGACTTAAATTTTGAGTCTATAGATTTTGTAGAAGTCTCTCAAATTCTGTCCAGATCGAGTGATATTTAAATGTATGTATTTGGGACAAACCTTTATATATAGCCCCAACACATTTGACGGATGTGATATGGTATCGAAAATTTAGATCTACAAAGTGGTGCAGGGTATAATATAGTCGGCCCCGCCCGACTTTAGAATTTCCTTACTTGTTTTTTTTTCAAAATTCGTTTTTATTATTCAACATAGTTTCCTTCAAGAGCGATACAACGATTATAACGACCTTCCAATTTTTTGATACCATTTTGGTAATAATCCTTCGGTTTTGCCTCACAATAGGCGTCAGTTTCGGCGATCACCGCTTCATTGCAGCCAAATTTTTTCCCTGCGAACATCCTTTTGAGGTGTGAGAACAAGAAAAAGTCGGTGGGGGCCAGATCTGGAGAATACGGTGGGTGGGGAAGCAATTCGAAGCCCAATTCATGACTTTTGCTATCGTTCTCAATGACTTGTGGCACGGTGCGTTGTCTTGGTGGAACAACACTTTTTTTCTTCTTCATATGGGGCCGTTTTGCCGCGATTTCCACCGTCAAACGCTCCAATAACGCCATATAATAGTCACTGTTGATGGTCTTTCCTTCTCAAGATAATCGATAAAAATTATTCCATGCGCATCCCAAAAAACAGAGGCCATTACTTTATCAGCGGGCTTTTGAGTCTTTCCACGCTTCGGAGACGGTTCACCGGTCGCTGTCCACTCAGCCGACTGTCGATTGGACTCAGGAGTGTTGATTTCCCTGGGGCAGAGTCCGGAAACTCATTATCAAGCCAAGTTTTTGCCCTTCAGAAAACAGTATTGTATCAAAACACGAAATTCCATTTTCTCCATTTTTTTCACAATAACAAAAGTTGCTTCACAAAAGACGTTCTATCTCACAAACTAATTGACTTACAGACGTCAAATTTTGACAGGAATCATTTGAAGGTTGGTACTATATAAAAATAATATGCATTTAATACTAGCGACGCCATCTATGTGTCAGACCGGGGACTTATCAGCCAACCTGTTAAATACGTCAAAAAATACTGACCTAATATGAACGATTATATAACCTATATTTCAAGTAGAGGTGTGTACTGACACGAAATTGTCGTGACTCACGCGTGAGTCGTGAGTCACGCTCATGGCAACGGCGTGAGCGTGATTAACAAACCCAAATGTTGTACGTGAGTCACGAAAATATTATCTTCGAGAGTGTGGGTGAGTAAAGATTTACGGTCACGAAAAAAATCCCGCTCACCAACATAAAACGTTTAAGAGCAAAATTCAATTACAATTTTAGTGACACCTTGGATGTGAAGAGTGTAATAACGCTCTCGATTTTAATAATGCTCATGTTTTCAGACACTTCGCTAAGGCAAATTACTCAAAAAAATTTTCGTGAGTCACGGTATTTTTCGTGAGTCACGACATTTTCGTGCGTGAGTGTGTGTGAGTACAAATTTTCGTTTCGTGAGTGTGCATGAGTGTTAGTCCTACCAAACAATATCGTGCGTGAGTGTGAGTGAGTAAGAATTTTCCGTAGTGAGTGTGAGTGAGCTTGAGTAAGCTATTACTCACGTGCACATCTCTAATTTCAAGCAATTTACACAATATTAAGGATATTTTTTTAATAAAAAAACTTTAATCAAATTGATGTTCCTAATCTTTGCTTATAATTGTTTTCGTTAAATTTACTACACGAATCCGTTGCATACTTCCGTTACAGTCATTTTTCTTTGAACCAAGCCCAATTTTTCTTGAAGTAAAAAAACATTGATTTAATTCAGATTACTTCAGCTAGGCTTGAAATCTACTAAAAGTCGATTTAAAATCCCCATTGTATCATAACAAATGACAGTTGTAATAATGTTAAAGTGGATTTTGGAAGTGTAATGTGAATGAGGTTTTATAAACATAAACAAGCTTCTAATAGACTCTAAGATTTATTTGGAAGTTTTTGGTTAATTAAGAAAACATTTTTTACTTGAATTATCTGTTAAAATTTTGTCTTTTTGTTTATACGTAAATAACTTTGTTACTATATCTCAAACGGGAACGAAAATTAGATACACACAAAAAATTTTTTCTCTGATTCAATCACCAAATTAATTGATCCAATTAATTTTTTAATTGAAATGTCTTCAATCACGAAAATGATAGTATCAATCACAGTTTTAATTGGGCATAGAAAAAAATCTTGATTAAAAAATTAATTGATTTTTTCAGCAAAATTCAATTAATTTTTTAATTGATTCAATTAAAAATTTAATTGATGTTGATTGCAAAACGCAATTAATTTATTAATTAAAAAAGTAACTATTTTTAATTACTTAGTAAGATTGGCTTAGAGTTTTTATTTGGATTAACAAATGATTGTTTGAAATACATTTTTAATTAAAAAAGTAAAAAAAAAATCAGCACTTTTTTAACTGAATTAGTCTTCCGAATTTGATTAAAAAGCTAATAGTATCAATTAATTTTTTAATAAAACATTTTAAAAATTTCAATCATTGACTTAATTAACTTAATGTTTCTATCATGATTAAAAAGTTAATTGTATCAATTAATTTATTAATTGAAAAAATGTTCAACTTCAATTAACTTTTTAATTGGAAATATTTTGGTGATATTTTTTTCTGTGTAATTGAGATAATTGAGTATCATAATTTCAATTTTTTTACCCAGACTTATTGCTATATTTTCTCCTTAAACATGCTTATTTTAAAGAAGACTCATCTTTGGCTCGGAATCAATACCAAAATCTTTAGGAGCAGGTCAAAAACTTTGGATCCAAGTAATCTGTTTACGATGTTAATTATCTTTTTGTATTAAGGCTATCTATTGCCACTAATTTTGTTTTTGGGAATTGATAAAATCAAAAATTCATTAAAAACAAGTAAGGAAAGTCTAAAGTCGGGCGGCGCCGACTATATTATACCCTGCACCACTTTGTAGATCTAAATTTTCGATACCATATCACATCCGTCAAATGTGTTGGGTGCTATATATAAAGGTTTGTCACAAATACATACATTTAAATATCACTCGATTTGGACAGAATTTGATAGACTTTTACAAAATCTATAGACTCAAAATTTAAGTTGGCTAATGCACTAGGGTGGAATACAATTTTAGTAAAAAAATATGGGAAATATTTAAATCTGAAGTAATTTTAAGGAAACTTCGCAGAAGTTTATTTATGATTTATCTCTCGATATATTACATTTAGGAAAATTAGAGTCATTTTTACAACTTTTCGACTAAGCAATGGCGATTTAACAAGGAAAATGTTGGTATTTTGACCATTTTTGTCGAAATCAGAAAAACATATATATGGGAGATATATCTAAATCTGAACCGATGTCAACCAAATTTGGCACGCATAGCTACAATGCTAATTCTACTCCCTGTGCAAAATTTCAACTAAATCGGAGTAAAAAATTGGACTCTACACACAAAAAAAAAAAATGTCTGATTCAATCACGAAATTAATTGATCCAATTAATTTTTTAATTGAAATGTCTTCAATCACAGAATTGATAGTATCAATTAAAAAATTAATTGACAGTCAATTAAAAAATTAATTGATCCAATTAAATATTTAATTGATACTATTAATTTGTGTGATTGATTTTTATTTCAATTAAAAAATTTGTTGAATCAATTAAATTTTTAATTGAATATTTTTTAAAACTCAATTAAGATTTTAATTGGAAAAATTTTCGTGAAATTTTTTTCTGTGTATGGTCATATGAGTGTAAATCGGGCGAAAGCTATATATGGGAGATATATCCAAATCTGAACCGATTTCAACCAAATTTGGCACGCATAGCTACAATGCTAATTCTACTCCCTGTGCAAAATTTCAACTAAATCTGAGTAAAAAATTGGCCTCTATGGTCATATGAGTGTAAATCGGGCGAAAGCTATATATGGGAGTTATATCTAAATCTGAACCGAATTCAACCAAATTTGGCACGCATAGCTACAATGCTAATTCTACTCCCTGTGCAAAATTTCAACTAAAGCGGAGCAAAAAATTGGCCTCTGTGGTCATATGAGTGTAAATCGGGCGAAAGCTATATATGGGAGCTATATCTAAATCTGAACCGATTTCAACCAAATTTGGCACGCATAGCTACAATGCTAATTCTACTCCCTGTGCAAAATTTCAACTAAATCGGAGCAAAAAATTAGCCTCTGTGGGCAAATGAGTGTAAATCGGGCGAAAGCTATATATGGGAGCTATATCTAAATCTGAACCGATTTGGCTGATATTTTGCAAGTTTTTCGAGACTCATAAAATATTCGGATGTACGGAATTTGAGGAAGATCGGTTGATATACACGCCAATTATGACTAGATCGGTGAAAAATATATATGGCAGCTATATCTAAATCTGAACCGATTTTTTCCAAAATCAATAGGGATCGTCTTTGAGCCGAAACAGGACCCTATACCAAATTTTAGGACAATCGGACTAAAACTGCGAGCTGTACTTTGCACACAAAAATACACCAACAGACAGACAGACGGACAGACAGACAGACGGACAGACAGACAGACGGACATCGCTAAATCGACTCAGAATTTAATTCTAAGACGATCGGTATACTAAACGATGGGTCTCAGACTTTTCCTTCTTGGCGTTACATACAAATGCACACTGAAAAAAATATTGTCGTGAGGTCAAAGATTTCATGTCTTTAAAATACGAATACAAATTTTGCTTAGCATAGAAGACGCATTTCTCTAAAATAAAGTTATTTTCCTTTTCCAAAAGTCGATAAACTTTTCAATGAAGTCGTATTGTCCTTATAATTAAGTGATTTGAATTAAAAATGGGTATCATAACATGAAAGAAAAAATGTTTGGGCTAAGGTCAACTTGACTTTAATAATTCAGAAAAATTCTTTAAATTTAATGAAAGTGTCTTTAAATTGGTTGTCTTTTTGCATCTTGACTACAAAGCAAAAAATCGTTCAAATATAGGACATGTTTTTCAAAACTTTATTTTAAAGAAGTTTTTTACTTCAAACATAGCATAATTTCTACTGGAAGTCGAGTCCTAATTTGGAAAATAAAGTTACCGTTAACTCGTTTTTAAAGGACTTTGATAGCATATGAAGAAAAAAAGCTGAGAAAGCGAAAAATTAAAATTTTCTTCCTAGAAGCAAGTACACAAAACCTAAATTTAAAAGAGAATTGTGTCTTAAAAGTATCCTTACTTGTATTCTCCGCTTCTTTGGCTCGGAATCAATACCAAATTTTTTAAAGTAAAGACAAAATCTTTGGAACCGAGTATGCTTTTTTTTCAGTGCACAAACTTATTATACCCTGTACCACAGTAGTGGTGAAGGGTATAAAAATTGGATTCATATTTTCAATTTGGTTCATAGTCGACTCCATCCAAGATACCAGGAATATTTATTATCGTAACCATCCCATTCGTGTACAATTGATTTTCATGAATTTTAAGAACATGCCGCAGTTATTCTGATATGTTAATGGTATTTATGCAAATTTATTTAATCGACATCAACATTGACGCTTTAAAATGCATTGAAATATGTGGGAAAATTTAAAATCGATGCATGTGACGCATGGCTCATAAGCAGTTCAATGAACGCCACATATGACATTTGTCTCAATAAAAGACAATTAAGATGTCGTAGATGATGTAGGACTGGACCCTTTGAATTTATTCGGACAAACTAGTACGGTAAGATCAACTTTGTCAATTATTATTAGAATTATTTAACCCTTTCCATACTAAAAATACTCTTTTCACTTCAAAAATGTTGAATGGTCTCGAAAAACTGGTACATGATTATCGTGGTGTCAAATTCTATAATTTATTTCTCTGCCAGAAAACTCTTTTCAAAAGGACAATTATATGCTTTAAATAAGCTTTATATGCTTTAAATAAGCATTGTTTTTTTCTGTGCATGTAGCATTTCCAAAAAAAAATGGGTTTTAGTTTTCAAATTCCAATGGGGAGAATTTCCACACGCAGAGAAAGAATATAATCACCTTAAACACGTTTTAACAGAATAATGTTACTTTTGGACGGGGGAAATGGATTATTCCTTTTTAGAAGCACGTTGATTCAACAAATACTACATGTTTAGAAGCATTTTCTCTCAAACATGATTGTGTTCTTACAAAAATTCGAAAAATCGAAAATAGAATACTATAGTTTTTAACGATAACTATTCAAAAACACATTATTTTTAACCAAACATTTTTTCAACCCATACATGAATTTATGTAGAAGTGAACTATATTTTACTTCCATTTTCATTGCATTAAAAATTTATTGTATTTAGAAATAAAAATGAATATGAAAATTTGTATTAATGAATAATTTTGACTTAGTTTCATTTTTACCTTTATTATTTAAAGTATCCGTTACTTTAGCGATCGGTGAAAGTTGAAACGAGAACTTGCTATTATCTCCCGATTTTCCTCCATTTGTAATATTTTTTGAGCCACCTTGGTATGGTCCTAATGAAGGCATCCTACCTAGTTTATTTTTTGATCATCTTCCTTTGCTTGCACACAAAGAGATAATTAAATCCCTGCGAAACGATATTTTAGACGATCAAAGTTTTCTCCTATTTGCAAAGATGTTTCTTTAAGGACAAATATTTTTTTGTTGTTGGTACCCGTTTGCCTTCAACAAACTTTCTGTGGCTTCAAAGAACAAATTTTACAACAAATGAAAACTTCTTTCGTCTAAAATTTCGTTTCCCAGTAATGAAATTAAGCTATATAAATAGAAATTTGTCGTTTTTCATCGGATAATATTTAATGCACATATTTATCTGAGATATCATATATCTGGATCTTATTTCGATTCACGTACTCATGTATCTCCGAATTTAATTTTTTGCACGTCCTTTAAAAATGAAAGACTGTTCTAATTGGGAGAAATATATAATTGTCTTGAAAGCTATAAAATTTAAGAAGATAACAGTATTCACGTATCAAGTATTACGATCAAAACATATTAGAAGACAACTATGTTATTTTTATTGTCACGAACATGGTCGTCTGGAGAATGTTACATGTTTGCTACAAAAAGCTTCAATCATATTAATTTTCTCTTCGATTATGATCGTGAGAAACCAATTTTTTCTCTGCGTGTAAGAGCACTGTTCACGTAATATTGAATATTTGCCACACATCAAAAGTTTATCAAAAAGTAATAATTTAGTTGTAACAATTTAATTGTCTCATCAATTTTTTTAATTGGTCCAATTAATATTTTAATTGACTTTGGTGATTGATACTATCATTTCTGTGATTGAATAAATTTCAATTAAAACATTAATGGGATCAATTAATTTTGTGATTGAAGACAAAAATATTTTTTGTGTGCAGCAATGACATTTAATTGAGTTTTGAACTTTTTCGAATGTATGAAATATTTAGAAAAATTTTTCGTGCGATGTTCATTTTTTTAAAGAAATGTTCTTCACATTTCGTGAGTTTTGCGAACAAGTTTTTATGTGTTAAAATTTCTTCATAAAAAGCTTTTAATTTAATAATCAGAGATGTCTGTATCAAACTTTTTTAGGTTTACAAATGTCGAAAGTTATAGACCATGTAAACGTCACCTACACGTCGTAAACGTGGAAAAAGTAACAAACGTCCGGAACTCAAAATACTTCAGTCCCGTCACCTAGGCTGCGAATTCGTTGATATCCAAGATAATGATCGGGTAGGTCTAGAGTGACTGCGACCTTGATAAATACAGTGGTCAAATATGGGGCAAAGTCAGTGAGATCGGGAGTGACTGTGACCTTGATAAGTACACAAGTCAAATGTAAGGCAGAGACAACGAAGATCTACGGGGATTGCGAGCAGGTTAAATGGAATCCTGAAGATTTAGGGTGACCGTGACCTTGATAACTACAGAGGTCAAATATGGGCAAAGTCAGTGAGATTGTGAAGATCGGGAGTGACTGTGACCTTGATAAGTACACAAGCCAAATGTAAGGCAGAGACAACGAAGATCTACGGGATATCGAGCAAGGTAAATGGAATCGTGAAGATTTAGGGTGAGCGTGACTTTGATAGGTACAGAGGTCAAATATGGGGCAAAGTCAATGAGTTCGAGAGTGACTGTGACCTTGATAAGTACACAAGTCAAATGTACTGCGGGCCGTTCGTATTTAATGCCCAGGGAATAACGTGGTGCAACGTAAACCGGTGACCTTGTATTACCACGTGTATTCCACTTGTACAATAACAGGCCTGTAGAACTATGCGACACTTTCACTCAATAACACTCCACTAGCAAGTCTTCACATTGAATATTATTTCACACTATACTTACCACCTGTTGACTCGTCCACACGCGATCTCAAAATGACCACGATTTGCCTTTGAAGTTTCCTTAAAAAGGCCGTAAGTCTGCAGTCGCCGTCACTTTAATGCCATTACATTTCCACAACCAAAATTACTTTGTTAATTTTTGTTCTTTTCATAGTTCGTCACATTGATGATCAAGTTTTGTCTATGAGACGAAATTATTTTCTTCCCGATTCAGGGAAAGTTAACCAAAATTAACATTTGATTTAAATTAATTTCGTTTATATGAAGTCCCAATATATGAATTACACATATTAATAGAAGTTGGACAAAAGTTTTAAGTGTTTTATTTTCATGATGTATCAAGGATGCTGGTTTTCGTCAATGCGATGAAAGAATCTTCAAATTGATGAAACACACTTTTCTCTGAAATGTGTATCAAAAATCTCAATGCTAACTAAAACATAAAACGATATACGGTGTATATAGTATATAGTATATAGATGTTTGTAATTTACATTTTTCCATTAGTACTAAAGTGAAACACCTAAAAGTCGAATCAATAGTCAATGGACGAAACAGTGTTCAATGTGATGATAAAATTCATACGTTCTGTAGATGTGTGTTTATTTCTCTACCTAAAAAAACACGCACACAACCAAATGCGCTTGCTACGTTTTGTTTTTAAAATAACTGTACACAGCTTTTATTAATGAGAGCTAAGTTATTTTTGTTGGGTATTTCATGCTCTCTCCACATTTAACTTAACTCAAACGAGTATTTGAGCAAACATTTGTTCACATGTTTGTTTTTAAAGTGGCTTACAAGACATATGACAACAATAAAAGTCGTCAAATTGACGAAAATAGTAATCAAATAGACGAAAAGTTTCATCTACTCCGTTGACATGTATTCAAATACTAATGCAATAACACATCCATACGTAGTTGTGTGGTAGAAATATTGTTTTTTTTTCTGTGCGGTAAGAACATTTCAAATGGTTCCTCTCAGTTGTTGAGTTTAGTCCAAAGTGTAAAGGTAAAGGTCGCGCGTGCCGAAAATAAAGAGCTTATGCTTAAAGATGTGAAAGTGAGAAATAAAAACAAAAATGTGAGTAAAATAAAAAAACATGAAGTGTTATATATGGAAAAAAAATTAACCAAAATGACGATTTTTTTTTATTTTTTGGTCAATTTATTTTTTTTTTTAACATTTATATGTTATATGTTTATGGAAGTAATTCTAAATTTACAGATAAATACCGCAACATTCGAATACGGATAAAGAAATTAAAGAATAAAGATGAATTGGATGAGCAAACAATTCAAAACGAAAAGGAACAGTTGGGCACAAAAAGGGTGAGTTAAATTTTGTTCTAAAAAGATCGAATATATTTTACAATAATTTAAAATTTCCATTTTTAAATTCTTCTTTATAATTTTTTTTTACTCCACAGGATGAACCCATAAAACTTTTCATCCTTGGTAATCTAAACACTAATTAAGGTAACAGAATGTTTGTGTGTCAAGATGGTCACTTTATCAAAATCAACAGCGTTGGTAGATGTGTATGAAAAATTTTGTATACGTTTTTGCTTCGTTAGTTGTACATATTTCAAATAAATAAAATTTAAATTTAATTAAAATAAAATACAATATGGTTCTTTATTAAAAGTGTCGTAGAAAATATTTCTAATAATCAATTTATCAATTTGATGTTTACATCGTATTGATGAATCGATTACATCAAATTGATGAATCTATTACATCATATTGATGAATGGATTACGTCAAATTTAGGGAAAGAGTTCATCGCTATGACGATGGCGTTTGTAGCGATGACGAACGAGAATCGTACTTTTGAAGAATTGCATCATCGCATGGATGAAAGAGAATAAGCGCAGATACGAAAAATAGCATCACATAGATGAAATACATTCATCATCTGGACGTAACATAGTTGTATATGGGATGTAAATAAGTTCATCACAGGGATGACTTCAATTCATCACTATGACGATAAAATCGTCAATGGGATGAAATGTTACGTTAGCTCATTTTTGACGAAAAATTCGTCGTGATGTAAAGATTCATCCTCATGACGTACTTTTTCCTTTCGGTGTATTTGTTACAATTACACATCAAAAATTATTAAAATAATAACAGAAACTCGTCTGTTGCAAAACAGCAGTTGGTGTTTGCTAGTATGTTAATAGATTTTGCATAATATGAGATCCAACAAATTTTTTATTGAATTTACTGTGATTGAAGTAAACATGATAGTGTAAATGATTGAAGATTAATCCAAAAAAAGTGGACACTACGTGGGAGGTATACTTATAAAAAAAAAAACAATATTTTTTAAAGAAAAAAGTAAAATAGATTTTTCAATAATTTTTAATTTACTTTTTTATTCAATTGTAAATTAAATTGTATCAATTATTTTTTTAAATACAACACGTTTTCAGATATAATCAAATTTTTAATTGGAAATATTAATAAAAATATAACTAATTTCATTCATTAATAACTAAGCAATTCTCGAAAATTTCAAGACTTTAAAATACATAGCAAACATGAGCTTAGGTAATTATTGAACACTCACGCAAACGTGTTGTCGCATATTTTATTATTGTATATTCAAGAAAAGTGCCTACGTTGTCGTTTTTATATGGGAATTTAACACATGGCCTTAGAAAGCTACCTCTGCGTTCTATCCGCCCTGCTACCTTCTCACGAATGGATACATTTTAATGAAGTAATAATCGATTCCTTGGTCAACTATACGCTCTCACATTTTGACTTCGTAGATTTGTCCCATACTTAGTTCATAGCAGATGATTAAAGTGAAGACATTAGTTCCGCAATATTTTCAAAATGTTATTGGGTCTCAATATGTATTCGCCACAAGTCATATCTGCGTAAAACAATAGTAATCATAACAAATGGCTGATAACAATCATATATCGGGCCATCAAATTACCTGAGAGACGAATTGGTATAGAAAATACCCTAACACCACTCCTACCCCTTTACAAATGAAGACCACTTAAAACGCATTTTGATAAGCGAATTTGTTTGGAGCAACATTGAAATTACTTGACATGGATGTTATAGCCAGAAGAATTTGGTTTCAGTTAACCGGCATTAGGCTACGCGTGAACTGTGATATAATCTGGGGAGCTGCTTGGACATTAATAAAGGTAAAAAAGGAATAGTTTAAATTGCCAATGATTAAATAAAAATGCAATAAAATAACTATTTCAGCCTTTATTGCATTATGTTTAATTTTTACAAATCCATTAAACTAATAAATCACAAAAGATGTACCTACATACATATATGTAAAATAATACGAGTTCCTACATCAGTGTGGGGAGGGGGAAATGTTTCTATAGAGAATAATGTCTAGAACTGTATTAGGTTAATTCCAACGAAAAAAAAAACGCATGCAGCACCCTGAATAGGGCCCAAAACGTTTAAATGTTTAAGGTGAGTACTGAGTTCTAGTTTAAGTCTAGTACTAAGATCACGTTTTGGCACGAAAAACTGTTATACTCCATATGATAAACGTTAGCGCGGAATAAATGCGAAATCTTTGTTTTGGGCATTTTAAAGCACATATTTACACAACCCTGGATTTTTCGCACGAAAAAATACGCAGGCATATTATTTCGCATAAATAAGGTAACATCCCTGGGTTTGAGACCCTATTTACGGATATAGATGAAGATATTCGTTTTTCGCAGAAACGAACTTAGTACTAAGCCCTTAGCCGCTAAAGTGAAAACTAAATCAGCAAAAAAAGGCATAAAATTATACAAATTTGTTGCAAATTTTATTATAACTTGATGGGGAATAGCCCAAAGCAAATTTTCACAAAGTTTGTATTCCTTAAAATGGATTATTAAAAAAGTAATCGTCAAAAAATGACGATTTTAGCGGCTAAAGCCTAGTACTAAGTTCGTTTATGCGAAAAACGAATATCTTCATATATCTCCCTAAATAGGGTCTCAAACCCAGGGATGTTAACTTATTTATGCGAAATAATATACCTGCATATTTTTTCGTGCGAAAAATCCAGGGTTGTATAAATATTTGCTCTAAAATGCTCAAAACAAAGATTTCGCATTTATTCCGCGCTAACCTTTTTTATATGGAGTATAACAGTTTTTTGCGTGAAAACGTGATCTTAGTACTAGGTTTAAACTCGAACTTAATATCCACCTTTAATGCTAAATAACATCAATTACATCAATATTTACACGAAAACTCTCAACACAAAATATTCGCAGCTTTTTCGTAACGATTTATATACATAACATTTTTACGGAGTAATATTTTTACGAGATGCATATGAATATCTCCTAACTTGACATCTGCCAATTTGCTGAAATGATAAGCCGCCAATGTTTGCATGCGCTTTACACATGGGGTAGGCCACGAGATGTGTGACATAGTGAGTCAGAGAGTTTTACCTTTCACTGGTTGTGTCCATACTTGATTAAAAAATTGTTTCATTAGCAAATTTCAATTAAATTTTTAATTAATTCAATTAAAAATTTAATTGATGTTGATTGCAAAACTCAATTATTTTTTTTATTAAAAACGTAACTATTTTAAATTACTTTCATTGACTAAATACTTAATGGTTCTATCTTGATTAAAAAGTTAATAATTGCATCAATTAATTTATTAATTGCAAAAACTTTCAACTTCAATCAATTGCCTTTAGTAAAAAATGATTGAGTTTTTCGATCAACATCAATTAAAGTTTTATCTGAACGAATTAAAAAATTAAAAATGCCGAAAGAAATCAATTGATTTTTTTATCAAGTATATATATATATATATATATATATATATATATATATATATATATATATATATATATATATATATATATATATATATATATACATATATATATATATATATATATATATATATATATATATATATATATATATATATATATATATATTATTTCTTGTGATTTATTGGAGACATTTCACTTAAAAAAATTAATTGGATCAATTGATTTCTTGATTGACTCAGGAAAAAAACTTATTTTCGAAGTACTTAAAATTTTGTGTCAATACATTCGTTTTTTTGATTTTTTTTAACAATAAAATGGGAAAATGGCCTACACTGTAAAAAAAACAAATAAAAATATACTTTGAATAAAACATGTATATCTTGTATTTACTGAAAAAATATTGACATAATAAGAAAGATTATGGAACCTAAATTTTAGGACATGCAATTTACAATATATTGAGGAAAAAATTATTTAAAATAATGAAATTTTAACTAAAAAGTTTAAAATCTTTGCATCCAAAATTTATTTCATTAAATTTAATACATGTATGTTGGAAATTTACGTAACTCCGTTAAAGTCGCATGGCTATTTTTGATTTAAAGAAATCGTCTTTAAATTAGATTCAAGTTAAAAACGCTTCAAGATAAGATTTTTATTATTATTATTTTTTTGTTTTTTAATTAAGAAACTTTTTTTAGTTCAAAGTATGTGGTAAAATTAGGATTTTTTGGGGCATTCGTTTGTACTTGAATAATTTTGTTAGTATATCGCAAAAAGAGAATTAAAATTCGATAAATGAAATCTGTATCCTAATTTTATTGATACTATATTTAATGTTAGATAAGTCGCTAAACAATGTCTTTATTTTAAAGAGGCCGCATCAATACCATTATCCTTAATAGAAGGTCAAAATCTTTGATCCAAATAAAACTTTTTTTGGAGTCTACAGAGCCCCAGCAAGATAAATAATCAATCATACATTAATATTTAGGAAGTTATGTTATCTTTCAGAAAGAGTAACAAAAACATTAGTTTGTGATATACAATAATTTGTGACCACACTCGAAATAAAAGTGTAGGTTAGGTTAGGTTAAAGTGGCAGCCCAATTAAGTATCAGGCTCACTTAGATTATTCAGTCCATTGTGATACCACATTAACTAAATGTACCTATTACATATGGACACTTCTAGTTTTAGCCGGTGAACCTTCTAGATAATTTTCTTCTTTTGAACCAACCAGATTGTTCCAAAAACATTAGCAGACTACTTAAGTTAACGTTTTCAAGGTCCGCCAGTAATCTAAAATTCACTTACGACTTACACAAAATGCAGGACAATCCCACAAGAAGTATTTAATTGATTACTTTTCCTCCGCATCGTGACAGCTTATACTTCGCGCCAATAGTTTTTGCAAAATCGCATATCAGACAGCGACCCGTTATAGCAGATATCAGGAGTGATATCTGACTTCTCGAGAACACTATCATATCTACTGTGCGGTTTAAATGGGGCCCTATTTGCTTGGTGTCGCAATTCTCCCATCGAACATTTGCCATCCGTGACAGCCTTCTCACGCAATATGAGCTTGCAGGTAGCCAGGGGCATACCAACAGATTATAGTTCCCCTGGAATATGTAAGGTAGTCCGTAGCCTTGCCAACTCATCAGCTTCGCAGTTCCCCGGTATGTTCCTACGGCCAGGCACCCATATTAGGTGAATATTATGCTGCTCAGCCATCTAATTGAGAGATTTGCGGCAGCTGATGACCGTTTTCGAGTTAAGAAACACGGAGTCCAAGTATTATAGTCAGGTTGACTGTCTGAGTATATGTTAATGCCAAAATTTTTTGGAACATTACTTCTCAGCCAATTCGCCACATCTCTTATTGCTAATATTTCAGCCTGAAAAACACTACAGTGATTATGTAATGTTTTCGCTATTCGAAGTTTTAGAATATACTCCGAAACCCACTTGTCCATTCAATTTGGAGCCATCAGTGTAGAAATCTATATATCGTTTATTCCCCGGGGCCTGTGTGCACCACGCCTCACTGTTGGGAATTAGAGTTTCAAACTTTTTGTCGAAAACTGGTCTCGCCAAAGTGTAATCCACTATATTAGGCACATCTGGCATTATTTTGAGAACCGAACTGTGGCCGTACCTTTTTTCCGACCACAGCGATAGCTCGCGCAACCGCACAGCCGATGTTGCAGCTGACTGTTTGGCCAAAATGTCCAAAGGCAATAGATTCAGCATGACATTAAGGGAATTTGTTCCTGTCTTACTGAGTGCGCCTGAGATACACAAACAAGCCATATGCTGAACTTTGCCTAAACTTGTCGGCTGCTGAAGTACCGGCCACCAGAATACAACATAATATAGCATTATAGGTCTAACTACTGCCGTGTATAGCCAATGCACAATTTTCGGTTTTAATCCCCACTTTTTTCCTATTGCCTTTTTGTACAAAGTACAAAGCTACGGTGACTTTTCTCACCCATTCTTCAATAATAAGCTTAAAGTTCAGCTTCCTGTCTAAAATAACGAAAAGGTATTTTGCACACCCACCAAAGGGTATTTTAATACCCCCCCAAAGGATATGGGCGTAACCGTGGGAGTTTTGCGATATTTGCAGTATATGACTAGTTCTAACTTTGCAGGATTTACTACAAGACCATTCTCTTTCGCCCATTTCTCAGTCATCCGGAGGGCTCTCTGTATAATATCTCTGATTGTGGATGGGAATTTTCCCTGACTGCTAGCGCCACATCATATGCGTATGCCACCACTTTTATCCTTCCTATGGAAACCAGAAGGTTGTTTATAGCAACATTCCAAAGAAGAGGTGATAAAAATCCTCCTTGAGGAGTGCCTCTGTTCACATACATTTGTAGGCTTGTCCTAGTGTGGCTGAAATACGTGTCTTCATTAGAAGTTCGTCTAACAGCCTAGGTATACCTAGATCAACATTCGGAGTTGTAAGTCCATTTAATATCGAGCTCGGATGGACGTTATTGAATGCCTATTCGATGTCTAGAAACGCCACGATTGTGTATTCATTGACTTGGTTCAACCGTCTTATTTCCAGGAAAATGAGTGTCCAGTATTACCGCAAGAGTCTCCTTACTGGACGTTGCCCAATTGCCCTCCGATGTTTTAATGAAATCTGGAGCGGAGTTAGTAGATGCTAGTACCTTCCGTAATCTGGAAGCCTCGGACGTATTCTCAATACTGCTGCAGTAATCATTCCAAGAGTTATTCTGAGCCTTTCTCAGTTCTCGCTTGTATCCTCTCAGATTCTTCTTGTAAGCGTCCCCAATCCTCAATTCTTGCTTGTATCCTCTCAGATTCTTCTTGAAGACCTTAGTAATTTGCTACACTGCGTATTCCATATCTTGCACAGTGCTCATATTTGTCTCTGGTATTTCCGGTATCATCATATTGAACGATTCCCTATACCTATAAACTCTAGGAGTGATTCTCCTCTTGTATGAATGTCACCACTTCCCCATATACTATGATGTGCATTTGCGTCGCATCCCATAATGAGTTTTGTCTTTGTTTTCAATGACTCCTCAACTAAGGTGTTAACGGCACATGGAGGCATCTGCCTCTCATGTCCCATGTAGACCGAAGATATCCAATATTTGCAAACTGGCAACGACAGTGTCTACATTGCATATTGAAGGAAGCAGAAACAAGTTAAGCTCATTTTTAGTAATTATACAGGCTCGATTTACATCTTTACCAATATACTGCAATAGTTTGAACCCCGGAGTACTTAATTCACATATTTTGTTTCTATAAGTATATGGTGCTTGCATAAGAACTATATCTATGTCCCTTTTCATCAAGACAACTTTTAAAGCAACACAATCAGCCTTACAATGGTGAAGATCTACCTGGAGGATCCGTAGGATCATCAGCCGCTTCAATCATCATCAAGAATGTCCTCTTCACAGATCTCGGTGACTCTCGCAATAACCATTGGTTCAACTTTGGTGAGTTTTGAGGCAGTAGAAACCTCCTCTGGCATACGGTGTCTATCCATGTCTGCACCCTCCCTCGACTTCGCAAGAACATGTGCTTATTTCTGATTCAGACAGAGGTTTGTCCTTCATTTGGATATAATGAAACCAATAACATACACGGCCCTGGGGCTTTACTAGATGTGGCAAAACCTGGGTGTTCAAAATAAACACTGCATGCTGTCTTGGTCCATCCACTTCATCCAAACGGCGAACCTTCCAACCAGATATTGGGAAATCTGGATTGCATTGTTTCGGTCTATTTAAATAGTTTCGAGTTCAGGAGTATTTACAGGTATCCACGCATGTGCTCAAGGTCTAGCCGGTACGTCTTTCTCTCGACTAACTCTAGAGCAGCTCATTTTCAAACTTCACCAATTAGTATCAACGCAGCTTTAAAACATTCTATAGACCTCTGGTCCTCAAATGCGACTAGCTTAAATCGTCCTTGATACCAACCAGCCTCTTGGTATCGAGGATCTGAGCCGGGAAACTTTTCCAGCACCTATAAGTAGACGCCAGACAAAGCATTCTCAATTTCCCCCACTTGTGCTTTGGGACAATACCGTCCACTGCTTCCCTATTAACAAAAATGAAACAACATAATTTTAATTCAGGACAGTAGTGAAAGTTGTATGTACAAAAGAGGAGAAGATAGAAGGAAGGAGGGAAAGAGAGGTAACAAGATATTTATCGGATGACCACGATAAGTCTATTGTGACATACTATAGGAAAAGAATCAAGAATTCTATTGAGGGTGTACTTCGGGTATAACCTCAGTTTCGCATGAGGGGTGGCTTGTCCAGGGAGGTTAGGTTGCTCATCTACCGTCAGGTAGTCAGGCCTACCACGGCTTATTCCTTTGCAGTGTGAGCGGGCATTTCGTCAGCAGCTATGCAGAGGATTAGGCTGTGGGAGAGGAGGGTTCTGAGGTCGTGCCTGGGGCTTCGGAGTAGGGTGATGGAGGATGGTTCTGTCAGGTATCCGTCTAATAGGGAAGTGTACGATTCTGCGGCTTTTCCAAAGTTTGATCGTTTTGTGGTCAGAGTTTTGCGTGGGTGTGGGACGTTGACAATAGACTCGATTCGGACTTGACCTGTGTGGATGACGTCGAGACGCTGTTGGGCAGGAGGTACCTGCCACAAGCGGCGCTTCTCAGGTTGGGTGACAGGGGCAGATTGTATGATGGTGAGACCCTGCTGTTTTATCATAGGAGGGATGGTACGTTGGATTCGACGGACAGTGTGTAAGCGTATATAGTGAATATACAATTGTATTCCTTGTAAATATTGTAAATAGTTTTAATTTTAAGTTTTTATTTATTCATTTAGTTCATAACAACTGAAGATTGTAGTTGCCCTTCTTTTATTTTTCCTTATTTTTGGAGGAGCCCTTTTTGTATCGAAGTAGTTAATTGTCAGAAGCGGAAATATCAGCCATAATGCTGAATTAGAATTTAAGTAGGTGTGGAACATACAGGAACTAGTAGAGTACTGTATATGGTTATGTACACGCTCACAAAAAATCGCTTCTGTAACAGATACTCCCAAACATATTTTGCTTCAAGCATATACATTTTTGGGTATTGCCCAAACATTTATATGTTTGATCTCTTCCAATATATAATATGTTTGAAAGCATATTGGTCTAAACTATATATGTTTGGGTAGTCTAAGTTCCAAACATTTAGTATTTTTGCATCCAAATTCAATAATGTTGTCTTCCAAAACAACAATATGTTATTATATGAACATATAATATGTTTGGAAGCATTTTTCACCCAAAATTATTATATGCTTAAAAAAAATTCTCAAAATTTTATTTATTTATTTATATATTTACAATCATAATGAATTATGAAAATAAACAGGTAATATAGGTGCTGACAACATAGGTTTTCGACCTGAATGCTCAAAATTTTGTTTCTGCCCAATTGTATATTCCCCCACATCTTTCGCACTTCCACGAGATTTTTTAGTTCTTAGCACCTTTTTCTGTAATACAAACATTGTAGAAGAAATTATTCAATTGTATGATTTTTTTATTTTAATTTTACCTTTTGCCGGACGGGGATTCGAACAGCGGACCACACAGTTCGTAAGGATCAAAGAAGTAGCTGATCAATTGCCCAAGGAAAAATAAAATGTTAATTTTGTAATAACAAGCAACAACCACCAACTTAATTCAATATCGCTCCCTGTTAAATAGCGCTCCAAGCTACTAAACACATATATGTTTATAGGCTATTTCTAAATTAATATATGTTTGCATTCAAGCATATTATATTTACAAACATTTTATGTCCCAAACATAATATGTTCTAACATATTAACATATATGTCCCAAACATGTTATGCTAGTTTATGAACATTATATGCTTGCACTCAAAAATATTGTGTTTAAAAATTTGTGTTCCAAACATATAATGTTTATAGCCAAACATATGAAAAACAGTCTTTTTCAACCGTGTAGGAATTTAAAAGTAAGCTACATTTTGTTTTAGTATGTAAGATTAAGGAAATAAAATAGCTATTTTTGAAACTGAAACTAAACTGGAATTCAGATTAATTTGTTTCAAACTCAGGGATTTACGTATTATTTCAAGTTAGTGTCTTAATAGAACAAAAGCCGTTGGCAAAACACCAATTGTCTGTAGTCAAAAAGCCGTAGGCAAAACAGCAGTTTGTTTGTATATTTTTTTTTTCACTTGTTTGTGTCTTTTTTTAATTCTTTATCACTTGACACTATAGAGTAATTTAAAAAAAAAATCTAAAATTAACTTATATTTTCCTTCCAAGTGGTTACACTTTTATTTTTATACGTCGAACTGAACGGACGTGTTTTTTTAATAGCGGATTATTTCATCGTAATCCGGTGGTGCTATGGTTAGAATGTCCGCCTTGCATACACAAGATCGTGGGTTCGTTTCCTGCTTCGACCGAACACCAAAATGTTTTTCGGCGGTGGATTATCCCACCTCAGTAATGCTGGTGACATTTCTGAGGGTTTCAAAGCTTCTTTAAGGGGGTTTCACTGCATTGTGGAACGCCGTTTGGACACGGCTATAAAAAGGAGGTCCCTTGTCGAATTTCAAATGTGGTGGGAAATTAAGCCACCATGCGCGAAATTCAAAGTCATCCACTGGGTTGCTAACTTCAGGGCCCAGTGGACGGGTATCGACTGAAGTTACAAATTTGGGCAATGACCAAGAGTTAGGACCAATTAGTCGACTTGTAGACGGATCGACAGGTTGTGATGGCGATTGTTATTAGGGGAGCAGTGGACGGTATTGTCCCAAAGCACAAGTGGGGGGAAATTGAGAATGCTTTGTCTGGCGTCTACTCACAGGTGCTGGAACAGTTTCCCGCCCCAGATCCTCGACACCAAGAGGCTGGTTGGTATCAAGGACGATTTAATATGTGTTGATACTAATTGGTGAAGTTTGGGAAGGAACTGCTCTAGAGTTAGTCGAGAAGAAAGACATACCGGCTAGACCTAAAGCACATGCATGGATACCTGCAAATACCCCTGAGCCTGAATCTATTTTAAATAGACTGAAATAATGCAAACCAGATCTTCCAACATCTGGTTGGATGGTTGGCCGTTTGGATGAAGTGGATGGGCCAAAACGGCATGCAGTGTTTATTTTGAACACCCAGTATTTGCCACATCTAGCAAAGCCCCAGGGCCGTGTATGTTATTGGTTTCAGTATATCCAAATGAAGGACAAACTTCTGTCTGAATCAGAAATAAGCAGATCTTCTTGCGAAGTCGAGGGAGGGTGCAGCCATGGATAGATACCGTACGCTAGAGGAGGTTTCTACTGCCTCAAAACTCACCAAAGTTGAACCAATGGTTATTGGGAGAGTCACCGATATCTGTGAAGAGGACATTCTTGATGACTCGATTGAAGCGGCTGATGTGACGGTTGTTGAAAATCTCGATGGTCCTACGGATCCTCCAGGTAGATCTTCACCATTGTAAGGCTGCCTGTGCTGCTTTAAAAGTTGGCCTGATGAAAGGGGACATAGATATAGTTCTTATTCAAGAACCATATGCTTATAGAAACAAAATATGTGAATTAAGTACTCCAGGGTTCAACCTATTGCAGTATACTAGTAAAGATGTAAATCGAGCCTGTATAATTTCTAAAAATTAGCTTAACTTGTTTCTGCTTCCTTCAATGTGCAATGCAGACACTGTCGTTGCCAGTTTAGAAATAGCCCAATGCAAATATTGGATATCTTCGGTCTACATGGGACATGATAGGGAGATGCCTCCATGTGCCGTTAACACCTTAGTTGAGGAGTCATTGAAAACAAAGACAAATCTCAGTATGGAATGCGACGCAAATGCACATCATAGTATATGGGGAAGTGGTCACATTAATACATATTTTGCGTACTAATTTGGTAGTTTGCAATAAGGGAGATGCCCCAGCCTTCGTCACTAAAAACTGGCTTTAGACGTCACCTTGGCCTCGCAAGACCTGAATGAAATGATATCTGAGTGGCAGTTTTTAAGTGAACATAGCTTCTCAGATCATCGCTACATCAGTTTCAAATTTGATGTTCATACCACCAAAACCATATTTCCTCCAAATGTTAGGAAAGCTGATTGGAATAGGTATAGGGAATCGTTCAATATGATGATACCGGAAATACCAGAGACAAATATGAGCACTGTGCAAGATATGGAACACGCAGTGGAGCAAATTACTAAGGTCTTCAAGAAGAATCTGAGACGATACAAGCGAGAACTGAGGATTGGGGACGCTTACAAGAAGAATCTGAGAGGATACAAGCGAGAACTGAGAAAGGCTCAGAATAACTCTTGGAATGATTACTGAAGCAGTATTGAGAATACGTCCGAGGCTTCCAGATTACGGATGGTACTAGCATCCACTAACTCCGCTCTAGGTTTCATTAAAACATCGAAGGGCAATTGGACAACGTCCAGTAAGGAGACTCTGGAGGTAATACTGGACACTCATTTTCCTGGAAATCAGACGGTTGAACCAAGTCAATGAGTACACAATCGTGGCGTTTCTAGACATCGAAAAGACATTCAATAACGTCCATCCGAGCTCGATATTAAATGGACTTACAACTCCTACGTATACTTAGGCTGTTAGCCGAACTTTTAATGAAGAGGCGTATTTCAGCCACACTAGGACAAACCTACAAAGGTATGTGAGGCACTCCCCAAGGAGGAATTCTTTGGAATGTTGCTATAAACAACCTTCTGGTTTCCATAGAAAGGATAAAAGTGGTGGCATACGCAGATGATGTGGCGCTAGCAGTCCGGGAAATTCCCATCCACAATCAGAGATATTATACAGAGAGCCCTCCGGATGACTGAGAAATGGGCGAAAGAGAATGGTCTTGAAGTAAATGCTGCAAAGACAGAACTAGTCATGTACTGCAAAGATCACAAAACTCCCACGGTTACGCCCATATCCTTAGGGGTATTAAAATTCCCTTTGTTTAGTGTGCAAAATACCTTGGTGTTAGTTTGGACAAGAAGCTGAACTTTAAGCTTATTATCAGCCTGGCCAATTTAGCTATTTTCCTGCAAGATTCGGATTTTTTTGAAGTCGTTTAGCGGGAAAAAATGCATTTAGATTTTTTCATGACCCTTTTAGCTATTTTTTGCTTTTTTATTTATTTCTATTGAAATATGGATAAAACTGCGTTTTTATGTAAGCTTTGCTGTCAGAATAAGGTTTTCCACATATTTCAAAGCTCAATTGAAACATTAATAATGATTCCAGCCATTATGCGGGCATTTTTGCATCAAATACACCTTGTTGTAAAGCTTTTTCCTCATATTCGTAAACTTTAAACCTAATAGTAGATACAGATATAGATTCCTTAGATAAACTGTCACTAAATTATTAGGAATATTAGCATTTGACTCGTTTATCCTTTCTAAGCTATATTACTAAACTAAAATAGTAGATATGAATTGCTCTGTACACTGAAAAAATATTATCGTGAGGCCAAAGATTTCATGTTCTTAAAGTATGGTTATAATAACATTTGTGAATTTTTCTTCTATAAATTGTTTTCCTTGTCCAAAAGCCGATAAAGTCGTTTTGTTCTTGTAGTTAAGTGATTCAACTTAAAAATGGTTATCTTTACATGAAAGAAGGCTAGGGTCAATTCTAAAAAATTCTTAAAATTAATTAAATAGTCCTTAAATTTGTGGAGTTTTTGTATCTTGACCACAAACCAAAACACGTTCAAAAATAGAAGATGTTTTTCAACACTTTATTTCATTTCATTCATGAAGAAAAAGCTGAAAAAAACATATAAATTCAAATTTGACTCGGAATCAATACCAAAATCATTAGTGTACAAAATATTTGCAACCGGACATGCTTTTTTTCAGTGTATGTAAGAAATAATTAAGGAAATAAAGTTTTGAATGTGGTATTATTTTTTTAACATCAAAAAAATACAATAAATAAAATCGTATTGATAGGATCAAAACATTTTTAAACGCGCGATAAAAACAAATCTGTTATTTATTAATGGAATGGATTTACATTTACGAAAATTGGACAACAATAGGTTTGTTTGGGTAATTTTCCAATAAAAGTTATTCAGTATAAATTTGCAAGACAGTATGAATGGGTTTTATTCTCTTGGATAAAATTAGAAGTGTACACGTTCACGAATTTATCACTAATTCAGCGGTTTTAAACCAATTAAAACGAAATATATTGATATTTTCTTATGCACTTCTATGTGACATTGTGCAATATATCGGACATTGGATTTGTTGATGATTAACCAGCCGATAATTGCAAGTTTTTACTGGGAAATGTAAACGAAGGACTTCCAGTAAAAATTTGTGATTGTAACCAAAATTTATGGAGTACGCAAACAGAACTCATATGGCTTAGATATTGTTATAGTATCACAGAAGTAGAATTAAAAAAATGAATACAATTAAAATAATATGCATTTTAATGAAATAAAGCTTTTTTTACAACAAAATTTAGCTTTTTTTCTAGCTTCTTTTAAACATTTTTTAGCTATTTTTTTGGGAAATCTAGCGGTTTTTGGTGAAACAATTCTGGCAACGCTGCTTATTATTGAAAAGCCACCGTAGCTTTGTACTTTGTACGAAAAGGCAATAGGAAAAAAGTGGGGACTAAACCCGAAAATTGTGCATTGGCTATACACGGCAGTAGTTAGAACTATAATGCTATATTATGTTGTTTTCTGGTGGCCGGTACTTCAGCAGCCGACAAGTTTAGGCAAAGTTCAGCATATGGCTTGTTTGTGTATCTCAGGCGCACTCAGTAAGGCAGGAACAAATTCCCTTAATGTCATGCTGAATCTATTGCCTTTGGACATTTTGGCCAAACAGTCAGCTGCAACGTCGGCTCTTCGGTTGCGCGATCTATCGCTGTGGTCGGAAAAAAGGTACGGCCACAGTTCGGTCCTCAAAATAATGCCAGATGTGCCTAATATAGTGGATTACACTTTGGCGAGACCAGTTTTCGAAAAAAAGTTTGAAACTCTAATTCCCAACAGTGAGACGTGGTGCACACAGGCCCCGGGGAATAAACGATATATAGATTTCTACACTGATGGCTCCAAATTGAATGGACAAGTGGGTTTCGGAGTATATTCTAAAACTTCGAATAGCGAAAACATTACTTAATCACTGTAGTGTTTTTCAGGCTGAAATATTAGCAATAAGAGAGGTGGCGAATTGGCTGAGAAGTAATGTTCCAAAAAAATGTGGGCATTAATATATACTCAGACAGTCAACCTGCAATAAAATCCTTGGACTCTGTGTTCCTCAACTCGAAAACGGCCATCGACTGCCGCAAATCTCTCAATGAGATGGCTGAGCAGTACAATATTCACCTAATATGGGGAACTGCGAAGCTGATGAGTTGGCAAGGCTAGGGACTACCTTACATATTCCAGGGGAACTAGAATTTGTTGGTATGCCCCTAGCTACCTGCAAGCTCATACTGCATGAGAAGGCTGTTATGATGGCAAATGTTCGATGGGAGAATTGCAAGGGTAGTAACGACACCAAGCAAATATGGCCCCATTTCAACTTAAACCGCACACTAGATATGCTAATGTTCTCGAGACGTCAGATATCACTCCTGATATCTGCTATAACGGGTCGCTGCCTGATAGGCGATTTTGCAAAAACTATTGGCGCGAAGTATAATGACTATTGTATGAGCTGTCATGATGCGGAGGAAAAAGAATCAATTAAACACCTCTTGTGTGAGTGTCCTGCATTTTGTGTAAAGCGCAAGCAACTTTTAGGAGCATATAGCTTCAGATTACTGGCGGATCTGGAAAACGTTAACTTAAGCAGTCTGCTAATGTTTTTGGAACAATCTGGTTGGTTCAGCGAAGAAAAATAATCGAGAAGGTTCAGCGGTTAAAACTAGAAGTGCCCATATGTAATAGGTACTTTAAATATATTAAATTTTAGAATCAACAGCATCGACTGGCCTTGAAATATTAAAACACATTTTTTCTTCTTGTAGTACCTTTCACTTTGAATAATTTGATCCTAGCAATTTTGTCCACCTTTTACAATTTCAATACCTACAAACATAAACAAAAAATCCAAAACCATTTTTTTCACAAAAGGTTAGCGTCACTGAATATTACCTGATAATTGAAGAATGAAGGGGTTGTTATTCTGCTGGTGTTTTCTTTTTTATAAACCAATTTTCAAAAAAACGAACATTTTTCTCACTAATTTAAAATAACAAATATTTTATATATTTTATTTGTTTTTTATAATATTATTTTACTATATTATTTTTTAACAATCTCTCCGTATACCATAAAAACGCGATTTCAACTAAAAAAACAACCCACGCGCAAACATATCGATTACATCAAAGACAGGTATCGATTACAGGTAGATAAAAGAAATTTAGGAAATTTTCCTATATTCTAACAAGTGTGTTTCCTAAAGTTTTGAAAGGATTGAATACTTCTTAGTACGAATGAACTAAAATATTTTTCTATGCCGAGTGTTATTCGTATGTATGATAAGCTTTCTATAATAAAGGAAGTCAGTATTATCGTTTTATAAGAAATTTTACTAAATTTGAGGAAACTTGGTTTTAGTTCGGTTTTTGTTTATTTTTACGAATGCTTTGTTATCAGTGAATAAAATTTTCTTTTTCAATAGTAAATTCTTATACCCAGCGAAGAAAACAGTATTAGTAAAATTCCATGCTCTATTCTAGTTATGAACAATTCCGAACTGCTTTCAGTTTAGGATTTTTTTTTACTGAAACAAGTAAATTTTATTATTTCACACAAAATATTAACTGAGTGGAAATGAAATAGCTAAACTAAATTGATGAACATTTTTTCCTTTAGTTTCGAAGACACTTTTTTCTGGGTGTATCTTGAGGAACTTTGTATCAAATTCGTCACACCCAACAGAATTAGATTTTATTGCAAATATCTTGCTAAGAAATATATTATATATATATTATATAAATATACATAAGAAAATTATTTCTTATATGAATCTTTTTTCTTATATACAATAATTTTCTATAAGAAAAAATTGCCGAATTTTCTGAGTTTATGATATCCATTACCCATTGTATACCAAAATTAACTGATAATAAACGTATTTTTATTATTCTTTCAGATGAATAAACCTGGGATTTGTCATCGAATATTTCATCCCATAGGCAAAGAATTTCAAAAGGAAAAATTTGGTCTATCACATCAACCAGTAGATGACTTTGTAAAGTCTCAGGTGAGCTCTATGCCCATCTGTAAAAAACGAATTCAAGTTAGACCAACTTATTCTAGTGTTTTCTTTTCCCATTCAGTGGCAAACGTCACAAAAATCCTATTTGTGGCTACTCTATCGCTGGGGTTTGGCCATTTGCTTTTGTGTTGGCGTCCTGGGAAGTTTGATACAACACCATTCCGAAGGCAAATGGTTCATTTATCTAACCAATTGGGGATTCCTGTTGTGCATGTACATTAGTTTATTCTCAGCTCTATTGGTTACTATTTATCATATCAAACCAAATTTTTTCGGTAAAAATAATCCTGATTTAAAATTCCTTTCCGAAATTCTATTGTGACTTTTTCTTTTAGGTAACAGCACCAAACTTTTGAAATTCTATTGGGCATCGTATTGGTCGGTCTTGGTTGTCGCTACTGTAATTACATTTATGTATTGGCTGTTTATATTTCCAAGTAAGTCATAATTTAAGTTCGTTTGAGCGATAAAGGTTTCGTGCTTATCAATACGTAGTCGTTCAGAAAAAGTCTAAACTAAAATCTCTATAACCAATTGAACATTATTTTAGTTCAAAAAAAAAAAAAAAAAATATATATATATATATATATATATATATATATATATATATATATATATATATATATATATATATATATATATATATATATATATATATATATATATATATATATATATATATATATATATATATATATATATATATATATATATAAAGGGTGATTCTTTTGAGGTTAGGATTTTCATGCATTAGTATTTGACAGATCACGTGGGATTTCAGACATGGTGTCAAAGAGAAAGATGCTCAGTATGCTTTGACATTTCATCATGAATAGACTTACTAACGAGCAACGCTTGCAAATCATTGAATTTTATTACCAAAATCAGTGTTCGGTTCGAAATGTGTTTCGCGCTTTACGTCCGATTTATGGTCTACATAATCGACCAAGTGAGCAAACAATTAATGCGATTGTGACCAAGTTTCGCACTCAGTTTACTTTATTGGACATTAAACCAACCACACGAATGCGTACAGTGCGTACAGAAGAGAATATTGCGTCTGTTTCTGAGAGTGTTGCTGAAGACCGTGAAATGTCGATTCGTCGCCGTTCGCAGCAATTGGGTTTGTGTTATTCGACCACATGGAAGATTTTACGCAAAGATCTTGGTGTAAAACCGTATAAAATACAGCTCGTGCAAGAACTGAAGCCGAACGATCTGCCACAACGTCGAATTTTCAGTGAATGGGCCCTAGAAAAGTTGGCAGAAAATCCGCTTTTTTATCGACAAATTTTGTTCAGCGATGAGGCTCATTTCTGGTTGAATGGCTACGTAAATAAGCAAAATTGCCGCATTTGGAGTGAAGAGCAACCAGAAGCCGTTCAAGAAAATGCACTGTTTGGTGTGGTTTGTACGCTGGTGGAATCATTGGACCGTATTTTTTCAAAGATGCTGTTGGACGCAACGTTGCGGTGAATGGCGATCGTTATCGTTCGATGCTAACAAACTTTTTGTTGCCAAAAATGGAAGAACTGAACTTGGTTGACATGTGGTTTCAACAAGATGGCGCTACATGCCACACAGCTCGCGATTCTATGGCCATTTTGAGGGAAAACTTCGGAGAACAATTCATCTCAAGAAATGGACCGGTAAGTTGGCCTCCAAGATCATGCGATTTGACGCCTTTAGACTATTTTTTGTGGGGCTACGTCAAGTCTAAAGTCTACAGAAATAAGCCAGCAACTATTCCAGCTTTGGAATACAACATTTCCGAAGAAATTCGGGCTATTCCGGCCGAAATGCTCGAAAAAGTTGCCCAAAATTGGACTTTCCGAATGGACCACCTAAGGCGCAGCCGCGGTCAACATTTAAATGAAATTATCTTCAAAAAGTAAATGTCATGGACCAATCTAACGTTTCAAATAAAGAACCGATGAGATTTTGCAAATTTTATGCGTTTTTAAAAAAAAAAAGTTATCAAGCTCTTAACAAATCACCCTTTATATATATATGTAAGAAACCTTTCCCTAATTTAATTATTTTGAATGTACAACCAACACAATAGCCTAAACAGCAGTTTTTGTATGCTGAAAAGGGAACGCAATCAATATAGTTGTTTAAACAAACTTCCGTTAGTTGAAAGCAGTCTTATACTATGAACTAAAAATGAGAAAAAAGGTTTTATACAAATGGAGTACACACCCTCAGAAAAAAATAAACGAATATTTCAATATTGTATTATTTTAGTTCATGAAAGTTAATTCATTTTAGTTCAATTTTGTCAAATGTTTGAAAGATTTCTTTATTTTAATTAATTTTTGTTTTCTTTATTGAAATAAACTATATAAGAAAAACAAATATTTATACAAATTAAGTAGACATTTCTAGTACATTTTAATGAGCGAATCTTACTTATATTGTGTTCAAAATTTCTACAATGCGTAAATTTTACTTGTTGCATAGATTGATTTCTACACTGTTAGAAAAATATGTTTTTCATATGTTCCGATATAAACAAAATGTGTTTCGTGCACAATTTTTAAACACAATATATTTAAGTGCCAACATGTAATTTTCCTAAACTAACACTAAATGTTTGGGACACATATGTTAATATGTTAAAATATATTATGTTTGGGGTATGAATGTTTCATAAAAATAATATGTGTGAATGTAAACATATATAAATTTACAAATTTCGAGCAAACATATATATGTTTACAATTTCTGTGAAACGGTTGTATGTTGTTTCGGAAAACTGCTTTATGATAAGGCCAAAAATTGTATATGCTTAAGTCTAAATATTATTTAATTTGAATATTAGAATGAGTATTCGGAGTAAAGAGAATAGACATTCGGAACCAAGAGCATAGAGATTTGAAAAAAAAAACAGCATGTGTTTTCGCCTTGAGAGGAGAATTTTATGTATGTGGGGACTGTAAATTTTTAATAACCCACATCTCGAAGTTTCATTATAAAATTTTAATACAGTATAAATGTCTAAATTGCAAAAAAAAAAATTGGTTCGGTCGGAGCAGGAATTGAACCCACGACCCTTTGCATGCAAGGCAGACATGCTAACCACTGCTCCACGTGGCCAACAAATGTATGTTTCTTTTAAATAATATTATGTTTGCATGGGCTCGTGGGCGCTGCAAAGTATGCTATATAAATGTAACTTGTAACGATAATTGTCTACTGGTGACTATAAATACTACGTAGCCCAGTGGATAGTGTGTTGGCTTACAAACTGTATGGGCCTCGGTTCGATTCTCCGCCCAGGCGAAAGGTAAAATTAAAAAAAAAAATTATAAAATTGAATAATTTCTTCAACATTATTTGTATTACAGAAAAAGGTGCCAAGAACTAAAAATTTCGTGGAAGTGAAAATTATGTGAGGGAATGATCACAATCTTCTTTGGTGAAAATTCTTCCAAGCATATAATATTTTTGGGCTCAAAATGCTTCCAAACATATAATATGTTCACATAAAACAAACATATAAATATTTCGGCAGTATCCAATAATATATGTGCTTCCTGCAAAATATGTTTGGAACATATGTTAAAGAAGCGATTTTTTTTGAGGGTGTATTATTGTTTGCATTTTACTATGAACAGTGTTAAAAGCGTTTGTGTAAAAAAATAGTGAAAATTTTCCAGAAGCCAGAGATAAAGCAGCACAAAAAGCTAGTGTTTATTTTTCACACAAGTGCCAATGCTAAAGTCTCTGAATTTAAATATTGAGAATTTTTTTTCTCTAAGTGCATAAAATTTCTTTTCAGTGTACGGAAATTTTTCCTCTTTTCAAAATTAAATAAAATACAAGTGAGGAAAGTCTAAATTCGGGCGGGGCCGACTATATTATACCCTGCACCACTTTGTATATCTAAATTTTCATATCACATCCGTTAAATGTGTTGGGGGCTATATATAAAGGTTTGTCCCAAATACATACATTTAAATATCACTCGATCTAGACAGAATTTGACTTCTACAAAATCTATAGACTCAAAATTTAAGTCGGCTAACGGTGGAACACAATGTTAGTAAAAAAAATATGGGAAACATTGAAATCTGAAGCAATTTTAAGGAAACTTCGCAAAAGTTTATTTATGATTTATTGCTCGATATATATGTATTAGAAGTTTAGGAAAATTAGAGTCATTTTTACAACTTTTCGTCTAAGCAGTGGCGATTTTACAAGGAAAATGTTGGTATTTTGACAATTTTTGTCCAAATCAGAAAAACATATATATGGGAGCTATATCTAAATCTGAACCGATTTCAACCTAATTTGACACGCATAGCAACAATGCTAATTCTACTCCCTGTGCAAAATTTCAACTAAATCGGAGCAGAAAATTAGCCTCTGTGGTCATATGAGTGTAAATCGGGCGAAAGCTATATATGGGAGATATATCTAAATCTGAACCGATTTCAACCAAATTTGGCACGCATAGCTACAATGCTAATTCTACTCCCTGTGCAAAATTTCAATTAAATCGGAGTAAAAGATTGGCCACTGTGGTCATATGAGTGTAAATCGGGCGAAAGCTATATATGGGCGCTATATCTAAATCTCAACCGATTTCAACCAAATTTGGCACACATAGCTACAATGCTAATTCTACTCCCTGTGCAAAATTTCAACGAAATCGGAGCAAAAATTGGCCTCTGTGGTCATTTGAGTGTAAATCGGGCGAAAGCTATATATGGGAGCTATATCTAAATCTGAACCGATTTGGATGATATTTTGCAAGTTTTTCGAGACTCATAAAATATTCGGATGTACGGAATTTGAGGAAGATCGGTTGATATACACGCCAACTATGACCAGATCGGTGAAAAATATATATCGCAGCTATATCTAAATCTGAACCGATTTTTTCCAAAATCAATAGGGATCGTCTTTGAGCCGAAACAGGACCCTATACCAAATTTTAGGAAAATCTGACTAAAACTGCGAGCTGTACTTTGCACACAAAAATACATCAACAGACAGACAGACAGACAGACAGACGGACATCGCTAAATCGACTCAGAATTTAATTCTAAGACGATCGGTATACTAAACGATGGGTCTCAGACTTTTCCTTCTTGGCGTTACATACAAATGCACAAACTTATTATACCCTGTACCACAGTAGTGGTGAAGGGTATAATTATAAATTCTCCCCTTAAGAAAGTATGAAAATTGGAAACATCCCATGTTTATCTCAAAAAAAAAATTAAAATAAAAACTTATGTAATATATTTATATTAAAGAAAACAAAATAAAATAACATATTCTTCAAACTAAGGACAGGGAAAGGTATGTTGTATATTTACAAAAGAGGAAAATAGTAAGAATATAGCACATATACAAGGAAGGAAAGAAAAGGTATAGAAGCGACATATGGTGTCAAATGATCCAAACCTCCTTTATGAGAATATAAGCCAAACCTCGGCGTCGTCAACGTAAAGAAATCATATAGACGTAAGATGACCACCCGTCTGTAGTAGTTCCTGGTAACGCAGCATCCCCTCACCAATCCATTAGGATGTGTCGGAATCCCCCTAAGTCTTACAATGGTCGACATTACCATGAAGGCGTCAATCCTAAGTGCGCCGTTCCTGTCATTCAACCCCTCATTTGAGGGCAACCTATATCGCAATGCCTAAGCATCTGGGAGGAGGATATCATACAAGAGTAGGAAAAAAAACGATTCGTATTCCTATATAAATCATCTCCCTTGCCCGGAAATTATGTGCCTAAATACATTTCAGCACATTCAATCACAGCCTCCATTCCACGAAATATGGATAGAGCGTAGCCAAATACCCATCCAACTGTGTCCGTGCCGTCCCCGCCCTAGCATTCCTGGCGTCCAACGAAATTAACATCGGCATATGACATCAACAAGATATCCTCCGGGGGCTTGGGAATATTCACGGGATACTGATTATGGATCGTCGACCCAGGAACCGAGCACTCCAGCAAAAATTTTGCGGGGGGCGACCCTCAATCCTGAACACGAACAGAAAAACTCCCACCACTCAAATGGTTCCTCACCAAATCGTCAGGTATGGGTCAAATCCATACGACTCCAGCCTTCTCAAAGTCAATGCTAACCGCCAGCGTAGAGCCGTGATTCAAGAAAACCTTTGGCACCTTGTCCGCCATCACCATCATCTCAATTAGCGATATCATATTTGAAATCAGTGAGATCATCCTATATGACTTCGACTCAGTCGGATCTTTTCCTGGCTTTAAAATCGGTGCCACCACTGCCTCCTTCCTCCTAGACGGAAAATAGCCGATGTTGGGGCATTGATTGACAATAGGACCAGGTAATCCCACGTGCTTTGATCCTCTTTCCTAATCGCAAAGTCAGTCACTATAGCTTCTCTTGTTGCAAAGTCAATTTCGCATCCATCTTCTCGAGTTTGATTAACCCCATAGAGGGTGCAAGGGACACCCCGGCCGCTTTTTTCATTAGCAAGGAACTGCTGACATAATACCACCATTGAGGCCGATATTCATTGACCCTCTCGTCATCTGCGCATACACTTGACCGTGAATATCAAAACAGAAGTCACTACGCCTTTCACTAGCTGATGAAACCAGTCGTATACCGTATAGGTCTCTTTGTCTCTCGAATAATATTAATGCGAATGTTATTAGCTTCATATTTCCGATTGTTCTCCTATCTCTGAATGATCAGGGACTATTTGATAGAGACCAGGATAACATCAATTAGTCACAGTGGACGGCTTTCATAGACCCGGTGGTGTGGTAATTAGCAGAAATATGGACACTGTTAAGGAGACAATGGCTGGTGACCAGTCTAATAGCCAACTATCGGATACGGTCATCATTAAGCAAGCAGAAAAAGAAGAAGGAAGCCGCCGTATGAAGATCTGCGACTCCAACTTCTACTTGATGAGCTCAACGCCACAAAAAGTAAGCTGAACAACACTATTGCAAAACTAGTCGAAGAAAACAGCCGGCTAAGGAACGAGATACAAGCGTTTAGCTGCAATGATAAGGCAATTATTTAGCCAGCAACCTCCATTATAATGCTAATGTTAATGGTAGCAACGATATGGCAGTAGTCTCGAGCAATACAATGTTTTGTCGCTCGGGACAGCCGTAGTCCCCGACACTGCGAAGAAGTGTCCCCAAAATCAAATGGAGCTTGGAACCAATTTCGCAGTCCTCAACTGAGTAGTTCGATTCACAAAGGCCACAGTACGACCACGATGATGGTGAATACCGTTGATAGTATAAGGAAGAATATGGATGAAGGGAGACGTGTTGCATTGATTAGCTTAGATTTTAGTAGAGCTTTCGACTCAATTAGTCATGAGGTGCTACTGAACAAGTTGTTTTCGAGGTACAAGTTTTCTTACGGAGCATGTCGGCTGATTGAATCCTTTCTTACTGGGAGAACTCAATATATTTGGAACAATAATAGTTCTTCTTCTACACGAAGAGTACATAGAGGAGTTGCGCAGAGTTCCATTCTTGGACCTCTGCTATTTTCTATATACATGAATGATATTTTTGAAAATATTCACTTTATGGAACCTCACCTGTATGCAGACGATCTGCAGTTGATTGCAAATGACAGAACAGCTCCAGGGTTTAATTTCAATGGTAACGTTAATACCGAATTGGATATAATAGGAGGATGGTGCAACCGAAATTTTATAACGTTGAACTCTACGAAGTCGAAATGTATAACATTTAACACCGGCCGGGATAGGCAAATAAATTTCACTGTCAACAGCATTGCCATCCAGAATGTTACCTCTATTAAGGTCTTGGGATTTGTAATTGACGAGAAACTTAACTTTGACCAACATATTGGCATGGTTACGGCAAAAGTCACGTTTCTACTGCGTAAGGTATATAATACAGGTGCTTTTCTTCCTTTGAGCGTAAGGAAACATATTGCTAAATCACTCTTGTTGTCGCATATAACATATGGCATTGAAGTATACTCGGGTACGAATTTGACTAATCTTACTCGACTAAGAACTTGTATGAATCGCATCGTTAGATATGTCTATAATCTAGGGATTTTTACACATATTTCGCCATTTTTAATTGAGTTTTTGGGTAATACATTTGAGAATTTCATTGATCTTAGGACAATACTGCTTTTTTATAGAATAATGAAGTTTAGAAGACCTCAGTACTTAGTGTCCTATTTTGAATTCGGCAGCTCACAGAGGACACGCTCTTTGATTGTTCCATCATTTCGCACTCTAGCTATGCAACGTTCGTTCCAAATTCGAGCTATACGAATCTGGAACAACCGTATAAATTATGAACACAGAGAGTTTTCGTGGTCATGTAGTAAATTCAAAGAACTTATAAACTCTTATCTCTAGCCCTATTTCTGAATCTCGCGTGCTAATCATTATTTAATAATACTTTAATATCATGTTCGTGTTCATATTTAAGTTTATTTAAAAATATATGTATATATATTTAAGACATAAAATGTAATTAAATAGAATTTGAATTATATTTTAATAGAAATTAGGATATTTGTAAGTCCATGTTTTGTATGCTATGTAATCAATTTGGCCGAATGAGGCTTCTGGATTAAGAAAGTAAATAAATAAATAAATAAATAAAGTTGGAGGCATTTTTTTGGCAACGTATATGAGAGTACGAAAGATGGTTATTCTGCTATTGGCGGCTAGAGGCTTGTTACTAATGCTGATGATGTCATGGCTACATTTCTGGACCACTATTGTTCAGCGTGGTCTTAAGGAGAAACTAAACATTGGAAAGTGTTCAGTGGTCGTCATTACTGGACAGACTAGCTCAGTTTTTCCGAATTAGGCGAATTTCGCCCAGCAGTTCGATCGCTGATACTGCGATGACCGTTGTGGCCGCGGATTCGCTGAAGTACCTTGTCGTAGTCTTCGATAGAAGTTTTCCATTTTGCAGACATTTAGATCATGTCTTGGCGAAGGCCAAACGTATCTACACCCAAAGAAATTTGTTAGTAGGGAAAGCAGAAAAGTCTGCTAAAACAGCAGAAAGTCTGCTGAAAAAGGGACAGCAGTCACTGTTTGCTGAAATAGCAAACATTTTCTGCTATTTTTGAAGCTCGATTACACTAAAACATGTTTTATTTTGTCTAAAACAAATAAAAATGTCAACTTAAGAGCTATCCTAACATAATTAAACCAATATTTTATGAATATCTATAGTATTTGAAAAAAAAATCTGAATATTTTTTTTGCTGATCGTATTTAGGAGCTTGCAAGTATATTACAGTGCAAAAATATACCAAAAACTACTTTTGGTTCTTAAATATGCTTTGGGGGAAAATTTATAACCTAAAAATTTTATAAATTGTTGTTCATTTGGCCCTGAAGTACAAAAATATAACAGCAGACATCGACTGCTGTTTTTAGCAGACTTTTTTCTATGAGTGTATTTTTCCTATTGGCGATTGATTAGTGTGACAGGAGGATGCTTTGTAATTGGTGCATAAGTCGGAGTCATTTTATTGCCAAACGGTATGGTGGTGGAGTTGTATCCATTTGTCACAAGCGGAACTTCTTGATTTGGACGAAGGAGGACTGCTACTGTTTTACCATAGGAGATATGGTACATATGATATTGATGACACGGTCTAATTGACATCTCAGTAGCTCGGGCCAAGTAGGTGGATTTTCTATATATTGTAAATATCTTAGTTTAAGACCTAGTTTTTTGTTCAGTTGTAGTATAATTACTTTTTAGTTACATTATTTTGTCTCTTTTTTTTGGACTCCACATTTTTTGAGACGATTTGACTGAAGATAAGTTTTTATTTTATTTATGTTATGACAGGAGATCGTGGTATATATGCGACAAAAGTTTGGGAGATTTTTACATTGATTACATAAGTTAAGTTCTACTTGTTTATAAGGATTTATAAGAATTTTATGGAATAAAAATTAACTCTTTAAATACTAAAAAAACTGGAGAACAAAAGCCATCAGCAAAACGCAAAATGTCTAAAATCAAATCGGCATTTTTCCAGTTCCGTTATAAGACAAGTTTTGTTTAAAATCATAATTTGATCTCGATTTGCCTGGATAAATTTGTTAGCTGCGTTTTTTGGGAATCAATTGTTAAAGACTTAAGTCCCTAATTGATATCTCCAGATTTTGGGTGGATACACGCAGAGAAGAAACATGATTGTCACAATCATATTCGAAGAGCAAAATAATATGATAGGAGCTATTTTTGCGGCGACCATGTAACATTTTAACCTGCAACCATGTTGGCTCAGTGAACATGGTTCTAAGAAAAATATAATTGTCCTCATCTAAAATGTTATTATATTGATACAAAGAATTTTGTTTGAATGACCATTGTGACCATTGTCACAATTTAAAATGTTATGGTATTCATTAAAAATGTTTTTCTCCTATAGGAGTAGGCGTTTGGCTGATGTGCTTGGTTTAGCTACTTGTTTTGCGGATGTGCTGGCGAGGCCCAATAACTCGGGGGTGCTTTTATTGATTTATGCTGCGCCCATTATATACCCAGCAAAAAAAAAATTGGAAGTTCTTCTAAAGGCACAACTTTAAATGCATTTCCAAAAATGTGCTCCCAAAGATGTTCTTTATTTTAACTACACAGGAAGTTCATTAGATTCAATTTTTTATAACTCGCTTTTTTCATAATTTTTAATGGGAAATTATTTTTTTTTGTTTCAAATAGGTTAAAAGTGTTTTAAATTGATTACATTACCATATTATGTTTTAAATAAATGCTATTATAACTCATTCACATTATACTTTCAAAATCGACTTCACAAGATGGCTTATAAAAAGGGATATATAAAATCCACTTTTAGTAGATTTTGAACATAATGTGAATGGGCTATTAGGTATATTATAACGCAATTCACGCATCAGACTCTCTTAAACAACAACTCCTTATTTTAAATGTAAAATTAATTTGCGTGTAATCTTATTTAGACGATTTGTTACATTTTTGTTTATTTCTACAATATTCGTTTCTATTCAAGTAATGTTCATATTACAGCATTACTCGCCATATTTTGTAATCGGCTAGATTTGGTTGCCTGATACAATAAGTGGCTATTTTGCAAACTTTGGTATACATATCTACGAATAAGTGATTACAAGATTTTGAATAAAACACAAACTATTTAGGAAATTATTGTAATTTTATTTTATTATGATATATTGGTATTACTCAATTATGTATGGAACAAAATATCGGCCAAATGGGCGCCACGACCTCGGTGGCGCACCTTCATATAACCCCAAAGAAAAAAGTCCAACGGTGTCAAATCACATGATCTTGGCGGCCAATTGACATCGCCATTACGTGAGATGACACGGCCATTGAATTTGTTGCGCAAAAGAGCCATCGTCCACATCCATATCTTCCAATTCGGGCCATAAAAAGTGCGTTATCATCTCACGATAGCGAACACCATTCACAGTAACTGCTTGGCCGGCCTCATTTTGGAAAAAAAAACGGCCCGATGATGCCGCCAGCCCATAAACCGCACAAACAGTCACTCTTTGTGGGTGCATTCGTTTTTCGACAATCACTCTTGGATTCTCATTCGCCCAAATGCGGCAATTCTGTTTATTGACGAATTCACTGAGGTGAAAATGTGCCTCATCACTGAAGATGATTTTCTTCGAAAATTGATCATCCACTGTTGCCATTTCTTGGAACCATTTAACACGTTGTTGGATTGTGTATCTCTCCATGGTTCAAATTGAGTAAGTCTGAAATAGAGAAATGTCAAATAAAATTCGGAAAAAAAACTTGGCGTTTAGGTGTGGTTCACATTCAACATCGGCCCTTACAATTTAACCACCCTTTATTAGGTGATTATATGCTTTAAAAGCACTACTTATTTCATGGCCAAAGGTATGCCTGGGGAGAATTACTTTCCTCCTAGGACATGCGTATGTAAATGTAATCCGTAACGATGCCAATTAATAAGTGATTATTAATTTTTAACAGGTTTACCTACAAGATTACCGGGTAATGAGAGTTTTTGCTGAGTATTAATAAAATGGTACAATTTATTTAAATTTTGCCGAAAAAATGCTAAATCCATTCTAGCAAAATGGCATTTTTGAACATATTTGATGTCGTTAGAATGCAATGAAAATCATAAAAAAATTTAAAAATTATTTATTTGTCAAAATATAACAAAATTTCTTAATTCACATCCAAATCATTGAATTCGCATCACATGCAGTGGAAATGCAGTGCAACGGTTGCTGAAATCGTTAACATCCGTCTTATGACAAACCCATGTTAAATTCATCGCTTCTGCGTTAATTTTGCACCACTTCCGGATCCAAAAAGAAAATTTTCACTACATTTTTGGCGGCGCTTTTTTTACTGGGTATCCGGTGGGCAGCTGTCGACGGTGCCCAGCGAATATATAAAATGGGCGTTCGATGGCAAGGGATGTTGAGCATGTTACTTTGTTCGAGTTTGGTTGGATGAACGTTCGCAGGTTCCAAAGATAGGTTGCTAAAGCGTCTTACTGAAATTGGGCTTCCTTCGATGCGGAACACCACGTTTTCGGAGGTTGACAAATATGTTGAGGGGTTGTTTCATATCCATTCTGTTTTGACGGGTTCGGACTAGGCAGTCTCTTGAGGGGATCAGGTGGCATTCTCTGACAGCATCCATGGAAATGATTAGTCTATGGGAGAGGAGGTTTCTAAGGTCTATTGGCGCAAAATATAATGACTAATGCATGAGCTGTCATGTGGAGAAAAAGGAATGAAATACAACTTGTGTGAGTGCCCTGTATTTTTTGTAAGGCGTTAGCGAATTTTAGGACATATAGCTTAAGATAACCGGCGGTCCTGGAAAATGTTAACTTATGCAGTCTGCTAATGGTTTTGGAACAATCAGGTTGCTTCAACAGATGGAAACAATCGGGTGGATTCAACGGTAAAAATAGAAGTGTCCAGTTTTTTTTGTGGTAATTCTTTAACGAGATTCTGAATCCTCGGGTCAGTTGAATCCCTTCGGATGAAAAGTCGGTGTCTGGTCGACCTAGAAACGTTACCCCTGAAGAATTTCCTTCTAGCGTCGCCGAATATTCCAAATATTCTATGAGTCAAAAACAAATTTTCTACTTTTATATCCATAGCCTGCAGTGAACAAGGGCATGGGTTTGAATCTTAGTAATCTAAAATCTTTACCACATATTACTTGCCACTTTGCGTACTCGCCGCATAAGTTCGCTTTATATCTTAACCCTCCAATATGTGATAAGGTTCCTGTGGACTTAGTTTTATTCATGCACAAATCTGTCTTTTATTTGATGTCAAATATGGTGATTTATTACTTATTTTACTACTGGTTGGAGTGTGACGATTTAACCATTTTCCAACCCTCGTATTTAGGATAGTTAATTCAAATATTATGTCTAGTTTTAAACAAGAAAATTTTATTCAGTAACATAAAAATTTGCTTTTCAACTCAACATTTCACGAATATTCAGATTTAATTTCATTACACATGTTTACACCATGGTGTATTTTTAGAATTCATATGCAAACTTTGTTTACACATATAAGCGTAGACTTACGATTCTAACAAAAAAAAGTGTTATGATAAAAACAAAAAAATAAAC
The DNA here is from genome assembly GCF_050003625.1 of Haematobia irritans. Lineage (NCBI taxonomy): Eukaryota > Metazoa > Arthropoda > Insecta > Diptera > Muscidae > Haematobia > Haematobia irritans. The sequence goes on along the minus strand of NC_134398.1, from coordinate 71,413,431 downwards.
AAAAATATAATCCATATTTGTACATTATTAAGTATCATTACTTTACTAAGTATCATTAATTCCATCCAATTCATAACATCAAACAGCATCTCTGTGGGCAGTTAGTCATAATGTCTCCTATTTTTTCAATTTTTTGGATTGTTTCGTCATAGTTATCCTTCAAATTGGTAATATCTGAAATTAAGTTTAAAAAATTATAAATACAAGTGTGTATATTGTAATATAATCAGTAGTAGACAGCAAACAATTGAATAGTTGTAATGGGCGACTGGAAATATTGGTCTGAGACTCCACAAAAATTCTGAGTCGATCTAGCTATGTCCACCCGCCCAACGGCTGAACGGAACAGCGAAACTATAAAACTGGTATCGCACTATTTAGTTAATAATAAGTAAAGCTCCCACCTAGACCGATCCCCAGGATTGCCTTCTTGAGCATCGTGAAAGCTTTCTTAAACGTCTAGCCGCAAAAAAATTAGATTTAACTTCCGAACGGGTCTGAAGACCGATTTTTCATCCGATTCACTCGAAACTTGCTACGTAATATAAAAACCGCACCATCGCATAATTGGATATAGACCCTTTGTAAATTTATGCTAAACCTTACACACATCGTATAAGCAAGATTTCGGTTACGTTATCGCAGAACGATAACAATAACGTGTTTCAAAAATTCTCTATTTCTGCTATATCATAAGCCTGATTTAGGGAAAACATGCTTTAGTTTGGCTGAAACTAACAAAAAGATAATCTAAAGGCTGTTGTAACACAATATAGATTCCTTGCATTTTCTCAAAAACCTTACTAATAATGCATAAGCTTTTAATAATATTACAGAAAAGAAGTGCTCAAAAGCCCATTTTTGGTTTTTAAAAATCTTTCGGATGAAGTTTTAAAACCTTTTTACGAATTGTTCGCTAGACCAATAATTAGCAAAATACGACAGTAGATACCGACTGCTGATTTTTTCAGACTTTTCACTTTTAGTCTATCACTCATAAATACTGCAATTTTTTAAGAATTAGCTTCAGAACCAAATTTGTCTACTTGGCGTCTTATAATATTTTAATCCGTTACGCTTAACAATTCAGAAAACTATAGGTCAAAAATCATATAACATCTGTACATTCAACATTGTTACGTGCGATTTTTTTCAAATAGGGATTTGATTTCTTAGTCCCCAAACAGAATATAATGATTTAATTAAATTTCTAACCAAAAGCAAAAGTAATTGGCCTTCATTTTCATCTAACCATATCACAAATTATTGACCTATTGGTATGGATGGTCAACCATACCAGACTATTCGAGCACATCGAGAACACGTCCTTACCGGCAGGAACCAAATTTTGGGTTCCTTCTTATCTGCACACAAACATTTTTCATTTTTTATAATCACGAAAATCGCTGATTCAATCATTGTTTTAACTGAAATGTTTTCAATGACCCAGTTTGATTGAAAACCAACACGATATTCAATGCAAAATTTAATTGAGTTTTCTTACGAAATCAATTTATTTTTGTATTGATCCATTTAAAAAAGTAATTTCTGACAAAGTTCAATCAATGTTTAAATTTAATCAATTAAAACTGTAATTTATTTCACAACAAAAATCCATCAACCATCTGTTTGATGCGATTAAGTAAATAATTGATATTGGCAGTAAATTTTAATATTTAATTGAAAAAATATTGATGATAAACTTTTACGTGTGTGCGGACGCCAGTCGTATGTGGAATTTAGGGATAAAAATATTAAATATCTACCTTGCCGATCTTACCAGTTATTTCACTGCTAGTTTTTGCCCAATTAACCCTTCGTTGCATGACATTGCATATATGCAATGGTAGTTTCTTGCGTGTCTAGCTCCTATTCTTCTACATATTTGACTATATATATATATTTTTTTTTGTTATTCACATTTTGAAAGCCGTAGATTATATTTGGTAAGGATTTTATCAAGAATCGTAACAATTTCATTAAAATTAAGCGAAATTAAAATTAGTATTTTGAGAACCTCGAAAAATTTAACTTATTTCTTTTACTATTATGAAACTTTCTTCATTTTTTTTTTTATGTAAATATAAAATGAAAAGTTTACTCTATTCTAAACACTACGTATATAGTTTTATAATACAAATTATATTTACAAGTGCTCTACGATGAATGATATCATATCTGCAATTTCATGCGTTTTTGTCGATATGAACTGTCATTGCATATATGCCTTATAATTGCATATGTGCAATATCATGCATTCAATCAATTTTTGTCACTACTAGAACACTTAGCGACGAATATGAATATAAAGCCGAGTAATTTGATGATGATGGAGTTTTAAACACGGAGTTTGATATAAATCGAGGTCGTAGAAGAAGCACAGATGTAGGAGAAGATTCGAGTTGATCATTGGCCTACATCGTTGGAGAATCGTATAACATACAAGATGCTGGGTTGTAATTGTTACAAGTATATTCATCGTGATAGATAGGTTAAATGGATTCACAATTTTTTTTTTGCGGTGGTCTATTCCCTGTCAATATTGTTGGTGACAATTTTAGGTGTTTAAAAGCTCCTCAAAGTGGTTTACATTATGGTGAAAGGCCGTTCGAACTCGGCTATAGAGCTTAATATGGAATCGAACTGCCCTCATTGATAAACAAAATGTGGTATCATAATTAACTGAAAAGTCTAAGTGAAAATGAAGTTTTGGGTCGCCATTATACCTAACCTAAGTAAAAAAAGAGGGTCCAGGTTTCCGTGTAGCATATAAGCTGGCATATACCAAAACCAGTTTTCAGCTTTTGGTACGCTCCAACTTCTTTCTTCCATCAAACCGAATCATATAAGATATGGCGGTTTCTATATCTTGCAAAAGCGTAGCATTTGACATAAACAGAGTTCCAAAGTCTCTTTTTCGTCAACATACGGCTGCATACACAAACATCCGCTGCTGTTACTCGGCACAGATGTGTCCCCAACTCCAGGTGTCCGGTAATGATTCCTATGACGTTCCTGTTCGTCATCCTTTTTTCTTTAAGCATGGTAGTTATCCAGTCTTTTTCTTGTTTGGGTCACCCACTAGTTTCGTCGCCCTTCCGACCGTTGCACCGTTCCACGTGGAACAGTTTGGAGAAGCCCGCCAAACGGTTCCGCGTTCTCCAAGTCCATTTCCCTTTGTTTTAAATGTAAAAATGCGGAACTAGCTGTGCTTTTTGATGCACTTTTTTTACTTTTAACATTGCACCCCGACAAGGAATATGTTTCAGAAGAAAAATGTTTGTTTTCGATGGGCGGGCAACATGTAACATGTTTGACGCAACCATGCTATTTTCTCAGAAACTATGTATCTGATTTTGGCAAACATCTTATGTTTGGCGAGAAAACAATTTTTTAGTAAAAATGTTCCATTTTCCCCATTCAGCAATTAAATTTTTCACTTAAAACATGTTTGATCTGATCACATTCCTTCTCTACCTGTGATATATAGAAATAACAACGTGAACTAAAACAAGTATATACGGCCGTAAGTTCGGCCAGGCCGAATATAAGATTCGGTACATAAGGTACCCTCCACCTTGGATTGCGTAGAAACTTCTACGAAAGACTGTCATCCACAATCGAATTACTTGGGTTGTGGTATCTTAAAACTTCTTAACATCGTTTTCTAAATTGTGAGTTAGTCCATACGTGGTATATATTAGACAAAAAAGTTATGTATAGGTATGGACTTTTGCACGATACGTAGAGAGTCAGAATAGAAATATGGGTGTCGCTTATATCGGGGCTATATAGAATTATGAACTTGATATGGACCAATTTTTGTGTGATTGCGGATCGATTTATCTGAGGGCTATATATAACTATAGACCGATATGAACCTAGTTATGCATGGTTATTAACGGCCATATACTAGCACAATTTACCAAATTTCAACTGACTCGGATGAAATTTGCTCCTCCAAGAGGCTCCCAAACCAAATCTCTGGATCGGTTTATATGGGGGCTATATATGATTTTGGACTGATATGGACCAGTTTTGGCATGGTTGTTAAATATCATATACTACCACCACGTACCAAATTTCAACCAGATCGGATGAATTTTGCTTCTCCAAAAGGCACCAATCTGGGGATCGGTTTATATGGGGGCTATATATAATTATGGACTGATATGAACCAATTCCTGTATGGTTGTGGGATACCATATACTAACATCACGTACCAAATTTCAACCGAATCGGATGAATTTTGCTCTTCCAAGGGGCTCCGGAGGTCAAATCTAGGGATCGGTTTATATGGGGCCTATATATATTGACCGATTTCGACACATTTTTGCATGGATGTTTGAGCCATATATTAACACCACGTACCAAATTTCAACTGAATCAGATGAATTTTGGTTTTCCAACAGGCTCCGGAGGTCAAATCTGGTGATCGGTTTATGTGGGGGCTATATATAATTAGGAACCAATGTGGACCAATTAGAGACCATATACTAACACCATGTACCAAATTTCAGCCGGATCGGATGAAATTTGCTTCTTTTAGAGGCTCCGCAAGCCAAATCGGGGGATCGGTTTATATGGGGGCTATATATAATTATGGAGAGATGTGGACCAATTTTTGCATGGTTGTTAGAGACCTTATACTAACACTATGTACTAAATTTCAGCCAGATCGGATGAAATTTGCTTCTCTTAGAGCAATCGCAAGCCAAATTTGGGGGTCCGTTTATATGGGGGCTAATACGTAAAAGTGGACGGATATGGCCCATTTGCAATACCATCCGACCTACATCAATAACAACTACTTGTGCCAAGTTTCAAGTCGATAGCTTGTTTCGTTCGGAAGTTAGCGTGATTTCAACAGACGGATGGACGGACGGACATGCTCAGATCGACTCAGAATTTCACCACGACCCAGAATATATATGTACTTTATGGGGTCTTAGAGCAATATTTCGATGTGTTACAAACGGAATGACAAAGTTAATATACCCCCATCAAAATTGATTATCTGCATGAAATTGCATATATGCAATGTTACGAAACTTTTCCTCCAGTGATCAGAATCGAACGAAAATTGGTTTAAGGTATCATTACTCCATATACAACAATTCTAACATACCAAAAAAAGTTTATCCTTGCTCAAATTAAATCATGCAACGAAGGGTTAAAATCAGACAGCCGTCTCAATTCCAATAATTGATTGCAGCGTAGCTGACGTATGTCTCACCTTTTCGCTTGCCTACATAAACCTACACTACCCGCTGGACACACCCATCCTAGTTGCAGAGTTTCTTGATCTGGACACAAGCTGAAATACCATACCCCAAAGCATAAAACAAGAAATGGATGAAATCACAAAAACACTGTTACAACTGCAACAAAAAAAGTATGCAAAGTTGAAAGTCGGCGGGGCCAACTATATCATACTCTAAACCACCCCTAGTGAATTAGTAAACATTGTTTGTGGGGTATCAATGGCATTGGTTTGGGGAAAACCCACATTTCCATATTTAAGAACATTAAGGGGAACATGGTTATGGGAGTTTTATCACAATCTGAACAGAAATGTCTGATATTAGGAGCTATAGTTGATTCAGAACCTACAGAGTTAGTATGCCACTAATATTGAGTCCATTATTAAAAATTCCAAATTTCTGAAAGCAAGGCAATATACCCAGCAAAAACTAGGTAACCACATCTCATTACAATTGACATTACCAGGAGTAAAGCTGTCATTACACGTTGCATTACATTGCGGCGAGTTATAATGACTAACTTGTAATGACAAAAATAAATACTTCAGGTAATTTTCGAATTGTTATTCTCAAATTTTTAGGCAGTTGTAGTTAACGAATTAATAAAATAGAATAAATGATGGTACCATTAGGTATAATTATTCACATAATCGAGCACTTACATAAAAAAGAATATGTAATGTAACGGTAATTCTGAAAAATTTTCCCTTAAAAAATTTTTGTCACAAATATTTCATAATAATTGTGTTTAATGACATTATCATATTATGTTTTAAATAAATGCTTTTTTATACCTCATTCACATTACACTTCCAAAATGCGCTTAAACTGAATTTCAAATGAAAAAGAGACTTAAAATCCACTTTTAGTAGATTTCGAACCTTATGTGAATTGGCTATTGCATATATTATAACGTAATTCACGAATCCAACTCCCTTAAACACCCTACATTTATTTCTATTTTAAGTGTGAAATTAATTTGCATCTTATTTAGATTATTTATTAGATTTTTTGTTTATACAATATTCGTTTCTAGTCAAGTAGTTCTTCTATTACAGCATCACTCGCCATATTTTGATCCATTGTAATCGGCGATAGAAATCAATATTTTCGAGATTTGGTTGCCTGAGACAATAAGTGGCTATTTTGCTAGCTTTGGTGTATCTACGAATAAGTCATTACATATTAGGTGATTATATGCTTTAAATGCACTACTTATTTTATGGCCTAAAGTATGCCTGGGGAGAAGTACTTTCCTTCTAGGACATGCGTATGTAAATGTAATCTGAAGCGATGCCAATTAATAAGTGGTTATTAATTTTTAAATAGGCTTACCTACAAGATTACCAGGTAATGAGAGTTTTTGCTGGGTATTTATGTAAGAGCTACATGTAAGTCTAAATAAAATCGGCTAAACATATACATTTGCAATTTGAGCAACATTGGTTAATAAATAAGAGTGTTATGACCAAATTTGGGAAAATCGATCGATGCATATATATGGGAGCCATATCTAAATCTGATCCTATTTGGATTATATTTTGTGGGGTTTTTTATATTTCAGGAGATTATCTCTTACCAAAATTGAATAAGATCAATTAAAAAAATAAAAAATAATTTTTTTTCGGGCGCTACATATATAAATCTGAACCAATTTGGATGATATTTTGCACATATAGGCAGTATTATAGAAAATTAGAGTAAGTGTATGTTCCCCGTCCAAATTTCAAAATGTCGGTCTTATATTGATGTTTGAAGTTAATTATTATGAATATGAACATTAAAACTCACCAATTTTGAAACCGTGAACTTTTATATATTTCAAGCGTTGTGGTAACTTAGTACTGCCAACTAATTTGGAGAAGACATCATTTTCAAGGCAGAATTTAATATTAATTTCAACAGCCAATATCAAATATGGATTTATGGATAACATATCAAGCCAGAAATCAAAGTAATTTAAAAATGTAGTCCGCATGATGCTCATAAAGTTTACATTTGTTGGGACCGCCTTTGGATCTTCCACTTTTACTTCCTTACTTGTCATAAACTCACTAAAGGTAATTTCCTGTAACGTAGGATGTCCCAATAAAACCAAGACCTCTCCGAAGTTTGCATGAAATAGTATGGTAATTTTCTTTAAGCTCTTCAATTTGAAGAAAATTTCGACTGGTTGCATTCTACGTATGTTTAGCTCTTGCAAATTGGGAAAATTCTTTGGAATATCTTCCATAATGGGGTGCTTGAAACAGCACCACTCCAAGTGGGTTACTTGTTTAAATTGTTCAGGGAAGTATTCGTTAAAGCATCTTTCAGGTAAATCAATTTGTAGGCGACGCAATGTGGATGAAACATAGATTGGAGTTGCTGTACCGCTGTAAAAAGTATTTTCAGTGCTAAATGATACCAACGGCATATCTTCCAAGATTTGTTTTAGATTTGTCCACGACATACCATTACATTTGAAAAGTTTCAGCTCTGTCAGTGTTTTCATGGGGACAAAGTTACTTATTTTACATTGTGTGATTGTTAAACTGTCCAACTTATTGCAACTTTTATTGATGATTGTAAAGAATTGCTTGGGAACAAAATGTTCCTCTTTGGTGATGAAGTGATCGCGATAGGCGTTTATTGACAATTTTCGCAGATTTATATATTTGCCCAAAAACTTTTTGTAAAATGCCACAATATCATCTGTGCTTCGAAATTCACCTATTTCCAATTCTTCGTAAGTGTTTGGGGGTTCAGGTTTCTTGACACTTATTATCTTCTTCTTATTAGGAATGGCCGGAGTTTCGGGATGAAATATGGTCTCATCTAAATGCAACTCCTTTAAACTTAGTGTACTTAAAATTGCTTGGACGTTGTCATAGGTGACCGAACGCGGACCAATTCTTCGTGGTGAATAACTCTTAGTAAGAGATAGCGATTTCAGGTTCGGCATATTTTGAAATGTAGCCAAGTCGATATCCTTACCCAAAATTAGATTCTCACCATTTACATTGGTACAGCAACGTAAAATGAGCTTTTCAAGCTTAGGACATTTCTTTCCAAGTATTTGCAAAGCTCTATCCGATAAACACATATTATAGTACATAATAGACTTGACATTTGGAAAATGGTATGGGAAAACAACAGGATATTTAAAAGTTCCAGCTCCAAAAATATAGAAGTGTTCTATATTAGAGGCGTTCAGCTCTAAAAACTCCACTAGACCTGTATGTTCTAAATACATACGATTTTCTCCTAGTTCATATTCAGAGTTTAGTATGTCGTCAAAATTTTCCCGGGTGAAGTTAGATATGGCCAGCATTTCGTCGGTTATAATCAATTCAACTTCTCTGTATTTGGTCTTCCATACGAAATTCCGAACGACATCTTCAAATATTGTGCATACTCGCGCCACATTTAACTGATCTTTGTAATCCAGGTATTCGACCACCTGTTGTGCTATATTTACGTTGGCCAAAAGCAATTCCAAATTAATTTGGGTACTGCTGTCATTAGCACTCGCCATTTTGCAGGCTGGTGGTTACAAAAGTTAATCTACGTGCTATTGAAAATATAATGAATAACTTAAAAACGAACGAATGCGCCTAGAAATAATTTGTATTTTTGGCAGCTATGGAACGCTATTGATGTTCCTAGAAATCAATATACCTGAATTGCGACGCTAGCACAGTGTATAAACACAAACATAGCGATTGGCGGTAATCGAACACTTGTTGAGTGTGTAATGCGCCGTCCACAATATAATTTTATCCGCATGGAACGTCTGTGTTTCTAATGCGCTTTACAGACTATCAGTTATTCCGGACGGAATGTCGGTGTTTGTAAAGAATCTTACAATGTGTCGGATCGATACGACATGTCGGCGATGACTAAATAATCGGTAAATGTGTTATCGATCCCATAAACATGCAGCAGTATCGATTATGCCTTCGGACTTAACTTATAATGTGCACAATATATGGGATATGTTCGACACAAGCACTGTCGTCCGGAATAACTGATAGTCTGTAAAGCGCATAATGCGCTTTATGCGCTTTTCAGATTATCAGTTATTTCGGACGACAGTGCTCGTGTCGAACATATCCCATATATTGTGCACATTATAAGTTAAGTCCGAAGGCATAATTGATACTGCTGCATGTTTATGGGATCGATAACACATTTACCGATTATTTAGTCATCGCCGACAAGTCGTATCGATCCGACACATTGTAAGATTCTTTACAAACACCGACATTCCGTCCGGAATAACTGATAGTCTGTAAAGCGCATTACAGTTATCAGTTATTACGGACGGAATGTCGGTGTTTGTAAAGAATCTTACAGTGTGTCGGATCGATACGACATGTCGGCGATGACTAAATAATCGGTAAATGTGTTATCGATCCCATAAACATGCAGCAGTATCGATTATGCCTTCGGACTTAACTTATAATGTGCACAATATATGGGATATGTTCGACACGAGCACTGTCGTACGGAATCTTACAATGTGGCCGAACGCGAAGAATTGTCGGATGCGCCTTGCAGACTATAAGTTTATCCGGACGACAGTGGACGTGTCGAACATATCCCATATATTGTCCACATTATAAGTCCGAAGGCATAATCGATACCGATTATTTTGTCATCAACGAATTGTCGTATCGATTGAACACATTGTAAGATCCTTTACAAACGCAGACATTCTGTCCGGAAAAACTTATAATCTGTAAAGGTGGGTATTAAGGTCGAGCTTAGCCGCTAAAGTGAAAACTAAATCAGCAAAAGAAGGCATAACATTATAAAGGGTGATTCTTTTGAGGTTAGGATTTTCATGCATTAGTATTTGACAGATCACGTGGGATTTCAGACATGGTGTCAAAGAGAAAGATGCTCAGTATGCTTTGACATTTCATCATGAATAGACTTACTAACGAGCCACAACGTCGAATTTTCAGTGAATGGGCCCTAGAAAAGTTGGCAGAAAATCCGCTTTTTTATCGACAAATTTTGTTCAGCGATGAGGCTCATTTCTGGTTGAATGGCTACGTAAATAAGCAAAATTGCCGCATTTGGAGTGAAGAGCAACCAGAAGCCGTTCAAGAACTGCCCATGCATCCCGAAAAATGCACTGTTTGGTGTGGTTTGTACGCTGGTGGAATCATTGGACCGTATTTTTTCAAAGATGCTGTTGGACGCAACGTTACGGTGAATGGCGATCGCTATCGTTCGATGCTAACAAACTTTTTGTTGCCAAAAATGGAAGAACTGAACTTGGTGGTTCCGAATGGACCACCTAAGACGCAGCCGCGGTCAACATTTAAATGAAATTATCTTCAAAAAGTAAATGTCATGGACCAATCTAACGTTTCAAATAAAGAACCGATGAGATTTTGCAAATTTTATGCGTTTTTTTTTTAAAAAAGTTATCAAGCTCTTAACAAATCACCCTTTACATATTTTTTGCAAATTTTATTATAAGTCGATGGCGAATAGCCCAAAGCAAATTTTCACAAAGTGTGTCTTCCTTAAAATGGATTATTAAAGAAAAGTAAGTACATGGAATTTTATCTGGTTGGATTAGTTTTTGTGGACGGAAATTGTATGGTAGAATTTATAATAGGGCTGTTTTCTTTTAGCACTGGATACCCTAAGCCGTGAAGGACTAAAAGAAAACAGAGTACTCGCTTATCCAGAACATCTCCAAAAATATGCAACACTGTCATCAGCTGTTTAAAAACAATCACAGAAAAGAAGTTAAATCTTGCATTTTTAATATATGAAATGCTCCAATTTGTAATAAATATTTACTGCTGCGATTATTTATGACACTGTACCACTTTGAATTACATGTTTTTTAATAAATTAGTCACAATAAGTTGTTATTGTGAATCATTTTATCAAAATATAATCCGGCAACATCGGCGCGACTTGCACTGCTGAGTTGTTCTGGATAGAACACCAGTGCAACGATGTTCTGGATAGCCCCAAGGCATATTAATTAAAGGTAAAGTCACGAGCAAACGTGTGTACACCCCATGATATTTAGAAAGTCAAACTGAAATGACAGATCACTTAAGTTGATATTTTGTGTATGTGTAGTGTTGTTGTATTGTTGAACGTTTGGACTTTGTTGTAAATTTAGATAATTATATTTAACAGTTTTTCAAGAAAGCTCTTTTATTTTTCTCCCCAGTTTCTAACACGTAGGCGAAAAGTTTCATAAAACTAAACCCATACAAACAACACAATGTAAACAAAAGCAATATTTATGTACACAAAGAATGTAAACAAACCTACTAAACGTAAACAAAGACTTTGACAAGATGAATGTCGATATTAGTCACCTGATTGCATGACTTTACCTTTAATTAATATGCCTTGGGATAGCCCATACAAATGGTGCATCCAGTGCTAAAAGAAAACAGCCCTAATATATTTTTGGTGCTTTTCGCCCTTCGGGAGTTGGCATCACTGGTTTTCAGCACTTCATTATCGATTTTATTTAAATAAATTATAATAAGCTAGTTGCGCTTGGTGTTTCACAAAATATAAAATGGCTCTTGTAACAATAGTGATGGCAAAATACTTTCATGTACATTTCATACCTTTTCACACGCTTCCCCCATCACAGTTGGCGATTGTTGCAGTGTCACTTACGAGTCTGTGGTAGCGATGAGGATGAAATGGAACTTTGAAATGCTGGCAGGGGACCGGCTTAATAAGAAATTCCGCGCAAAGAAGTCAATGTAGTGCCTTAAATAACTTTAAACATATATTCCTAAATGTAAATATTTTAAGTATTTTGTTCGCAACACTAATATCTATATTTTTTGTATTCTAATTATCTATATTGTGTTGTAATAAACTAAAAACAAACTTGAAATTTTTCTTTTACTACACAACTTATAATGGGAACAAAACGATACGGAAAACCTTCGAAATCGAAATGCTATCGAACTCGAAAACGAATTAGAAATAGATTCGTTAACGATAGATATCGTGAAACCTTCTTTAACAAATCACTTGCAAGCCTTCGAAAACGAAGAGTTTGCTGGCAGTAAGAGCACGACAGATTAACGTTTTTCGAAAAAAATTTCGAACCATTCTCGTTTTCTTCGAGAAAAAACCGAGAATATTTCTATATCGAATACGATAACGAACGTTGTGGGTAACCAAAGCGATAGCCGGTCACTTGTTTCGTTGCATTCCTTATGGAGCTCAAAATTCCACGGAATGCCGTGACCAGTGCTGCCGCTAGTGAAAAATTTAGTGAAGTAGATTTTGGAAAAAGTGAATTAGATTGAATAAAATTGAAGTAGCATACATTTTTGAAAACAAAATAATAGAATTCATTTTATTATACCCTCCACCATAGGATGGGTGGTATAAATATTGCTCTAAGACCCCATAAAGTATATACATTCTGGCCCTGCCAACATTTTTTGAATTTGGGGGCGCTTCTGAGAATCCCCAGTACGTCGAAAACAATCATATACGATATCAAAAACTCGTCGGAAAAGCGCCGTCACTATTGAGAAGTTGTACCACGCCAAGTTACTACAAAAAGGTTTCGCATGAGTGCAATTATTAGGTGCCTTTATAGATCAAATTAGAACGACGCCAATAAGAGACCCTCCAAACAATCAGAAAAAGCACATTTTAAGATAGTGGTAAAAGAATCATTGTGGTCGAGTAAAACACGTTTGTTTAGATATTTATTAATTTGATTAATCATTTACAAATTCTTAAAAATATAACATTTATACCACTATCACATCACATTTAACATAATTTTTTGCATTAATGATGATGTAGAGTTACAAGTAGCGAGTTACATGTTGCACCGTCTATCAGCCAGTGTTTTTATTCGATGTAGGCAGCGTGTCTGTAAAATATTTGAAAAACAATCACTTTATTCCATTTGGAAAATCAAAAATTGTTCACCAATATACCTTTCACAATTTTAAGCGTAAAATCTATGTTTTCAGAACTTTATTTTCGTTTTTATTTAAATAAAATATAACAAGCTGGTTGCGCTTGGCGTTTCACAAAAAATAAAATGGCTTTTGTAAAAGTAGTGATGGCAAAATACATGTATGAAGTACATTTTGTACTTTATGATATGCTGCCCCCCATCACAGTAGGATGGTTGTAGTGACATTTACGAGTCTGTGGTAGCGATGAAGATGAAATGGAACTTTGAAATGCTGGCAGGGGGGTCGTGGTGAAATTCTGAGTCGATCTGAACATGTCCGTCCGTCCGTCTGTTAGGTTAGGTTAGGTTAGGTTAAAGTGGCAGCCCGATTAAGATTGAGGCTCATTTAGACTATTCAGTCCATTGTGATACCACATTAACTAAAAGTACCTATTACATATGGGCACTTCTAGTTTTAACCGCTGAACCTTCTTGATTATTTTTCTTTGTTGAACCAACCAGATTGTTCCAAAAATATTAGCAGACTGCTTAAGTTAACGTTTTCAAGATCCGCCAGTAATCTGAAGCTATATGCTCCTAAAAGTTGCTTGCGCTTTACACAAAATGCAGGACACTCACACAAGAGGTGTTTAATTGATTCTTTTTCCTCCGCATCATGACAGCTCATACAATAGTCATTATACTTCGCGCCAATAGTTTTTGCAAAATCTCCTATCAGGCAGCGACCCGTTATAGCAGATATCAGGAGTGATACCTGACGTCTCGAGAACATTAGCATATCTAGTGTGCGGTTTAAGTTGAAATGGGGCCATATTTGCTTGGTGTCGTTACAACCCTTGCAATTCTCCCATCGAACATTTGCCATCCTAACAGCCTTCTCACGCAGCATGAGCATGCAGGTAGCTAGGGGCATACCAACAAATTCCAGTTCCCCTGGAATATGTAAGGTAGTCCCTAGCCTTGCCAACTCATCCGCTTCGCAGTTCCCCGGTATGTTCCTATGGCCAGGCACCCATATTAGGTGAATATTGTACTGCTCAGCCATCTCATTGAGAGATTTGCGGCAGTCGATGGCCGTTTTCGAGTTGAGGAACACAGAGTCCAAGGATTTTATTGCAGGTTGACTGTCTGAGTATATATTAATGCCAATATTTGTTGGAACATTACTTCTCAGCCAATTCGCCACCTCTCTTATTGCTAATATTTCAGCCTGAAAAACACTACAGTGATTAGGTAATCTTTTCGCTATTCGAATTTCCAGGTCTTTAGAATATACTCCGAACCCCACTTGTCCATTCAATTTGGAGCCATCAGTGTAGAAATCTATATATCTTTTATTCCCCGGGGTCTGTGTACACCACGCCTCACTGTTGGGAATTAGAGTTTCAAACTTTTTGTCGAAAAGTGGTTTTGCCAGGGTATAATCCACTACGTTAGGCACATCTGGCATTATTTTGAGGACCGAACTATGACCGTACATTTTTTCCGACCACAGCGATAGCTCGCGCAAACGCACAGCCGTTGTTGCAGCTGACTGTTTGGCCAAAATGTCTAAAGGCAATAGATGTAGCGTGACATTAAGGGAGTCTGTTCCTGTCTTACTAAATGCGCCTGAGATACATAAGCTCGCCATACGCTGAACTTTATCTAAACAAGTCGGTTTCTGAAGTGCCGGCCACCAGACTACAACACCATATAGCATTATAGGTCTAACTACTGCAGTGTATAGCCAATGCACAATTTTTGGTTTTAGTCCCCACTTTTTCCCTATTGCCTTTTTGCACGAGTACAAAGCTACCGTGGCTTTTCTCGCCCTCTCTTCAATATTAAGCCTAAAATTCAGCTTCCTGTCCAAAATAACGCCAAGGTATTTTGCACACTCACCAAAGGGAATTTCAGTACCCCCTAAGGAAATGGGCCTAACCGTGGGAGTTTTACGATCTTTGCAGTACATGACTAGTTCTGTCTTTGCTGGATTCACACCAAGACCATTATCTTTCGCCCATTTCTCAGTCATCCGGAGAGCTCTCTGTATAATATCTCTGATTGTGGATGGGAATTTTCCCCTGACTGCTAGCGCCACATCATCTGCGTATGCCACCACTTTTATCCTTTCTTTTTCTAGGGAAACCAGAAGGTTGTTTATAGCAACATTCCAAAGAAGAGGTGATAGAACTCCTCCTTGAGGAGTGCCTCTGTTCACATACCTTTGTATGTTTGCTTGCCCTAGTGTGGCTGAAATACGTCTCTTTATTAGAAGTTCGTCTAACAGCCTAAGTATACCTGGATCAACATTCAGAGTTGTCAGTCCATTTAATATCGAGCTCGGATGGACATTATTGAACGCCCCTTCGATGTCTAGAAACGCCACGATTGTGTATTCTTTGACAGATAGTGAGCTTTCAATAAAGCTGACTAGTTCATGCAATGCGGTCTCAGTAGACCTGCCCTTCGAGTATGCATGCTGTCGTTTCGAGAGCAAACTTGAATCCACGCTAGTTCTAAGATACATGTCTATCATCCTCTCCAGGGTCTTAAGTAGGAATGAGGATAAGCTGATTGGTCGGAAATCCTTCGCACTCGAGTGAGAGGCTTTTCCTGCTTTAGGTATGAAGACGACTTTTGTTTCCCTCCACTTTTCTGGAATATATGCTAAGTTTACACATCGTTTATATATCACCTTCAACCAGGGGATAACTCTTTCAGCCACTGCCTGTAACTCCGCCGGAGTAATTCCATCAGGTCCGGGGGATTTGAATGGTCCAAAGCTATTTAAAGCCCATTTTATTCTAGATTCCGACACAATTTCCTCGATAGGAAATGATCGCTGAGCCTCTGTTACACCGCCGGAACATGGTTCAACCGTCTGATTTCCAGGGAAGTGTGTGTCCAAAAGTACCTCCAACGTCTCCTCACTGGACGTTGTCCAATTTCCCTCCGATGTTTTAATGAAACCTGGAGCGGTGTTAGTGGATGCTAGTACCTTCCGTAGTCTGGAAGCCTCTGACGTATTCTCAATACTGCTACAGTAATCATCCCAAGAGTTTTGTTGAGACCTTCTCAGTTCTCGTTTATATTCTCTCAGATTCATCTTGTAAGTGTCCCAATCCTCCGGAGCTCTTGTGGACTTTGCTTTGTTAAAGAGCTTCCTGCAGGATTTCCTCATATTACTTAACTCCGTAGTCCACCATGGCGGCCGATTTTTCCCCTTGGCTTTCCTCTAGGGCAAGCAGCTTTCAGTGAAATGTTGAAGGCCTTAGTAATCCGCTCCACTGCGTGTTCGATATCTTGCACAGTGCTCATATTTGTCTCCGGCATTTCCGGTATCATCGAATTGAACGATTCCCTATACCTATTCCAATCAGCTTTCCTAACATTTGGCGGAAATATGGTCTTTGAAGTACGAACAGCCAATCTGAAACTGATGTAGCGATGATCTGAGAAGCTATGTTCCCTCAAAACTTGCCACTCAGATATCTTATCATTCAGTTCCGGAGAGGTCAACGTTACGTCCAAAACCTCTTGTCTGTTCCTGGTGACGAAGGTTGGTGCATCTCCCTTATTGCAAACTACCAGGTTAGTACGCAAAATAAACTCTATTAGCGACTCTCCCCTTGCATTAGTATCACTACTTCCCCAAATACTATGATGTGCATTTGCATCGCATCCCATAATGAGTTTTGTCTTTGTTTTTAGTGACTCCTCAACTAAGGTCTTAACGGCACAGGGTGGCATCTCCCTATCATGTCCCATGTAGACCGAAGATACCCAATATTTGCATGTGGATATCTCTAGACTGGCTACGACAGTGTCTGCATTGCTCAATGAAGGAAGCAGAAACAAGTTTAGTTCGTTTTTAGCAATTATACATGCTCGATTTATATCGGTACCGGTATTATGCAAAAGTTTGAAACCCGGAGTGCTTAATTCACAGATCTTGTTCTTATATATGTATGGTTCTTGAATAAGAACTATATCTATGTCTCCTTTCATCAGGAGAACTTTTAAGGCAGCACAAGCGGCCTTACAATGGTGAAGATTTATCTGGAGGAACCGTAGAACCATCCAAATTTTCAACCACCGTCACATCAGCCGCTTCAATTGAGTCATCAAGGGCTTCCTCTTCACAGATCTCGGTGACTCTCGCAACAATCCGCGGTTCAGTTTTGGTGAGGCTTGAGCCTGTAGAAACTTCCCGCATATGATTTTCGCCATAGTCTGCAGGTTTTATGTCTCCTTCGGCTTCGCTAGGAGATTTTTCCACTGCTGACTCTACCGGAGGCTTGTCCGTTTCGGAATCCTTTGGCTGATCGCTTTTGTATACCTTCATATGGATATCATGAAAGCCATAACTTACGCGTCCTTGGGTCTGGGCTAGATGTGGCAGCGACTCTATGTTTAATATAAACACCGCATGTCGTCTTGGTCCATCCACCTCATCCAAACGACCAACCTTCCAATCGGCGGTTGGAAGATCTGGGTTACATTATTTTAGTCTCTCTAGTATTGACTCAGGATCAGGAGGGTTTGCCGGTATCCATGCATGTGCTCTAGGTTTAGCCGGTATGTCTTTTTTATCGACTAACTCCAAAGCGGCTCCTTCCCAAACTTCACCAATTAGCATCAATGCAGCTTTAAAGCAATCCATAGACCTCTGGTCTGCAAAAGCTATTAACTTATATCGTCCTTGATACCATCCAGCATCTTGCCGTCGAGGACTTGGTCCGGGAAACTTTTTTCGCACCTCTGAGTAGACACCAGACATCGCGTTCTCAATTTCCCCCCATTTTTGCCTTGGAATCATACCGTCCAATGCTCCTTTATTAATAATAGCCATCACAAGGCTGTCTTTTGCAACTGAGGCAAACGATCTTTGATCCCGTTTAGAGGATGGCAGCTCATCCGGTGATCGTTCCCTTTTTCCAGCTTCAAGAACTCCTTGAGCCCATTTTAAGGAATCGCTTTGCTTAGCCGACAACGTGCTTGGGTCGACTGATCCTAATTTCTTTAGGATAAACAAAGCATTTCTTCGTTCCTTGAATCTCTTTCGAGAGGGATTGCCTCCTTTTGATGTCGTCACCTTAGAAAAGGTTCGACTTGCCAAAGTGTCACCGCCAGTCGACCCGTCTACAGGTCGACTAATTGGGCCTGACTCTTGGTCGATGCCCAAATTTATAACTTCAGTCGTTACCCGTCCACTGGGCCCTGAAGTTAGCAACCCAGTGGATGACTTTGAATTTCGCTGCATGGTGGTTTATTATTTCCACCACACGTGAAATTCGTAGTAAGTACTTATTACGATGAAATACTCCGCTATTAACAAACACGTCCGTTCAGTTCGACGGTTTATGATACCGTCTGTTGAAATCACGCTAACTTCCGAACTAAAGAAGCTATCGACTTGAAACTTGGCACAAGTAGTTGTTATTGATGTAGGTCGGATGGTATTGCAAATGGGCCATATCGGTCCACTTTTACGTATAGCCCCCATATAAACGGACCCCCCAAAATTGGCTTGCGGGGACTCTAAGAGAAGCAAATTTCATCCGATCCGGCTGAAATTTGGTACATGGTGTAAGTATATGGTCTCTAAAAACTATGCAAAAATTGGTTCACATCGGTTAATAATTCAATGATTAAAACCGCTATGTTAATCGTAATTAAAGGAATAGGAAAAACAATTAGGTAATATGGGGAAAAATTTAAAAATTTTAAGCAGAACAAAAAGTGAAGCACATTTTTGGAAGAAGGAGTGACGAAGTAAATTTTGTGAAAATGAAGCAAAATACTTCGATTGAAGTAGTAGCGGCAGCACGGGCCGTGAAGGTTAGCGGAGTGTCGCCAAATTAAAATCTATTCCAATTGGCGGAAAATGGGACAGTGTTGCCATCGCTTATTAAATTTTTGTTGTTGGCTGGCCACGTGGTAATTCTGTATCTTCAAATTACTAAAGAAATAATATGACTTTACATACATGCATTTATTCAGTACCAATGTTGAATATTAAAATATAATGCTATATTACATCAAAAACTAGCATATGTTTTATAATGCTATATTATTTGGGAAGCCCAAAAATTGGCGATGGAATGCCGTGACAGCTAGCGTCGTGTCGCCACGCTAATATATTTGAATTCGTTGGGGTTAGAGCTGCCATTGATTTCGAGTTTTAAACCAAGTAAAAAGTCGGTCGGGGCCGACTATATATACCCTGCACCACTTTGTACTTCTACATTTTCTACACCATCCCAAATCTTTATGTTCCCATATACAGTGAAACCTCGGAAAATTTGACACTCTGAAAACCGGACACTAGGGTTTTCTTTTTCCCGGATTTTTGCATTCCCGGGAAAGCGGGATTTTTTTCAAATTTCCCGGGATCCCGGTCAAAGGAAAACCTGCTTTGATGTGGAATACATTTAGACATTTGAATAAATTAGAAATAGCCTAAAGCTATGGTTATAAGGCGCTCTCTGGACAACTAACAATATATATTATATTGTTCTCTTACATCAGCCATAAACTATACTAAAATACGAAATATTTTTTAATACAAAACATTTTGATAATGGTTAAGGCAGTCTCTTTCGGTATAGTTTTCGGAAGAGCACTATTAATATAGTGGGATTTTTTGTAACACTAAAAAACTGTTTGGAAATGAAAGAAACTTATTTCGATTTCACCATCGTTAAACGGGGCCAATAAATGCACATGCTCAGTCAATATTCCCAAAAGGGAAACATGTAACAATCTGCCTAACACAAATACTAACCTATACACACTATTTTCATTATACTATCTGTCGCTTTTGCTGCATTTTTGTTTTCATTTTTTTTTTTGTTTTTAATGATTATGATAAAATATTTCTATATTTGCTGTGATTTGTAATTATAATTGTTGATTTGTAATTGTAACTTTAAATGATTCGAAATTGTAAATCGTACCAACATTAATCACATACTGTAGTTTAAAAGATTTTGTATATCTTGTAGTTTGTGAATGAATAAAATAAATAAATAAAAAAATAATAATACGACATTCACATTACACTTCCAAAATCCACTTTAACTAGATTTCAGTTGTCGTATGACCTATAAATAAGGGCTTTAAATCCCAATTTTAATAGATTTCAAGCCTAATGTGTATAAGGTATAAATTTGAAATTAAAGTAACTATCTTAAAAAACGTACGAATTTTCTTATTTCATAAAAAACATCCTTGCAATAATAATGAAATTTTGTAATTATGCAATTGACAACGTGGGTTACATAAGGTAAAATAAATATTGTAAAGAAAATTTCCCGGGAATTCCCGCACTTCATTCCCGGGAAAGCGGGAGCCAAAAAAATAGCAATTTCCCGGGGAAAAAACCCTACTTGGGACGTTTGCAATAGTAACACATTAGAATTAACCTCTCAAAGCTGGACACCTCCCAAATGTGGACAAAATTTAGGCGAGCGTGGGTGTCCAACTTTCAGAGGTTTAACTGCACATATATTTAAATCTGACCAGATCTGAACCAAACTTGTGAGACTTCTACGAAATCTAGAATTAAATTTAAGTAGGTTAACGCCCTATGGTGGAACACAATTTTAGTAAAAAATATGAGAAATATTAAAATTAAAGCAATTTTTGGCAGTTTTATCGGTCCATAATATGTACATATTAGAGTTATAGACAAATTTGAGTCATTTTTATAAGTTTTCGACTAACCTACCTAACCTAAGTAAATTGGATTGAAATTTTGAAAGATGTGATTGATCCATTTCCGTCATGATTCATATCGGTCGACAAATATATATGGGAGCTATATCTACATCTGAAACGATTTCAACCAAATTCGGCACACTTTACGACACTATCAATTGCACTCCTTGCTTCTGGGGCCTTGTTAGTAGATATCGGGCGAAATATATGTATATATGGGAGCTATATCTAAAACTGAACCGGTTTCTTCCAAAATTAATAGGGTTCTATTCTGACCCAAAACACATACTTGTGCCAAATTGGAAATCGATTGGACTTAAATTCCAAGTTAGACTTTGATTACAATAATGTGTTCCCAGATAGGCGGGAAGACGGACTCGGGAGCCGGCCCAGAGCAATATTGCCAAAGCCACCATATGTCTACCTCGTCTCCTTTTGGGTGTTGCAAATATATGCGCTAACTTATAATACTCTGTTCCACAGTGTGGCGCAGGGTATAAAAAATGTTGTACCCAACGACCAATTTCCCTTCCCTTCAGCCGGTTATTATGGTTACAAAAATTAATAAGTCTTTACTAATTGAAATAAAACAAAAAAAAAAAAAAAGAATGCCGTTTTTTTGGTTTTTTCCCTTTGTTGGCCATTTTATTTTATTTATTTATTTATTTAAATTGTACTAAACAGTAAATATAAGATGAGAATGGGTATAAGAGAGAGAAGCTTTAGCAACTTAGACCATGAGCTAGAATGAGCAATTGTATATGATTAAATTGTGTGTATTTATAATACCCTAGAGTTTTGATGTTACATATAATTTTATGAGGCTATGTTACTAATAATAAAGTTGAAATAAATAAAATTTTACAGCTGACAATGCCAACGCCTCGGACCTTTATAATTTATGGGCTCACGGCTTCAATTCAATTCTGATGGTCTTGGATCACATGTTAGTTGCCTTTCCCACACGACTGCTTCATTTCATATATCCCTTGGCTTTAGGTGTAATATATGCAATATTTTCAATTATTTATTACTACGCTGGAGGGCTTGATCCGTAAGTACATAAATTATTATTTTAATATGCTTCTATTGTGTTAACGTCTATGCTTTATAATAAAATTGCTAGTTTAATAAAAAAAATTATCATTATTATATATTCCGGTTTGAAATCCTAACAGCCATCTAAGATCTAAAATAAATTTATTACATCAACATAACTAATTTTGCAAAGTAACCTCGTTGTGAGTCGCTGTCAACCAACAAAAGTGGGTGGCACAGAGCGGAGTGTCCTGAATATTACAAACAATGAAATGTCCACAATTCAACCATCTTAAAGCAGAAGTAATTTTCAGCAAACAATAACTCTCTTGGCAGCAAAAGTGCAATTACAACAAAACTTTTAATATAATAGTTTAGTATCACCATAGTTTTTTTTTTCCATGAAATTGACCACGTTTGTACATGATTAAGCAAGCATTACGCTTTCATCAACTTTGCCCTCGAAAGGCATTAACATTTTGTGCTTAAATATTTATTTGATTTAATAAGAAATATTATTTCCTGATAAATGACATGATTCACACAAATCCTAAACAAAACATTTAACCTTTTTGTTTTTTTTCAGAAATGGAAATGCATACATCTATGAAATTCTTGACTGGTCAAAACCGGGATGGGCAGCACTTATCGTCATTGGATGTGTTGTTTTAGTTTTAGTTTTTTGTTTCTTATTATTTTGTTTATATAAATTAAGGAGTTACATTTATTGCAAATGTAGACATTCGAAACTGACCATAACCGCTTAATGGAAATAAAAAGCAAAACTTGTATCCTTAAATGTGTTTGCGATGCAAGACTTGACTTCTCTTTATTTTAATGTTTACAACATATACGAAATGTTTAAATATTATTTATCAGTGGATAAGCAAAGAAATTCCCTTCGATTAATCTCTCACAGCTTTAGGCCATTTTATTAATAACCGCCATCTGCAAAGAATGTATTTGGTTGGACCATTTATCAATAGCATTATAGCGTGATCCTGTGCTACTCTCTTTATCCAATTGTAAAACCTGATTAACCTGATCAATGCGCCCCTGGATGGTACTAAAATAAGACATTATTAATTTAGAAAATTAACGATGCATTAAATTGGAATATATTTACTCACTTATCTAGTATACATGAGACCAATAAACTCTCTACTTCCGCTGGTTCGATGTTTAATGCATTGGCAATAAATGGTATGGCAATATTTTTGTATGGCCTTATCAATTTTATTAGGACTTGTGTACGAATATTGCGCAAAAGATCTTCGATGTGTTCCCGAATGAAAGGATCTGCCATTATATTGCTACGATTTGTTCGGAGTATTGATTCGAACTCATTTATATCGTTATTTTGATATGAAACTACTAGATTGGTCATCGCTAAAATTTCTGGATCATTTTTATAAGGCTTGGCTTCTTGCGAATCAAATGGATTTATGCCGGATTTCATTAGCCTGAAACAGAAAGAGGAATCATTTTAAAATAAAATAAAGAAAAACATTTTCAAAGAAAATTTTCAATAACTTAAATTTCCTCAGATTCCAAAAATCGCATCAAAAGTGAGTTAATGCATTCGAACATTCAGTGCACAAACCTTTTCCGCAAAAATTTCCAAAATATATCATTGCATGTACTAAAGTACTTCAAACAACAACAGTCTCGAATGTGCATTATAGATGATAAAAGCATTTTTTCCAACATGTTTCAATGTATTATTTAGCAGGAGTCGTTTTCAGGTAAATCCCATATACTTTTACTAGTTAAAAAAATAAAAGCATATGATGTTTTGAAAGTTATCTATTTTCCCTTTCATTTAGTCATCTCTATTGACAGCTAGTATTTACGGCCTTAAGTTCGACCAGGCCGAATTTTAAATAACCACCACCTTGAATCATAGATAATACAATTCTTCGTTGTACCGGGTTACTTCAAAAAATATATAGAATTTCAGGCGGATTAATGACAGATACTAGGTTTCCAAATTCATCCAAATCGGATAAAAATTCGCGATATCTAGAGGCTCAAGAATTCAAATCAGTAAAACGGTCGATTTATATGCAATTACGAGAAGTAATAGTATGCACTTAAGTTGAAAGATTTAAGTGGCAAACTTTACATCTTTAGTTTTCAAGTGACTTGCAAAGCTGAGACGTTTGTTATTTTTCGAATCGGTAAGTAATTTTTCATCACAGAGACTGGTGTCACAGTTCTTCACAGCCCTGCCAGCATGTCAAAGTTCCATTTCATCATCATCGCTACCACAGACTCGTAAATGTCACAACAACAATCGGCAACTGTGATGAGGAAGCAAATCAAAAAGTACAAAATGTACATGAAAGTAGTTTGCCATCACTACTGTTAGAAGAGCCATTTTATATTTTGTGAAACGCCAAGCTCAACTAGCTTATTATAATTTATTTAAATAAAAACGAAAATAAAGTGCTGAAATCATAGTTATTACTCTTAAATTGTGAGAGGTATACGGTGAATATTTCGGTGAAATTTTCGAATTTCCAAATGGAATAAAGTGATTGTTTTTTCAGATATTTTTCCAGACACGCTGCCTCCATCGAGAATAAACAAACGGCTGATAGATGCTGCAAATGCAACTTGCTACGTGTAAATCAACATCATTCTTTTATTAATGAAAAAAGTTATGTTAAATGTCATGAGAAAAACCGAAAAATGTTATATTTATAAGAACTTATAAATGTTTAATCAAATTAATAAACATCTACACAATCGTGTTTTACTTGACCACAATGATTCTTTTACAACTACCTTAAAATGCACTTTTTCTGATAGTTTACAGGGGCTCTTATTGGCGTCGTTCTAAATTGATCTAAAAAGGCACCTACCCTGCCAGCATTTCAATGTTCCATTTCATCCTCATCGCTACCACAGACTCGTAAGTGACACTGCAACAATCGCCAACTGTGATAGTATTTTGCCATCACTATTCGCATGAAAGTATTTTCCCATCACTATTGTTACAAGAGCCATTTTATATTTTGTGAAACACCAAGCGCAACTGGCTTATTATAATTTATTTCAATGAAAACGAAATTAAGTGCTGAAAACATAGTTATTACGCTTAAAATTGTGAAAAGTAAATTGGTGAACAATTTTTGACTTTTCAAATGGAATAAAGTGATAGTTTTTCAAATATTTTTCCAGACACGCTGCCTCCATTGGGAATAAAACTACTGGCTGATAGACGCTACAACATGTAACTTACAACTTGTAACTCAACATCAATCTCTTATTAATGCATAAAAATGTGTTAAATGTGATGTGATAGTCGTATAAATGTTATATTTATGAGAATTTATAAATGTTTCATAAAATTAATAAACATCTAAACAATCGTGTTTTACTTGACCACAATGATTCTTTTACAACTATCTTAAAATGCACTTTGTCTGATTGTTTGAAGGGACTCTTATTGGCGTCCTTCTAAATGTATCCAGAAGGGCTCCTAACAATTGCACTCATGCGATACTTTTTTGTAGTAACTTGGCGTGGTACAACTTCTCAATAGTGACGGCGCTTTTCCGAGGAGTTTTGGATATCGTATACGACTGTTTTCGACGTAGTGAGGATTCTCAGAAGCGCCCCCAAATTCAAAAAATGTTGGCAGGGTAATAATTGGACTGATGAGAAACTTGTTTGTAGTAACTTGGCGTGGTACAACTTCTCAATAGTGACGGCGCTTTTCCGACGAGTTTTTGATGTCGTATACGATTGTTTTCGACGTGGTGGGTATTCTCAGTAGTGCCGTCAAATTCAAAAAATGTTGACAGGGAGTGAGCCAGTCCGGACGCAAGAAGCCCATGCCAGGGAAGAAGGAGGCGCTGAGCAAGAGCCCACGCAACCCAGAGAAGAAGCAGCATCAACTTCGGCAGCTGAGCGAGCAGCTGAGAATGGGTTACCGGAACGATGTCATCCATCAGGGAACAATCAGGTTGGTTCAGCAGATGAAAAAGTTGTTACTTGTAAATTCCATACTTTGTTTATTATTACTTGGGAAATAAAATTACAAAGTAAAATAAAATAATTTTTTCCTCACTCTAATATATATATTGAAAAGAAATAAAGAATTTTCTCTGCAAAAATGCATTTTTGTGTGGCCGAGCGACATTTTTGTGTGGGTGAGTTGCTCAGAAAAGTCGCATCTCATCAAATGTACATGGAAAAGTTATTTTGTAAACTAGTGTAATTGGCGCACAACAAGAAGTAGAACAACTGACTGCATTCGTTACAAACTTCAAGAAGATATTCAATGGGAAGTGTCATAAATGCGGTAAGTTTGGGCACATAAAAAAAGACTGCTGGTGAAAATGGTCAACATAGCTGAGACATCGGAATCTGTAAGCTTTATGGTAACGAGTGTTCCTAAATCATACCAATAAATTAGTGGCAACGGAATCATTCGCACGCGTGCGGTGTCGGTGTGGGAAATAGAAAAAATTTTAGAATATAAAATTCATGAAGTTCAAATTCCAAGTAATAAACAAAGTATAGAATTTACAAGTAACAACATCCCTTTCAATTCGACAGTTTTAGAAGGTTTCGAATTGCAATAAAAGTTCCATTATAACTTTCAGAGGTTTGGTCAAGTAGCAGTGAAATGCGTGTTTCCGTTCTGCTGCATGAAGTTCAGCCTTCCTCATGGTAGATGGGAGTGTCAGGTGTATCCCAAGGCAATGGAAGGATAAGAGGTCGTCGACGGACCAGATGGTTAGGTTCGAGGTTCCCTCTTCTCTTCTGCGTCAATTGTGGAATGGACTGCCATGGCGTGGGCTCACGAGAATGGTTCGCTTTCGTCGAGAAGGCAGCTGAGGTCAAGGCTAGAGGGAGGTCTAGGTCGGACCGGATTGAGGGCCTTCATATGCCGCTACAGCTGATTGAGGAGTTCGACCTGTTGTCCAGAAAGTGGTCCCGAGGGGTGGGCTCCGGCTGGGGCCACTTCGGGACAGGTCGATATGTTCGAATGTTGACAGAGGGTCTTCGGAGACGATTTCGTAAGCGTTTTCGTTAAGATGATGCCATTGTTGCGAAGAAGGGTAGACTAATGCCCTGACGGGTCTTTTACATGTTCGCAGGTTTAGGAGTGATTTGCGTAGGCATCCTTCGGGGGTTGAGCTTCGGGTGGGGCGGAACGCCATGATGTTGGAGATCGACGAATGTATTGAGGAGCTTGGTGCAGCTTCTACGGATGCAATTTCCTTATCCGTCCCTAGGGTTTCCGTTAGGAAGCCCTGCTTGATTTTGCCGAACGACTGTGCTAATAAGAGAGTGGAGGCGACTATCGGCCGATCCGGACAGGTGTAATATCCTTAGGGCTGACATCATAAATCTCACCACAATCATCGGTATGCGCATTCTTCTCTTTGAGCGGGATAGGACTAGGCTTCCTCTTGAGGGGATTAGGTTGAATTCTCGGACCTATGGTTCTATGGGGGAGCTATGGGGGTTTTTGTTTGTGAGAATGGTGGCAGGGTTGTTTCGGATGTTGGGAAGCGGGGCCTTTGACGAGATGATTTCGTCGGTGCTGCTGAGGTGGGATGTTGTGCTCCAATGGCTTCGTTTTCTAGCGACTTTATGGCGGATGGCTCCGTGGTTTAGCCACGTTTCTCTCTGGCGTGAAGGCGGTTTTATCAAGCCGTCTTCGGTCGGAGAATTTTTGTGTGGAGGATGTTTATCCCATCTTTAGAACTTTCGGATTTGGCAGTCAATGGAGCATCGATGTCACTAATATCATCAAATACCTGGAGTGGTATTTGATAGCAAATTGGAGCTTCACAGACATGTTGATCATGTGTGGTCTAAGGCGAAGAGGGTATACTTTGGGTATCACCATCTACTTCGCATGAGGGTAGGATTGTCCAAAAAGATTAGGTTGATTAGAAGGCTTATGCCTTTCGAGTGTGGACTGGATTTTCTTCAGCAGCCATGGGGAAAATTAGGCTTTGGGAGAGGAAGGTTCTGAAGGTACTGTTTGAGGTAGAGAATGAAGCGGCCGAGTCGCGCTGTCGACCGTTTTTGCTAGTCGACGCCACCGACAAGCCGCTACTTAATCAAAAATATTGATTTAATTTAGAAAACTGTATTAATAATAGTTGTATTTTTTAGCGAAGTTTTGAACTTCTACCCACAATCAATCAGTATACAAGTTGCTAGAATAATTTTGCAATAATTTAGCTCAGAAAATTTAATGGAAATGTAAATTTGATTGTATGATTATTGTGCAACTAAACTCATTACCATTCGGATAATTTCAAATTGATTTTATAATTGATATTTGTCCGCCTCCGAACAGACCAATTTAAACTTAACGATAACACAGTGACAGGAGGTCGTATATAGTGCATACAGCAATCTCTCGATTTACGTCGCCTCGATTTACGTCGTCAAATTTTTTGTTCTATCCAAATTCGATTTACGTCGTCGATTTTTTGCCAACTTTATCAGAAACGCCTTCCATAAGTGAAATAGGTACCAATGATAATGACATCGAAACATTTATTTCTGAAATTCTTACCGAAAATTCGTCAAATAGAATAGAAGACTGAATTACCTTTATTTTTGAAGTTTTTTTTTTTTATTATGTACACGCACATACATACATAATTAAATGGACTTAAAGAGTTAGTATGATCAATTCTTAATTCGGTTTACGTAGTTTCGATTAACGTCTTCAAATTCCGGAACCAATCACGACGTAAATCGAGGGATTACTGTATATACAATTGTATACATTGTAGATATTGTACATACATTTAATTTTCATTTCCACTAGTATAAGTTCTTTATATGGATTTATTTGACATTTAGTTCGAGTACAATCGTAAAATTTGATGTTGCTATTTTCTTTTATTTCCTAATTTTTAAAGCCCTTTTATGTTAAGTAATAAAATGTTAGAAGCAAAAACATCAGCCATCATGCTGAATTAGAATTTTAAGTAGATGTTGTAGATGCTGGAACTATTAGAGTACTGTATAGGATTATGTAGAAATTTAGAAGTAAGCTACTAGTGTATTAAAATAGAAGAAAAATTTGCACACAAATATAATATTGTGCTCGTGAACTCGGTTATTTTTAAAGAATTCAATCATATCTCCAATATTAACGCCATTTGCTTTCGAAATGTGTAATATTCCATATTCCATAAACGACGCCAAACTCTATTTCCCCCACTTAGTTTCGGTTTGTTTCTCGATGGTATTTTAAAGTAGAGGTGTTAATCTAAGTAAGCTAACCTGCATTTTGTGTAAGGCGTAAGCGAATTTTATATAGCTTCATATAGCTTTAGATTACTGACGGACCTGGAAAACGTTAACTTAAGTAGTCTGTTAATGTTTTTAAAACAATCTGCTTGGTTCAACAAAAGAAAATAATAGTGAAGGTTCAGTGGTTAAAACTAGAAGTGCCCATATGTAATAGGTACTTTTAGTTAAACGTGGTATCATAATGGACTGAATAGTCTAAGTGAGCCGGGGTGCCACTTTAACCTAACCTTGATCTGGCTACTAATTGAACTACATAAGCATAGAACAAAATTGATGAAACTATATTAAAAACTGTTACAACAACAAAATAGTAAGGAAATGGTTGTCGAAGCACAGTTCTCAAATGCTCAAATGGTTATCACAAAGCCCCCATTTCAATCCCATTGAGAATTTATGGTCTCCGGTTAAAAGGTGCTTGAGATTACACCAAAGAGTACCAAAAATAGCGATGAGATCTTGAGCCAAGTTCAGCACAATTACTCGGATATTCCAAAAGAAATAATAAAAAATTTAGTAGAAGTATGTCTAGACGAGTTAAAACCATAATTAGAAATAACGGACTATGGGCTAAATACTAAGACATTTGATTTTAATGTACTATGCATAAAGTGCAAGTCTGGATTCAGACTTTTATTTTATTACAATAAATGCATTAGTATACGAGGGCGGTTCGGAAACTTCTTAGCCTATCAATGAAAGAGAATAGTTAGTTTTTCAAAAATATTTTTATTTTTCAATATAATCTCCTGAAACTTCAATACACTTAGTTTTCCTCAAGGTCTAGTGGTTTACAACTGTAATTGCATCTTCATTTGAGGTAAAACGCTTGCCAGCAAGGATTTTTTTTAGATTTCGGAACAAGTAAAAGTCACTGGGAGCTAAATCAGGAGAATAAGGTGGGTGGTCAAGCAACTCGTACTTTAATTCGTTGATTTTAGCCATTGTTAAAACACTCTTGTGCGCTGGTGCGTTGTCTTGATGAAAAATTATTTTTTTGTGTTGTAAGCCAGGACGTATTTCTAGAATTTGTACATTTAATTGATCCAAAAGGTTACAATAGTACTCTGAATTTATTGTTGTACCCTTTTGTAGATAGTCAATCAATAAAATACATTTGAAGTCCCAAAAAACCGTTGCCATAACCTTACAGCCGATTGAATTGTTTTTGCCTTCTTTGGGGCACTTCCTCCAGCTTCAGTCCATTGTTTGGATTGTTCTTTTGTCTCTGGAGTATAGTGGTGGATCCATGTCTCATCAACAGTTATGAAACGACGCTTAAAATTTTCGCTTAAAAGGAAATATATATATCTTTCGCCCGATATGTTCAGATTTAGCTATATCTAAATCTGAACCGATTTCTCCCAAAATCAATAGGGTTCCATTCTGACCCAAATTAGGATCATGTGCCAAATTTGAAGGCGATTGAACTTAAATTGCGACCTAGACTTTGATCACAAAAATGTGTTCACAGACAGACGGACGGATGGACGGACAGACGGACATGGTTATATCGACTCAGGGACCCACCCTGAGCATTATTGCCAAAGACACCATGTGTCTATCTCGTCTCCTTCTGGGTGTTACAAACATATACACTAACTTATAATCCCTGTTCCACAGTGTGGCGCAGGGTATAAAGACACCGCATGAAGTCCGTCATTTTAGGTTTCCCGGTCGTCGCCCTTGATAAGACACAGACGAAGAAATTTTCTCCAAAAGGTAAGGAATATATTTTTGTGGGATATTCCTTAACAGCCAAGGCATATCGATTATATGATGTGAGGGAGCGAAAGATAGTGGAAAAAAGAGATGTCATATTCTGCGAGAAAAAGATTGATAAAAAGTGGAGTACATTTTGCCGACAATCCCGTAACGCCTGATTCAGTTATCACATCATATAATACGTATGACATCACGTCGAGTGGCCAATATGAACAAATATCACACGAAGAAAATGAAGTTGTGGAAAGTAATGCGAGTTCTGACGATGACTTTCAGTGATTTGATGATCAAGATGAGGAAATTTCTGAACACAAACCCGTTCAAAATAATCTCGGGTTTGCTGGTATTGCTCCAAAAGACATTCACATACCACGAACAATGAAAGATGTTAATTCCAGTGATCAAGCGAGCATGTGAAAAAAATGCCACGGCGGAGGAATACGGCGCGTTGATGAGAAACAAAAATAAATAAAGGCAAGAAGGTTATCGTTTGCAAGTGGGTCTTTAATACGAAGCAGGACGAAAGAGGCAACATAAGGAAGTTGAAAGCCCGACTAGTTGTATGCGCTTTGACAGCAGAAAATAATTTGCATCTTCATCATATAGACATTCTGACAGCGTACCTTAATAGCGAATTATATGAGGAAGTCTATATGAAGTAGGGATGCCAGATTTTGAAGAGGCAAAAAGAGCACATTCAGCTTATAAAAAGAGCACATACGAAAAAAATAGAGCACACTTTTTCAAATAAAAGAAAAACATTTAATTCCAATTTACTGAAATATAATTCATTTAAACATAACAAAAAGGTTCATACCATAAACATAAATAACCCACTTTCAACTCAAGCTTATTTTTTTACAATACTTTGCAAGTCATTTTTTGGTGTTTTCGTGAAAAACGTTATAGAAGAAGTTTGTTTACATTTAGAACAGAGTACAAAGTGAAGAAGCAACATCGGCGTGCTCTTCTACGACTCTCATATATAAAGTAAAATACTCAAAGACTGTAATTATAACAAGATGTCCAAATTGCCTCTTGTTCTTGATCATACCTATTTTTTCCCAACTCTCTCATACATGTATGGAGCTAAACTCATGAGCCTATTGGAAAAAGAGGAAGCATATAGACATGTTGTTAAATCAGATAATCTTTGAAAACACTATTTAATTAGAAAATAACGGCTAGGAAAATCTCTTAGTGTAACATTTACGTATTTTCAGTTTACTTTTACCATTTATTGAATCGATTTGGATTAATATTTGTTGTGATGCATAAAAAAAACACTTAACTAAAAATAGAGCACTTTTGCGTGCTCTTTTGGCCTGTCTTGTTTTAAGAGCACATTTCGCAAAAAAAGAGCACATGTGCTCTTTAAAAGAGCACGTCTGGCATCCCTAATATGAAGCAACCCGATGGATTTGTTGACGAAGAATTTCCAAACAAGGTACTTCTAAACAAAGCTATATATGGGCTCAAACAATCTGGGAAAGCGTGGAACTCAACACTTGATGCAGAAATAAGAGATATTGGGTTCACGCGATCCAAAAATGACCTTGCTTGTATAGCCGCAATCTAAATGGAATGTATAATTTGAATGCTGATTACGTGGACGACTTGCTGATTACATGCTCAGATTTGGCCGACGTCGAAATTATTAAGACACAAATTACCACAAAATTCAATTTGGTGGACAAAGGTAATGTCAAACAATTTCTGGCTATGGAAATAGAGAGAGATAAACCAACAGGTGAATTGCGAAATCAATGACAACCAACCCCTTGTAATATATGGCGAAAATCTTGGGGCACATTTCTTGGCGAAGAATCCGGTTTTCCATGGAAGGTCGAAGCATATTGACGTCAAGTATCATCAGAGAGGTCGTTAACTCAAAAGAAATTGAGATACGTTATGTTTCATCCATGGAAAATACTGCAGATGTATTTACTAAGAATTTAAGTAAATCTAAGCATTCGAAATTCATTGAATGTCTAGGATTTGAATTTGTTTGTTTATTTTTCTTAGTAAGATTTGTATTAATAATAATACTTTTAATAAAATGCAAGGATATGCAGAGTTGAGAGAGTGTTGAATTAGTTTTTGTTTCGATACAACCCTCCACATTCTTCGTCTTACTTGTAGTTTTTGTTCCTTTTGCAACACTGATTTTTCTTGACCATTACTTATAAGCTTAATCCTTTTTATGTATTATATTCGCTATTCATTCATTAATAAACGCTTGAATCCGTGTTTAAGAAATAACGATGGTTTTCTTTTAAATATTATATCTACATGATATGTCTAAAATTGTTGAGAACTTAATGAAGTCGCCAATCTTAGAGCATGTCAATAATTATTTGCTCTTCTATTTCAATCCGTTTACCTATCGTAAAAAGTTTAGTACTACCTCCGCGATTCTTTCAATTACAGACAAAATAAGGTATAGTTTGAACCAGCGTTACCGTTGTGCCCTTTAGTGGCAAATTTGGACGGTGCCACTTTTGCGCCACTTTTTGTTTGTGCCACTAAATGTGATACTTTTTACGATTTTGTGCCACTTTTCCAATAATTCGTGCCACTTTTTCAAAAGTTTAAATATTATGGGTAGTTATCACCATAGATGTGTTATTAAGAAAATTTAATATTGTGCACCAACAGCCTTCACTCATTAATTCTTATTACGTGAACAGTTACGATTCAACTTATTTGGTAAACCGTACTTTGAATATGCCAAATTTATTGTGGCATGAAATATCAGGATAAATATGAAAATGTTTAAGGTGTGTATTACGACCGCAGGAAATAATTGATGATGGATCCCATAAGGACCCAGTTAGAAAAAATTGCAATCGCCCTTTGAGACAGATTGTTCCAATTCTACTATATTCCTCAAAATGAATGCTGGAACAGTGGACAGTATTGAAGCATTACCACATTAGAGAAAAATTGGAAGAAAAGTGTCCTAAGAAATTAGAGAAAGTATATGTTAAAGATCCAAAATGCACTTTCAAATACCAAAGATTTATCTTAAATTTTTAGTTTATATTATCAAAAGTATGAATACCGTTAACAGAACATTCCAAAGCGAATCCTCCTAAACGTGAGTACTATGTTCGGGTTTCGAGTTGAAAATCACTTTATTTTCGCGATTACTTTTCCTGAAATAATCAAAATTATAAATGATTGAGTTATTAAGTTAATTTATCTGCTTTATATTGAACTGTTTTAGTAAAGTAACCGCGAAAATTTCAACTCGAAAATCGAACATAGTGCTTACCTTAAATTGTTTATTAATTATATTTAACAAAAATATTCTATTACAAATATACATAAATTTTGTAAGAAAGTTTGTAAAAACGTGATTTAGCAGATATCGACTATAAAAATTCTTTGTATATTAAAACATTAAAACAATATAGATAGGTCACAAAACGACATCACAATCCGAAAGTTGTGGACAAATTTTACCATGAATTGACATAAATGACAAAAAACTGAAGAAAAGGGGGTTCCGCATTACTTAAAAACCAATGATGATATAAATTATTTTGATATCGTAAATAAATTTAAAGATATAATTGAAAGGCCTGATTATTTTATAGACGCTTAAAAAATAATTTTAAATAGGATTTGTTCACCAATTTGTATGAATTCGCAAAATATATTTTAACTTGACCTCATAGCAGTATTTATTTCTTAAGTTTTTTTGTATAAGTTAATAAAAAGAATGTGCCACTTTTTGTGCCACTTTTCAAAAATAATTGTGCCCCTTTTTTCGACGTTTGCCACTTTTTGTGCCACTTTTTGAAAATTACCAACGGTAACGCTGGTTTGAACTCCCGTGTGAATTGTATCCTGGTTTCTTTAGATCTGACTAAGGGTTTTGATTCCATATATATGTGAGCTACATCTAAATTTCAACAGATTTAGCTTATATTTCTCGGGTTTTACTAGACTCACAAAATATTCTGATCTATGATGAAGAAGATCGGTTCATAAACACATCAATTATGACCAATCAGAAATAAATATGTAGACAACTATATATAAAGACCTTATGTCAAATTTGAGGACGATCGGACTTAAACTGAGTTATACTTTGCACACAAAAATACATGAACACAGACAGCCAGTATACTAAACGATGGGTCTCAGACTGATCCTTCTTAATTTCAGGGTAGTGGTCTAATACCCATGGATTGATTCAGCCCATCTTCTAGGAAACATAGAATAATCTATATTAATGGAAGTTGCAGTCATACCGTTTATTGATAGAACTCAATAGATTCAAATTTGTTTATTTTCAAAAATGTTTTTAAAATTTTGGTTTAGCCGAAGTCGGAGTCGAGCAACATTTTTACGACTCCGACTCTAGCAAAATCTTCAGATTCCGACTGCGACTCCACAACCCTTCTAATTACTCTATTTTATGAAAAGATAAAAACATTACTACGGGATTGACTGCTTCTGAAATAAGTTTGTTCAATCAAATAAATCTCCGAATTTAAATGTGGTGTATGCAGACAATCTAATCGCTGTGCTTGCACCGTGCACTAAAATCCCTTCAACCATATCGGTTGAATATTCTGTTTTTCATAGTAGGCTCCGTGGCTTATTTTAACCTTTTACTTTTCAATTCAATTACATTGTTCTATACTCACATATTTGCCAGCACTAGATACTTTAAGCAGGTTGTACGCCTAGGTGAACCAGATTCGTCGTAATTTTTAAAAGCCTCGAAAAAATCGGTGTGGGCCTTTTCAAATTCACCCTCACGCAAATGCATTTTGCCACCACATTCGCGAATGACACCCATAATCAATGGATGTGGTATAGCGGATTTTATATGTAGTGACTGTTCATAAAGTGCTTTAAGTTTCTTATTGTTCTTCTGCACAGTGTACATCTGTATTTCCAAAGCGTAGATTTCCAATAACTGCGTTCCCTTCTTTAAATCATCTTCACCATCATCGGTTTGGCAGGACAAGTGGAGTTGTTTCAAAATTTTCTGTAGTTTTCCAAACTCATTGCGGTCAAAATAAAGTTTACCCAACTTGGTATTGGTCTTAAACCACAAACGATCATTTTTGGCATCTTTTAAAGCTTCCAACGTTGTTTCATAGAAGTTTTGCAACAACTCCATCTGCAATGACTTTTATAAAGTTGACTGTCACAAGCATTAAATAGAATATCTTACATTTTTGGATGTGGATATATAGTCCAAAATGGAATTGATAGATTTCTCCGAATGATTGCGAGTTACTGCACTCTTGATGTAAGTTAGCAATTGTTTATAGCGCACCATCATTTCTTCGTAGTTGTTCTGAAGGAATTGGTAAAAAAAAAAAAACAAACATTGTATTTAATTAAATTACCCAGAGCAGTTTATAATTAGCACCTACTAGCTTGAAATTAATTTTAATCATTTGTTTTAAGGCTTTAAATCCCCATTCGCCTTTCTCGCCATTTTCCAAATCCAACACCTTTTGGAACGACGCGAGAGCAGCTTTAGGATCATCCTCCTTGAGGGATTTACTGTTGTAATATTGGTTCTCCAAATCCACATCGGGTTCTGAATTACTGTCCTCCGAGTATTCCTAAATAATAAATGTAGCAATTAGCAGTAGCTTATCAAATGTGGGCCGGCTTTTTCATCAAAATACGGCCAAAAACTCCATCTTACCAATCCATAGTCTTCGTCGTCCTCGCACATAAAATCATCGTCATTATCGGACATTTTGTTTCGATGTTGACAAAAAGTAACAAAAAATCACAGCAAATTTTATTTATCTAATTGTTGGCTCCCAGCTAAAAATTGCCGACTTGCTAATGGTAATAAATAAATGAAGCCAGTGTTGCCAGGGCAAATTTCCGGTTTACCCTACAAGGACAAAAAAGTTCTCTACTTTCCCTTACGTTCCCAAAAAATGTCACTACAATTTCCCTTACAATACCAGAGAGAATAAAAAGACAAGAGGACGAAGCTGTGAAGCGAAACTGCGTCAGTAGGTGGCAGTCATGAGGAAAATTTCTCTAATATCCCTGCCAGCATTTCAAAGTTCCATTTCATCCTCATCGCTACCACAGACTCGTATGTGACACTGCAACAATCGCTAACTGTGATAGTATTTTGCCATCACTATTCGCATGAAAGTATTTTGCCATCACTATTGTTACAAGAGCCATTTTATATTTTGTGAAACACCAAGCACAACTAGCTTCTTATAATTTATTTAAATAAAAACGATAATGAAGTGCTGAAAACATAGTTATTTCGCTTAAAATTGTGAAAGGTGGAATAAAGTGATAGTTTTTCAAATATTTTTCCAGACAGGCTGCCTCCATTGGGAATAAAAGCACTGGCTGATAGACGCTACAACATGTAACTTGCAACTTGAAACTCAACTTCAATCTTTTATTAATGCATAAAAATATGTTAAATGTGATGTGATAGTCGTATAAATGTTATATTTATGGGAATTTATAAATGTTTAATAAAATTAATAATCATCTAAACAATCGTGTTTTACTTGACCACAATGATTCTTTTACAACTATCTTAAAATTCACTTTCTCTGATTGTTTGAAGGGGCTCTTATTGGCGTCTTTCTATATGTATCCAGATGGGCACCTAAGAAGTTTTGGATAAAGATTATAAAAAAATGTGGAAAAGGTTTCTATAAAAACAAATTTTTTCTTAATTTTCTGAGAAAAAATTGAAAAATGACAAAATTTTCTATATAAATAAAAGTTTGACAAAATTTTCTGTAGAAATTTCCTAAAGGCATAAATTTTTCTATAGAAATATTTGTTTGGTAGATTTGTGGTAAGATTTTCTTCAAATTTTTGTAGATATTTTTTGGCACGAGTGGTAACCGTGGCTACCACACATTGTTAAAGATCGCGTCTTCTAATATCCTGCTCTACAGCCAACAGAATGTGCCCAATTTATACATTGCGCCCCTGTCCCTACAAGACGATAAATATTAGAAAAAAAACTGCATGTAGGGAATTTCCCCTACTTCTGGCAACACTGAATGGAGCAGTGATCAAAGATAATTGAGAAGAAGATACAGTCTTGTTATAGTAAAACTGAAGCACCAGAGGACTCTGCCAACAAAATATCATAAAGTTTGCGTCGACGTGTCTCTCAAATGTACTGCCGTTTGCGTCGGAAAATATCATAACATTTGTGTTTTTCATAAATTTCTGAATAAAATCCCACAAAAGCAATACCAAAACGATTGTAGAAAATTAAAATAAAACGTATGTGTATTTTAAAGCGAATATTCATTATGGTTTTATGTGAATATTGCCGTTTTAAATTTATTCCTGGGCAGAGCTGCTTTGGAAAAAATTGACAAATAAAACAATTTTTTTCTCAAAGCCCTCTACACCTTGACATTTGTTTTCTCTTTATAAGAGCACAATGCTTAATCTTGTTATACTCAATTATCTTTGCAGTGATCAGAGAGAATAAAAAGACAAAAGGACGAAACTTTGAAGCGAAACTGCGTCAGTAGGTGGCACTCATGAGGAAAATTTCATGCAGTTTTTGTCGGCGCTTCTCTCAAATATCACACAGTTTGCGTCGGCGTTACTCAGTTCAGTTCTCCGCCGGCTGACAAAACGTAAGGAAAAAAGGATTTAGAACCTACTTTGTAGTCACAAATGTTCTTTTTTATAAATGTCTTCATTCCGCTCAATTTTTGGCAGACAATTTGAAATTATAACTGCCGATGACTCTATAAAGAATTTATCAAAAAAGCGCTTCGACCGCAACGTCGGTAATGCCAAAGCTGCAGGTATTGTGCGACATCTATACGGTTGACATTTGTTGTTTTTGTAGAAGAGCGCATTTCGTTCTCTTGTATTTTTATTCTCTCTTGCAGAGACAATTATTATGACATTGCCAGTTGGAAATTAGATCGCGATTTCTAAATTGCTACGTAAATGCGAATAAATACGTCCACGCTATCCCTGCCAACATATTTTGAATTTGGGGGCGCTTCTGAGAATCCCCACTATGTCGAAAACAATCATATACGACATCAAAAACTTGTCGGAAAGCGCCGTCACTATTGAGAAGTTGTACCACGCCAAGTTACTACGAAAAAGTTTATCATCAGTGCAATTATTAGGTGCCTATTTAGATCAATTTCGAAAGACGCCAATAAGAACCCCAGCAAACTATCAGAAAAAGTGAATTTTAAGGTAATTGTAGAAGAATCATTGTGGTCAAGTAAAACACGATTGTGTAGATGTTTATTGATTTGGTTAAACATTTATAATTTCTTATAAATATAACATTTTTCGGTTTATCTCATCACATTTAACATAATTTTTTGCATTAATAAAAGAATGATGTTGAGTTTTAAGTTGCAAGTTACATATTGCAGCGTCTATCAGCCAGTTTGTTTATTTTCGATGGAGACAGCGTGCCTGGAAAAATATTTGAAAAACGATCACTTTATTCTATTTGGAAAGTCACAAATAGAATAAATTTTAAGCGTAATATCTATGTTTTCAGAAATTTATTTTCGTTTTTATTTAAATAAAATATAACAAGCTAGTTGCGCTTGGCGTTTCACAAAAAATAAAATGGCTCTTCTAACAGTAGTGATGGCAAAATACTTTCATGTACATTTTGTACTTTTTGATATGCTTCCCCCATCACAGTTCGCGATGGTTGTGGTGATATTTACGAGTCTGTGGTAGCGATGAGGATGAAATGGAACTTTGAAATGCTGGCAGGGTAGTCTAAGTGAGCCTGATACATCGGGCTGCCACCTAACCTAACCTAACCTAACCTAACATCGTGCAACTCGAATTGGAAAACATCTATCAAAGGTACTAAACCTACTCAGAGGAATATCATATGATTAACCTTTGCAGACCGAAAAATTAACCACAAAAAATAGATATAGTGAATCAATTCCTTTACTAAAATTCAAGCTGGCAACATTAACGGGATTTGCACTGATGAGCTGTTGTGGATAATTCATACAAAATTTGCATGCAGTACTAGAAAACCAAAGCCTATTATTGGTTTCCACAGAAACACGTTGTTATCGACGGCATAAGAAAACTCGGCAACACTGTGTTATCTGCAAAATAAATTCAGGTTAGCACCACTCTTTATCCAATATTCCAGTACTTTACGTGGCTGACGTGACACTAATCAAGCATTGTGTACTTTTTTGTTTTCATTTATTGAAATTTTGTAGTTCTCAAGGATTTTCCAAAGAAATTCGATTATTCCCTGTATTCATCATTCTAATATTAAAAATAGTCGTAGAAATATAAGATGCCCGTGAGGAAATATAGAAGTGAAACACGAGACGTTAGTTGTTGTATGAAATACATGCTATTCGTTTGCAATACTGCCCTCTGGGTAAGTTGTTTTGTTGGCTGGTGATAACATCATTTTGGAATTTCGCTGAATTCATATTTTGCTTATGTTGCCATTTTTAGATGGCCGGTTTAGTTATATTAGCAGCGGGTATTTGGGCATGGAATGAAAAGGATGCATTCAGCAATTTAAACAAGCTGACATTGTTGGTGTTAGATCCCGCATTTGTTCTTATATGCATTGGTAGTGTTGCTTTTCTGATTGGATTTACTGGCAGTATAGGAGCTTTGCGTGAAAACACCTGCTTATTAGCAACGGTGGGTAGAATATCGAATTTTGGTAATAAACCTTATATTTCAATTTATTGTGAATTATAGTTTATTATATTGGTATGCATTCTGCTGGTTGTTGAAGTTTGCTTTGGTATATTGTATTTAGTACTCAAGGATAAAGGCTGGGTAAGTAGAAAGTCCGACATATGTTGCCATTTATTAATTTTCGCATAATTTTAGATAAAAGATCAAGCCACTGAAGGACTTCGAGCCTTCATCATTCACTACCGTGAAGATCCTGACCAACAAAATCTTATCGATTGGATTCAAGAAGACTGGCTACAGTGTTGTGGCATAGAGGGGCCTAAAGATTGGGATAGCAATAATTATTTTAATTGTTCGTCTAGTGCAATTGGTAGTCGGGAGGCATGTGGTGTTCCATTTTCATGTTGCCGTCGCCAATCTCACGAATTGATCAAAAATAAACAATGTGGATACGATGTACGCAAGGAGGGATATGTAAGTACCACTAGTATATAATGATGAATTACTGACGAAGTGACTTCAATATTGAAGAAAGATGTACTACGGTGAACTACTAAATATGAAATGGCTTCAATGTTGATGAATGATGTATGTTACTGTATACCACAATAACAGTTATTCTTGTTTTTGAACTATATTTATTTTGGAAACAACCTCATTTTTGAAAGACATATGTCTAATTCCAAGAGTGACAAATTAATATATATATATATATATATATATATATATATATATATATATATATATATATATATATATATATATATATATATATATATATATATATATATATATATATATATATATATATATATATATATATATATATATATATATATATATATATATATATATATATATATATATATATATATATATATATATATATATATATATATATATATATATATATATATATATATATATATATATATATATATATATATATATATATATATATATATATATATATATATATATATATATATATATATATATATATATATATATATATATATATATATATATATATATATATATATATATATATATATATAACTTCAAACTAATTTTCCAGGTTCCAGTTTTTATTGGTAATATGACATCAATTTAGAAGTTGCTATGCCTTCCATTTGAAGAGGATCCCATCTCTCAGATAAAAATAGAGTCTTAAAATACTCACTGTTATGAAAGAACAGCAAACTCTTGATCTAAAAAAATATTGGCAAAAACACACTTCGATTTGATTGAATTGTCACATTAGGTTTTTGGTTTGGCCAAATTTTGCATTGGTTAAACTTGGTGCTATAATGTGACAATTTTGTCTTAAAAAAGTATACGACTGCAAAAATAAAATATGCGAATCAAACATTTTTGTTCATTTGTGATTTAAGCCTTCCTCTGCCTTCAAACATACACGTGGTGTTTGAAAAATAACTTTAATTTGACGTGACTAAGAAATCGTTATTTCAATTCAATTTAAAATTTATTTAAACAGTTGATATCTTTGAAATAAACGACAGAAAACTGAAGTATTAACAAAAATGTAAGAATAATAATAATAATACTAAAATCTAATGTGAATACAATATTCTCAATAGATGATAAACTAAACGCACATTTTTCCCAAAATAGAAAAACAAACAACACCGCATATGTATGTATTATCAGTGATGATGAAAAAGCAAAGTTAATTGTCATTATTAAGATACTCAAACATTTTACCTTTAAAATCACTTTAACTTACTGAAAAGTTCTTATAATCGGAAGGAATTGCATTCTATAATCTGGATAAAATAATTATGAATGATCTTTTCAAAACAAGGCGTGAGAAAGACTATCAGAATTTGAGTATTACGAGTAGAGTTTAGAAAATTAAAATAATGGAAGAAAGCGGTTTTAAATTCCTAGTTATTTTCTGTGCAAGACAAAAACCTTCAAATTGACATAAAAATTATCCTTTTCAAACTTAACCTAAAATAGCACCCATATGATGCTATACCCAGAATAACTGATCACCGATCATACTGGTACAGATCGTGAACATACTCTATTTTCTATTTTTTGCGTGTAACAATTGTTACCACTTGGTAACATAACAATCACGCACTGTCACTGGTATCACCAACTGTTACAAGCCAACTCTCAAGGAGTCTGCCAGACACACCGATGACGCCCAAGTCTCATTTAAGGACTGCAAACCGTTGGGCCAGTACATTTATATTCTGATAATCCAAGGGATAAGAACAAAACAGTTATCCGCATTATCAACTGATGATTCGTTTGTCCCTTGGTGCATCTTCCCATCGTTCTTAATTTATTTGCCGCCATGGTCTCATTCATGATATACACCCATGATCATAATAATAGGTACACCAATTAAAAAAAATATAAATTGTTTATAAATCTCAAAATCTTATTACGAGTCACAAAATTTTTGCCAAATAGTGAAGATGGTAGCGTTAACAGTTCCTTTATCCCAAAAATATGGCAACCCTACTATTATTTCATCATTGACAGCTAACGGTTTTATTAAATTGCTTTATGTAGTTGATCATAATAACAGGTACAAGTAGTAAAAAAGCACGTTTCTAAAACATTTAAGTATTAATTACTTATTTTTTGTGTCGATTTGCGTAAAGTAGTAAGAATAATAAAAAATCAATAGAAAACATTAGAACAAAATGCAATTTTATTTCAGAATATGGGTAGAAACAAGCATTGTTCTGTAGATGAGCGAACTATAGTAAAGAACCTGCGAAATGAAGGTAAATCTTTAAGACAGATAGCAAAAAGTATAGGACGCTCTGCTAACTTTGTCCAGAATGTATTAAAGTGGACAAAAACTGCAGAACGGCGCGGTAGGCCAAAAAAAAACATCTCAGGCTACTGATCGACAAATAGTAATCGTGTCTGTTCTGGTACACACATGTACAATTTTCGTATGGTGTCACACTTAAAAGGTGTTCTGGCCAACACTATACACCGTCATAGACCTGAAAAATGTACACGAACATTTCTTTTGTGTAGGCTTAGTGTACAGCCATCGTATGCAAAGTTAGAAGTTTTTATAACAAATAAATAACAGAATCTGAAACTTTAATATGTTTATTTTATAAATATTTGCAAATTTTATTGGGAAAGTCACTTATATATGGCAGAAACCACGATTTTAAAAATCCATCTAAAATTTGAACCGAAATTTCCTCTGATTGGTGTATAAATTTTGGGTTTGTTTTAATCAGCTGATTTTCAGTGTGTTCGAAAGTATAATGTTGCCACAATTTTTAAAAGTTAACACAAAAAGTTTTAAGCTAAATTATCTTCGATTTTTGTGAATACTATCCACTTTCCTGAACAAATCAAAGGTCTTTTTGAAAATATAAGGTAATTCAATTATCACTTCTACAAAATCAATGGGCTAAGAAAAGTGAATTTTACCAAATTTATTGCATGAAAAATATGGCATCTTCAATTCTGCAAAGTGTTCTTGGTGCACAAATCACCGAGCAAATTAAAAAAAAACTAACGCCGCCAATATCTTTCTGCACATGCAGGCCGCCGCGATAGAAAATTTGTTTGCAATATTATTGTAAATATTTAAGCAATAAAATGGTGAGAAAAACCTTAAAAGAATAGTTAATTGTGCACATTATAATTAAATTTGTTTAATGTATGGATGTTAAAAACTGTTTAACTAAATCCAAAATAAAACTTTTCCGCCGCCCAAAAAAAAGGGAACGGCACGGCGATCGTTTGTTCATGAGTAACATTGAGGACGGTTGGAAAAAACAAATCAAAACAAAGGTAGAAATCAAAATGTAAGTATTTAATTTTGCGTGTTTATTAAATTTATGAATGAAAAATTGTTATTCTTTTAGGTTTAAACGCAAGACTACGTCCCATAATGAGATCTTCATAGATTTTATGGAAGAAAATAAAGATCTGGCAATGGGTTTCACCAAAAGGGACAAAGTCGTACAAGACAAACTTTGGAGTGATCTGGCCGATAAACTTAATGCATGTGGACCACATAGAAGAGGTGTTTCCGAATGGAGAAAAGTAAGTACACGGTATTTGAAATTTGATATAAACTTACCTTACTTATATTACAGACATGGACGGATTGGAAACGCAACATAAAAACAAACGTGTCTGTTCTGGTACACACATGTACAAGTTACGTATGGTGTCACACTTAAAAGGTGTTCTGGCCAACACTATACACCGTCATAG
The DNA here is from genome assembly GCF_050003625.1 of Haematobia irritans. NCBI lineage: Eukaryota > Metazoa > Arthropoda > Insecta > Diptera > Muscidae > Haematobia > Haematobia irritans. Next base: position 71,368,560 of record NC_134398.1, on the reverse strand, counting down.
ACCTGAAAAATGTACACGAACATTTCTTTTGTGTAGGCTTAGTGTACAGCCATCGTATGCAAAGTTAGAAGTTTTTATAACAAATAAATAACAGATTCTGAAACTTTAATATGTTTTTTATAAATATTTGCAAATTTTATTGGGAAAGTCACTTATATATGTCAGAAACCACGATTTTAAAAATCCATCTAAAATTTGAACCGAAATTTCCTCTGATTGGTGTATAAATTTTGGGGTTGTTTTAATCAGCTGATTTTCAGTGTGTTCGAAAGTAGAATGTTGCCACAATTTTTAAAAGTTAACACAAAAAAGTTTTAAGAAAAATTATCTTTGATTTTTGTGAATACTATCCGCTTTCCTAAACAAATCAAAGATCTTTTTGAAAATATAAGGTAATTAAATTATAACTTTTACAAAATCAATGGGCTAAGAAAAGTGAATTTTACCAAATTTATTGCATGAAAAATATGGCATCTTCAATTCTGCAAAGTGTTCTTGGTGCACAAATCACTGAGCAAATTAAAAAAAACTAACGCCGCCCATATCTTTCTGCACATGGAGGCCGCCACGATAGAAAATTTGTTTGCAATATTATTGTAAATATTTAAGCAATACAAATGAGAAAAACCTTAACAGAATAGGTAATTATGCCCACTATAATTAAATTTCCTTTAATGTATGGATGTTAAAAACTGTTTGACCAAAACCAAAATAAAAACTTCTCCGCCGTCAAAAACAAAAACGAGAACGACACGGCGATCGTTTGTTCATGAGTAACATTGAGGAGGGATAGAAAAAAAAAACAAATCAAAACAGATTTGAGGCATCACGCAATTGTCCCCTTTTTCTTGATAAATTGCTCTTGTCCTTACATTATTCACTGCTAACAAAAATCCGGCAGGCATTTTATGGCTTTGAGTTACGCACTTACTTTTAATTTTTTATGTTTATACCGGCAAAATATGTTTTGTTTATAATTTCTGTCTGCAAATAATATGGCTTGCAGAAAAAATCAGCTGTCATATTTTTCGATTAAAAGTCCGAAAAAAGTGTTCACACGTGTGACTCAGAACAACTAACTTTGTGCGTGGTGTGTAGAAAGTGTATAGTGTGGTGCACAATGCGGTGTGACCCAGAACAGACATGAATAATTTCCAAAAAGGATCCTATTAAATCTTCCAAAGTTATTGCTGCCGAAATAGCAAATGTTATCAGTGCGCCATCAGTTCGTAGACGTCTTCAAAAAGCTAATTTGCCTGGAAGAATAGCAAGAAAAGTTCCACTAATGCGTAAGAAGAATACGGGTATGAGACTAAATTTTGCGAAAGAACATATAAACTGGAGTGGTGAAGAAGGGGGCAAAAGGTGGAGAAATATCCTTTGGAGCGATGAAACGAAAATTAATTTGTTTGGAAACGACTACCAGAGAAATGTTCGACGCCCTAAGGGAAAAGAATTTCACATACGATTCACTAAAAAAACTGTGAAACATGGAGGTGGAAATATTATGGTTTGGGGATGTTTCTCATGGAATGGGGTAGGTCCAATTTTTCGAATAGAAAACACGATGAATGCTGTGGGCTACAGAGACATTTTGCAAGACGTAATGCTTCCATATGCAACCGAGGAAATGCCATTGCGATGGGGTTTCCAACAAGATAATGACCCAAAGCTACCTCAGCATTGGTCAAAAACTGGTTTACAAAGAATAATGTTAATTTATTAACCTGGCCCAGTCAATCACCCGATTTAAATCCAATAGAAAATCTTTGGAGTGAACTTAAAAAAAAGTTATCGAAAGAAATTTTTAGAAATAAGGATGATTTGTGGGAGAAACCCCGAGAAGCATGGTATGACATTCAACCAGAAACATGCCAAAAATTAATCTCCAGTATGCCAAACAGGATGAATAAAGTGATTCAAAATCGAGGTGGTTATACTGGTTACTAACCCTTTTTGAATACTCACAGATGTATGGGACTGAAATAGGTTAAGTCCGTAAAATATTAAATTATCATTGAAATGTACCTATTTTTATGAGCAGCCTATGATTTGCATTTTGTTTTTAATGTTCCTTAATGTTTGTTATTTACTTAATAATACTGTAAAATGTATGATTTTGGTATTAATGAGTTTACAAAAAATAAGAAATGCCCATTTTGCTTTGCATTATATTGTAAAATTGAAATAAATCTTGTTTTTAATAAACTATTCTTCAGTGTACCTATTATTTTAATCATGAGTGTACATCTATAGGTGTCATGTTCATAGTGGTCTCCATAGCCTGTTTAGATGTGATCATCATACCCCAGCGTATTGCGAGACAATAAAACTACTGAAATGTTTTATGTTGTCATACTTCCGCATGAATATTCAGTATACAGTCGGGAGCAAAACCGAGTGCATATTTTATTTGCTTAATAAAAATCGTCTATTAAGTTCAATTGCTACAAAATGTATTTCCTGACAATCAAAAATTGTTATATATATTATATACCCATACTACAGCATTTATTAAAATAAAATACAAATAATCTTGCATCCAGGCTTATTTGATTTTAAAATAAAATGTCAACAACAATGTTTTATTATTTAGTTCTATGTTTCTAATTATAGTTTTAACTCGTCTTGGCATATTTCTACTAATTTTTTTATTATTTCTTTTGGAACATCCGACTAATTGTGCTGAGGTTTGCTCTAGATCTCATTGCGCATTGGTGCTTGGTGTAATCGGGAGCCACCGAGGTGCAATGGTTAGCATGCCCGCCTTGCATACACAAGGTCCTGGGTTCGATTCTTGCTTCGACCGAACACCAAAAAGTTTTTCAGCGGTGGATTATCCCACCTCAGTAATGCTGGTGACATTTCTGGAGTTTTCAAAGCTTCTCCAAGTGGTTCCACATGTGGAACTCCGTTCGGACTCGGCTATAAAAATGAGGTCCCTTATCATTGAGCTTAATCGGGAAATCGGGAAGCACTCAGTGATAAGAGAGAAGTGCACTTAGACTGAATGGTCTAAGTGAGTCTGATACATCGGGCTGCACCTAACCTTGGTGTAATCTCAAGCGTCTTTTAATCGGAAACCATGGATTTGACATCGGGGCTTTTTAGTGCCCATTTGAACATTTGAAAACTTTGCTCCGACAACCATTTCTTTACTATTTTGTAAGAATAATTAGATATACCGTTTTGTTAAAAAACTACTTTCTTCTCAAGCAGGCGCAAAGGTCCACAAGCTTGACTGGCAAAATATCACATTTTTTTCATGACTCCTTAGCCAGTGGCAAAGTCTGCCATCATCCCCATACTATGAAGCTCCCCCCTCCATGTGTAACGGTTTGCTTAACATGATGTTTTTGGAGACTATTTCTTAACCAGTAATTTTCCAAGGTCATTACCAGTAATGTTCTTTTGCTTCGGATGGAAAGTGGTTTATTTTTGTTTCATCTGATCATATAACTTATTTCCAGTCATAAACGGTCCAATCTTCATGAGCCTAGCTCGACATTTTCTTTTTAATAAAGATTGCAAAAAGTGAAAACATGCACTCGGTTCGGCTTCCTACTGTATATTCTTCTACATTTCGTGTATCTTGATTTACATTATGAGATCATATCCAAAATCTATAGATTTCTCCGAAAAATGTATTATTCGTTTCTCTTAATGGGGTACTATTATTTCTATGTTACGGTTAAGTTCATGGTTTATACGAAGGAACGAGAACAAACCCTTTATACATTCAATAAATATTTTTAATTTTGAAACTCTAAAGCTAGTGCTTTTTATTATTCCCCAACTACGAGAAGAGAAGCTGTTTCATTTTTAATTTTATTCATTAATTTATCATATCTTTGTAACCAAGCCTTACAAAGGCCTTATGCAGTTACTTATAACAACATTACAAAAATTGCGTATACAAATCTCTTAATTCTGACATTGACATAAAATTTCGAAGTCTATGATAAATTTAAACAGTTTTAACACTAACAACAAACTAATTAACCCTCCCTCATACACAAGTTTCGATAGTCACATTCGTAACACATGAGGCCTGGCCAGACCCACTATGTATTTTAATGTATTTATATGGAAAATATGCTATTTTGTTGATATTATTACATTATTACTGTCGTATTTTCATACCATTAAGGTATATTTTCTATATCTATTGGTTCTTTGCTATGATTTTCTCAAATGGTTTTTGCTTTTGATTTTTCATTTTTGGTTCTTTGTTCTTATTTTCTCAAACAGTTTTTGTGAGAATGAGAGTGAAATTATGAGAGCTTTAGAAAAATACGATGACCAATAGGATAGATTCCATCCCTTTTCGTATTTACTCTTCGAATTTTATATGTCTAATTGTATTTTTATTTACTGGACAATCTGCTTGTACATTAAAATAGGTAAAGTACATCATTCTTGAATAAACTATATGAAGTTTCAAGTCTCTAGCTATATTATAAATGTATTTTAATTACAATTAGAATCGAAAAAGGTCTGGCCAGACTCATGTGTATGTCCGAGGGTTAATACGTAAACTTCATATTTCATACTAACAATAATACAGTAACATGCAATTCTATTAAAATGCATTATAAACTCATTTGGGCACATCTTATAAAATAAAATATAAGTAGTAAGTATTAAAAAAATAAAGAAATAAACAAAAACTAACAGCCTACATAAACAATAAAGCATAATATGAAAATGATATTAATTAAAAAAAATAATAAAAAGTAAAATTAACATAACTTTATGATGAAACGTACCTTCAAAAACTCTAAAATATTGATGAAAAAATAGAGTAGTATATTTTAATTCTCTAAATCGGACTTTTAAAGGCTTTTCATTTCTTAAATAAATGGAAATAAATAAATTAGTTATTGCAGGCTTTCATCTGGGAATTTCTTGTTGACCTTCAAAACGTGAATAAAATTATAAAAAATAACTGTTTTGGTATAAAACTTGATATTAAAGGCAACAACCCAGCAAAAACTCTCATTACCCGGCAATCTTGTAGGTAAGCATAACATATTCAAAAATTAATAGCCACTTATTAATTGGCATCGCCCCGGATTACATTTACATATGAATGTCCTAAGAGGAAAGTACTTCTCCCCAGGCATACCATCCGCCATGGAATAAGTAGTGCTTTTAAAGCATATAATCACCTAATATGTAATCACTTATTCGTAGATATACCAAAGCATGCAAAATAGCCCCTTAATGTCTTAGGGAATAAAATCTCGAAAATATTGATTTCTCTTGCCGATTACAATGGATCAACATATGGCGAATAATGCTGTAGGTTAGGTTAGGTTATGGAGGTTGACACCAATCCGAACTAGCGGGTTTGTGTCCACTTAGACCATAGTTGGTCCATTGTGATTCCTCTAAACTTCTTTTTCCTTCTCCTCCACGTGTCCGTCATCTTCTGGCCGGAATGAGTCCATTGTATGATAGTGTATCCTTGGAAGCGCCTAGCTCCTCCACCCCGAAGACTTGATGAAGACGAGGATATTCCTCAGGCTGCATTCTCGCAAGTCGGTCAAAGTCTGAAAGAAATAAGAGCCGAGTATCTTGTTTCTTCTGAAAGATAGTGCTGGACACTGGCACAGGAAGTGAAAAGAGTCCTCCGTAGCATCGGGGTCCAGACACCACCTACAAATATCATCACTTGCTAGGCCTATCCTTACCATATGTTTCCCCAAGGTGTTGTGTCCCGTTATGATGCCTATCATAGACCTTACATCCTCCCTCTGTAATGACATCAGGACCTCAGAGTTCCTAGTATTATTGTCATCCCACATCAATTTGGTTTGTTCTGCCTCTTCATTCCCCTCTATGCCATAATGTCCAGGTACCCAGCACAGAGTTACATTATGCTGTTCAGTGAAAACCTTAAGCTCTCTACGACAGCGGCTGACTACCTTCGACCTTATGTTCGTATTGCCCAGGGCCTTAATAGCTGCCTGACTATCGATGAAAATGCTGATATCGCATCTAAATAGCGGCCTCATCGATATAAGTTCTGCAGCTTTTGCAATAGCAAATATCTCGGCCTGGAAAATGCTACATTGTTCGTCCAACTTGAAGGACTCCTTAAGTCCCAACTCCTTGCAGTATATTCCGCTGCCTACACCTTCTGTCATTTTAGAGCCGTCAGTATAAATGTTGAGACTCCCAAAGTGTATCCTGTTTACGTCCCAGTCCTCAACGCTCGGGATAATTGAGTCCAGGTCACTCTCAAACATATGCCATGGCGCCATATGGTCCGTTCTTATATGGCGTCCGGCGTACGATATCAGTTCCGTGTGTCTGCAGCTCGTGCTCTCCAAAGAGTCCAGGCCCTTCAGTCTGGTCAGTATGACCTCTGCGGTCTTCCTTATATGCAGGTCCAATGGAATTATCCCCATCAATACCTCCAGTGCGGCTGTGGCCGTTGTCCTCATCGCCCCGGTCATATAGATAAGAGCCGTTCTATTTATCCTGCCCAATCTCTGTATATGATTGTGATGGTTAGTGATGGGCCACCAGACATGACATCCATATACCGCTACTGGCCTTATTACAGCTGTGTATAGCCAGTTGAAAAGGGCCGGTTTCATCCCCCATCGCTCCCCAACGAGCTTCTGACACGCGTATAACGCCGCATAAGTCTTCTTCATACGATCCGCTACGTTCTCTAGCCAATTTAGCCTCGAGTCCAGTACAATCCCCAGATAACGTGCCGATTTCGAGAGTGTCAATCTCGTGCCCTGAAATTCCGGATCTTTGTAACCGACCAGTCTCTTTTTCCTTGTAAAGAGCACCAAATCCGTTTTTCTTGGATTTACTCCCAGTCCACCACCACTAGCCCATTCCGCTAGAGACTTCAGCGACTCGCTCATTACGTCCGAGATCGTATCCAAGAATTTACCTGAGACCATTATGACGATGTCATCCGCGTACGCCACCACTTTTATGCCCCTATTACTCAGGGCGCTAAGAATCTCATCCACTATAATCAGCCAGAGCACAGGTGATATCACTCCTCCCTGAGGAAGCCCTCTTATAGTAGTTGCTTGTCGGTTGTAGTCTGCCAATTCAGCTACGATGTTCCTATGGCGTAGCATTGCCTCAATCCAGTTCGTTACGGCACTGCTAATACCATTTCTCTCCAGAGCAAGTACTACTTTCTCGATTTTTGTGTTATTGAAGGCACCTTCAATGTCCAGAAAAGCCGCTAATGTATATTCTCCGTATGCTATGGATTTCTCAATATAATGCACTACAGAATGTAGTGCAGATTCAACCGATTTACCCTTCAAATATGCATGTTGGCAGTTTGACAGTTTCTTATCCAATTTATTCCTTAGGTGGTTGTCCAAGACTCTCTCTAGAGTCTTCAATAAGAAAGATGTCAGGCTGATAGGTCTGAAGTCCTTGGCTGTTCCGTGTACTATTCTACCAGCTTTGGGGATAAAAATAACTTTGACTCTTCGCCAAGCCCTCGGTATGTACCCGTGCTCCAATGACGCCCTGAAAAGTCCCACATAAGTGTCCCCCAGGATGTCGAAAGACTCCTGCAGCATACACGGATATATCCGGTCTAGTCCCGGAGACTTATAAGGACCAAAACTATTTATTGCCCACTTTATGCTTCGTCTGGTGATAATAACAGAGGCCTCCTCTCTTCCTCCCTCAAAAACTTTAAAACTGCACGGATCCGATGCCATGTTTAACTCACACTCTGGAAAATGCGTGTCAAGTAGCATCTCTAGTGTTTCTACTGGTGATTCAGTCCATGTTCCATCTGGTTTCTGTAAATTCCCACTAAACTTAGGCTGTTTCGATAAAAGTTTCCGTAATCTTGCAGTATCCTTTATATTAGAAAGTTCCTCTATCACCCGGATGAAATCGTTCCTTTTCGCCTTTCTTGTTTCCTTTTTGTACTCTTTCAGACATTCCTTATAATCATTCCATGCCTGTTCATTGTCGTTTTTCTTGGCCACATTAAACAATTTCCTAGATTTCTTTCTGATGTTCATAAGATCCTTGTTCCACCAGGCTTGGTGCCTTTTGTTACGTGGTCGACTGATGGGGCAAGACTTGACAAAGGATCTTGACAGCTTGTGTTCCAAATCATTAGCCGCCTTTTCAATGTCGTCGGGTCCGGCAATCACTTTTTCCATATCAAAAGTCGGCGCATTTAACAAATGCTGCCGGAATTTGTTCCAATTTATCCTTCTTGGGTTTCTGAATTCGTCAGCAATTTTCTTATATCCTGTTCCTAACCTGAATTCTATATATTTATGGTCCGAGCAGCTCATCTCCTTGGACACTTTCCAGTCCGATACTGCAATTTTGCTGCTAGATTGCCGAATGTCAGGTCGAGCACCTCTCTTCGCGTACGGGTTTCGAAAGTATGTGCCTTTCCTCGGTTATGCACCACTATCTGATTCTCAAGAAAGTACTCCATAAGACTCTCTCCTCTGGAATTCGTATCTGTACTTGCCCATAATTCGTGGTGAGAGTTCGCATCACAACCAATTATAAAATCCCTGTTTTTTTCCTTACAATATCTCACCAGTTCCCTCACAATACGAGGTGGTGGCATGATATCATCATCATGCGAAAAGTAGGCCGATGCCACAACTAATTGCCTCGCCCCAATACTTATTATCAGCGCTGTCTGATCTCTATCACAGAATTGATTCAAAAAGAAACACTTTAAATCCTTTTGTACCAAGATACAGGTCCTTATTTTATTTAAATTGGCATGAAATTGATTATAATTACTATGCTCCAGTCCCATCACCGCTCCTTTATTTGTCCATGGTTCCTGCACCAGGGCGATATCTATTTCGTTCCTAAGTAAATGGAGGATAAGATTATTTGAAGCCAGTTCACAATGATGCAAGTTTACTTGAAGTACTTTCAGCATCATTTACTTACAGGGCCTGTTTTTAATCTCTCCTCCGCTCCCTTGATAGGTCTTACAATAGCGCTGCTAAGGCCTACGTTGAATCGATGGCTATTCGTCTCTAGCCTCTCCAAAGTCTCCGAGTTCACCGCCATGACAACACTTCTGCCTGCGTCGGTGGAGGGATCCATTTTCAATATCGCCCAGTCATCTGTTGGGTAGTTACTCTTATTTTGGGCCTTTAGCAACCCCAGTAGGCGGTCTTGCGGCAAAATGGGCCCCGTTATGAAGACCCTCACTCTGGGTTGTGTCTTCACCTCCTCTTCGTGAATGACTTTCAGTTTAGCTCCCTCCCACAGTTGCAAGCCCTCTATGGCTCCCTTCAGCCAAGCAAGGGTTTCCCCCGTCTTGCAGTGTAGGATTTTATGCCCCTGCTTTGACTGTATGTTGCCAAAGAAAGGTGCATCGTCCTCCTCTTGGCGAATCCTTTCCGATACCTCAAATAGTAGTTTACTTTCAAGTATCCTCCAATTTTCTTCCGTTAACTTCCTGTCCCTGTTTGAATCATCCACTATGGCCACCTTTATACAGCCCTCATTATACAAATTCTTCCCTTGGTCCTTTCGGGGTTTTTTGACCATAGTGACCTCTGTGGAATTCGTGTCCTTAGTTCTGTTCCTCTTGTGGCGTCCAATTTCCTCGGAGTCAGGGTTTAGTGACACATCCTCTACCGGAATTTTAGATCCATTAGATTTCTCGGCGGGATTTCGAGCTAGGCTCGGCATTCCTTTCGAGGCCTCTAATGGACTGGACGCACACAATATCTCGGTACTATCTATCTTTCCCCTATCCTGGTGGAGGGAAGACGAGCTTGGCTCATCTACCCTACTTTTCTTGCTTCCCTCTTCAGCTATGGCTAAATCGGCGCAAGTGGTTGGGCGAAAGTTCAATATAGGGTCATACTCATTTTTATATTTCATATTACCTTCCATGATCTCCTTGTTTGTGAGCTCCCACTTCTTTATCGTATCATTTGCCTTAAGTAGACGCCTTTTGTCGTTCTCAGACATATCTGCCTTTCCCGCTAATTTCTGCTTCAATCTAAAGGCCTCTTTAACCCTTAGAAAGAAGAAGGAATCAGACGATGAAATGCCGTCTGACCGATCTTCGGCGTCTACCTCCACATCCCTCATCGCCTGCACCAGCGACCCAGTCACACTGGTCGATGCTTGTCTTACCGAGCCCTCCATGCGTCTCTGGTGCTCCTCGACCAACCTTTTTGCGTTCGTCAGTCGCACGGTCTCCATCTCGGACAGTGTGTCCTTCTTTGACAGTCTACGAATGCACAATCTCGCATAATGCTGTAATATGAGCACTTCTTGAATAGAAACGAATATTGTAGAAATAAACAAAAAATCTAAAAAAATATCTGCAACCAACTGCATAACATTTTGAGAAACAATTCGAAAATTACCGAAAAGTATTTATTATTGTCATTACAAGTTAGCCATTATAACTCACCGCAATGTAATGCAACGTGTAATGACTGTGGTTACCTAGTTTTTGCTGGGAAGGTACAAGAAACTATGGATTGAAACAATTGATAACAAAAATAATACCATAAAGTAATATATTACTTGTTAATCTTAAATTAAAAATAATTTTATAACATAGATAAATTACAAACGTATAATTTATGAATTTAATAACATAATACTTTACTTGTTTGTTTATCCTTATATAACATGCTTTCACTATATAACACAATTGGTTAATTCTTAGCCTGTCGACAGACACATATATGAACGTGGTTGCTTAAGAGCTGGTGAGGAATATTTGGAAATGCATATTGTTTCTATTTGGATATACATCATGCTTACGGTTTTTTGGCAGGTTAATATTTTTGAATAAATTTTGGTCATATGCAAAAATTAATTAATCTATATATGCTTACATTTTTATGTTTTTTGGTAATTGTTTTTAATTTATGATATATGTAATTTGTGTGAAAGATAATCTAGGAAGGAAACTGACATGACATTGGGTTATCCTGTTCGAAGCTATTATACTCCCACTATTAAACTCCACTTCAAAAAACTATGATTCGACATAAACCGTCGTAAAAAATAATTTATTGGTCTAGAAAGACTCAAAGATGAATAATTTACACATCTACAAATGAACATAACAAATAGTCTTTTTTATGTACACATCAATTTTCGTATCTACAACTATTTGGTGTTAAAAATTTTCCTTAAAGTTCAATCAAAAATTCAACTATTGCGATATTTTTAAAACGAAAAATATTTAGTTCAACGTATTTTAGCCATAAAAAACAGTGGATTCTGTATCTTCTTTTGATTTTAGGAGTTAATTTAAAAAGCTAGAAGAACGTTTTGTTAATTCTTTTATTTTTTATTTGTCGACATTTTTATGTTTTTGTTCTTTCTTTTTTATTAAAGAGTTTTGAGATTGCAAAAATTATTTACGATAAGGGCTGTGTTCAGGCTGGCGAAGAATGGATGGAAAGGAATCTCATTTTAATTTCAACCAGTGCTATTATTGCAATCTTTTTTCAGGTTTGTTTTATTAGTTTTGATTTTCTTATTTTTTGTTTTTTTTTTTTATATTTTATTTGCTTTATTCTTGCTTCTCAATTCTTTCTGACCATTACAACGATTTACTAATTACCGTACTTCTATTACAGATTCTCTTTGTCATCTTTACCCAAAACCTACGATCCGATATAAACTCCCAAAAATCCAAATGGCACTGACAATTACCGAACGCCCCTTAAGAAAGGATTGTTGCCGTCTAAAAAAGGCATTTTATATCCTTTTGGACGTTAGGGGAAATCTTATGTCATCGCAGGAGAGGAAATACTCATGATCGCACGCTGTTTTTTACAGCACATGGAAAATTCTGCTAAAATATGGAAATAATGTTACTGAGTATGTAAGCAAATCTTATGTCTACAAAATACAATTACGTTGCCAATTTTTTAATAGACTAGCACCGAAATTGAAGAATATGAGGAAACAAAAAAAAAGAGAGAACTATATTTTCACTATGTACTATTTAAGTAACTACCTGCCCTTTATCTTCTAGTTGTGTGTACCTAATTGATAAGAACACTTATGTTTATATGTTTGAATGTTTGCAAAAATATTGGCATTATATATTTATTGCAGTTAATGCGAAAGTTATTTAAACCAACAGTTATGAAGAATGCAGATTCAGATTTCTTGTTTAGTAATCAAACGTACAATACCCCACGGCGTGGATCTATTGAAGTTGATATCACAGATTACTCGAATATGATTTATAATATATAGCTTGATGAGCTGATTATAACAGAAATGATATAGCCTAGGGGTCAATAAAAACTTGGTTGACTATACGCCCTTCATATAATATCCAATCCAATATAAGTTTTGGGTCATATTAAAGCATGATTAATGACTTATTTAGGAGAAATAGCGAAACATCTAAATAGGATATTGAAAATTTTGATGTATCTAAGTATTCACGAACATTTTTCCATTTAAAATTTTAATTGAATTTTAAAAAAATACTCAATTAAAAATTTATTTGAATCAACAAATTTTTTAATTGAAACAAGAATCAATCACAAATATTAATAGTATCAATAGTATCAATTTTTAATTGACCTAATTGAAGGTCAATTAAAGGTCAATTTTTTATTTGATACTATCATTTCTGTGATTGAAGACATTTCAATTTAAAAATTAATTGGATCAATTAATTTCGTGATTGATGGGGGATGCCAAAATTATTTTTCTGCCAAAAAATACTTGTTGACGTGCTTGGAAATAACGATGGAGTATTTGTCAATAATTTGAACTCCAGGCCAAATAAATCTTAATATACGAAAGAAATAAATCAATCTAATATGAGGCTCACAATCAGAGAATGAAGCCGACCCATTTTTGTCGGCGGCGGCTGACACTAAATTTTTGCCTCCGGCGACGGCGGCTTGACAGCTAAGTCGATATAAATTTGTCCATTCAGCTGCGGACAATTATCCATTATAAAATCAATTTGAAGTTATTCGAATGGTAATGAGATTAGTTGTACAACCAATATCACAAACAAATTTACTTTTCATTCAAATTTTCTACAGCTACATTTTTGCAAAATTATTATAGCAGCTTGAAAATGATTGGTTGCGTTCAAAATTTTGGTAAATATAAGACAATTATATAAAAATTTTTCTGATTTGAATTGATATTTTTGATTAATTGGCGGCTAAATTTGAGTCGAGATGAGTCGACATATTCGGCGGCGGCATCGACTGGCAAAAATGGTCGGCGGCGCGACTCGGCGGCTTCATTCTCTGCTCACAATACGATTAGCATGGATTTATCGTCTGATAAATCGACTCAATTTATCGTGACCATAAAACTACATAACAGTTTGATGGTCCTAAATAGGAGTAGGATGATTATTTTTTAAGCATCATGAAACTATGTAACGCAGAGATTACTTTAATGCCATTTTTCTTTTCAAATGGGATTTAAAGTATGAATGTCCACTTTTTGTGATAACGTGATTGCCATCGAGCTTCTCTACATTAATTTTACGGAACTTTGAGTGATTTTTTCCGCCTCTCACCTGTAAGCCACATAAACGATTTATACCAATTATTTATTATAGTTACACACCTTTTCTGATTATTGTCCTAAGTTCTTATTTTTGCCTAGTCGTAGAAGAAGATGTGGATGAGGCTGTGTTAGTAGGGATTGATGGGTTATTCCTAACAACCAAATTTTGCAGTTTTTCTGCAATTTCCTCGGAGTCAGACATTTTCTACTATTTTCTATTATTACTTTTTTGTCCATTTAAGAAATCTGAGGGTCTGCGTCCGGTAGTTGAGTGTATAGAGTTATTGTAAAACGTTAGTACTTTATTTAGTTCTTCTTCTACAGTATCAATTTTTTTATCAGAGTCGTGTCCAAGAATTCTAATATGTTCGTTGATCGGATTGAGCAGGCGTGCAATAGAATTAGATTTCTATATTTCTTTACCTTAGGAAGTTGATTAGAGGTTGTGCTTTAACCCCTAACTCGTCCGTAACAATAAGTAAGCGCTCTTTTAAATAGTTCTATTTTTATTGCTTGTGCAAATTTGGTGAGCTTGTCCATAAACGTTAAAAATAAGGTACTTCTTATACTATAAAATTAGCGGGAGGCCGCTAAAGGAAAATTTTTGGCAGTTTCAAAAAGACAAGGATCAGAATATTCTAATTTTAATCGGTCATTGTCGGAATTCTGTTCAGATGGTACGTCATGAACGAAATTGAAGTCCATCGGTTCAGGGGCGGACGAAATATCATACCCCCGAATTGGTTGTGCGCTTTGTTCGAAGTTTGGTTGACTTGGTAGTACATTTGAATTACTACAATTTCTTGGGAAATTTTGGTTGCGTTGGTCATATGAATTATTATATCGTGAGCTCGAAGTTTTTAAGAGGTTATGATTATTGGGATTCTTTTGATAATGTGAGTTATAATGCTGTTCCGGAAATTGGTATTTTGATATACTTGTTTGTTATTGAAATGATTATGTCCGTTTTATTGGAAATATTGTCTGTTTTGCTTATTTGATTACCATATGCATAACCTGATTTAAACAAAATTTCATTGGCTTCTTCTAGGGTGTTCGGATTGCGGCACACTAGGAAAGTCCTCATAGGTTCCAAGAACTATGGTTAGTGTGTTTGGTTGCGTCATTTTGTGTATGTAAGTTTGAAACTCTTTTTTGATCTGTTCCAACAGATCATTCGGGGTCGGACGCATAGTCCGATATCGACTCTATTGAATGTTATTGTTTTTGTGGCATCGTGTTAAACATACAAATGTACAAAGGATTCTTTAATCGGATTCCTTTTCGCGACATCTTAACGACTGCGCCAATTAAATCTTGTGAATATTGGGGTGGCTGTATCTCTTTTCTCGAACAAGGATTCTTCCATGGTAGTAGGTTTTAGGGCACATAATACTGTTCTCATGTGGATTTGAAAACGTGTGACGAAAGTTTGTTAGGCAACTTGGATATTACTGTTGACTTCATTCAATATATTTTCTTGTCCTCACTTCTGATTTGAAATGGCTAATTTGCTTTGTATAAAGTTGTACAATTATATTTATAAATAGTAAATATTTTCATGCACATTCTCTGTGCTTGTTTATTGTATAACATCTGTTTGGGAATGATGTTATCTACATTTCTTATAAACGATGTTAGGGCTTTGAAGTGCTATAGCTTTTCAATACTATGTTAAAGGAATTATGCCTAAAGTCCTTAGCTAAGATTGTTTGCTGCTGCGCCCAAGGCTGTGTTACCTGACTGCACGGAGGATTAATTAAAAAAATTATTATTTATTATTTGGGTCATATTTTCTTTTTACTAAAATTTCAGTACCGTTTTTCACTGTAGTTTTATTTGATTTTTTTTGTCCAAGTTTTAATTTGTGACATTAATTAATGTAACGTAATAATAAATATTTTCGCTTTAACAAATAATATGTTGTTTTTTATATATTTTTTATAAGTTCTTTTTCATAGAACGTTTTTATCTTTTTCCGTATGACGTTTCGGGGATACTAATACGTTTTGGTATCCTATCGACTGTGCCAATTTTAGTCTTCGATAGACTATTTGTATTTGTAAAAAAGACCGAGGAGGTAAAACCTTTTCTTTTTTATGGAAGTTTGCTTTCGTTTTGCGTAAACAGCTCAATCACAAAGAGAAACGTTTTAATAGATTGACGTTATGATAAGAACTGATTTTTATTCCTCCATGCAATTTATATATAAACTAAATATTGTTTGGTTAAAAACTTAAAAAATAAATTTTTTGACTGACACAAACTTGGGGTTATGGTACACACAAAAAAATTTCACGAAAATTTTTCCAATTAAAATTTTAATAGAGTTTTAAAAAATATTCAATTAAAAATTTAATTGATTCAACAAATTTTTTAATTGAAACAAAAATCAATCATAAAAATAATAGTATCAATTAATTTTTTAATTGGATCAATTAATTTTTTAATTGGATCAATTAACTTTTTAATTGGCCTTCAATTAATTTTTAATTGATACTATCATTTCTGTGATTGAAGATATTTCAATTAAAAATTAATTGGATCAATTAATTTCGTGATTGAATCAGAAAAAAATTTTTTGTGTGTATTTAAAATAAAAACACGTAATTTGTCAGAGATTTTGATGCACTCTCTAGTGCAGTCTCCTCTTTATTAATTAACCAAAAACAATTTACTTATCAACTATCCCTAAGCTATAGTTAGGGGTGCACATCTGTGAATATGCCTTGTCAGCATATTCACAGGGTTGCACATAGCGAGTGTGCATATGCGTGAATCGAGTTACACTCGTAGACGTGTCTAGTGACTGTAGACGTCTGGCGTATGCATATGCATGAGTCGAGTTATAAATGTAATCGTCTGACATATGCACACTACACCTCCCTTTTCAAAAAAAAAAAAATGATTTTATCAGTTTTTAATTACTATTACAGTTGTTTTTTTACTAATTACATAATAGTTATCATTATATTGATGTGTATTATTATCATATATACATATTTTATTTTATTAAATTTACAGTTTTTTTTTTCACTTATTACAAAAATAGTTATTATTAATTATTATATATACATATATTATTTTCTTACTAATACAGTTTTTATTTTTTTAATTATTGCAAAAATAATTATCATTATATTATTAATTATATAGTTATTATTAATGATTGCTCTTATAATATATATATATATATATATTTTTATATTCGGGCCTTTTTTCTAATCCCTATACATTTTTAACCTATCACTGTGCACAGTATTTTTTTCTTCTATTGCTACCTCTTATTACATTCCCATTACTACCTAACTCTTCTACTCTAAATGGTCCTATATATATTTATTATCTAATTTGTGACCTGCCTCATTTCTAAGGAGCACAGAATCACCTATTTTAAAAGTTGGTACGTACTTTTTCGTATCATACCGCTCCTTTCTCTTCATTTTTGAAGTTTCCCATGCGGAATTCTTCCGAATACTAATTCTAAAGGACAATATCCATGCGAAGTAGATGGTGTTGTATTATAACAATAAGTAAAATACTTTAACCACACATCCCAATCGTCTTTTTCAACTGATATGTATGACCTTACATATTCGTTAAAAGTCCGATGACTTCGCTCTACCGTCCCAAGGGTTTGGTGATGATAGGCTGTGGACGTTATATTTAAATATTTACATAGATGTTCAATCAAACTATTTTGTTACAGCATACTCGTTGCCTTGCTCGGACTTCGGAAAAGGCCCAATGGTATCAACGAGTACGATATCAAAGGGTTTTGGTGGCGTAGGCATCAGGGTCATTGGAACCTTTGTATGTCGGGAAACTTTTGAAAGCTGGTAATTTTTGCAAGTTTTCACATACTTGGTTATGTCCCGAACTATACCTTTCCATAAAAAATGCCTTTTAATTTTGGCGTATGTCCGAGTAATTCCCGTATGAGCACCTTCAACAGGATCGTCGTGATACCTCGTCAAAATATCCTTTATTTCTTTTTCATTATTTTTGTTTATGATTTTATCCTTTATTTCTTTTTCATTATTTTTGTTTATGGTGGTCACCATGGGTAGTAGCGCTACACCTACGATTTTTAAAATCTTATTGTCCATTATTTTGAAATATTCAATGGGGAAAAATTCAAATATTTGTTCACTTGGTGCCATTTGTAATTGTGTAATATTAAGTATGCCGGCTTCTTTATCAAGCCTGTGGAAGAATTGAATAGCATACAAATCCACAATACTTATTCGTTTTAAAATGGTTTTGCCACGTTTTAAAGAAGACTGGGTTATGGACAATTTTAATTTTACGAATTTTTTAACGTCATTATAATTAATGACTTCATAAACATTGGGCTTTTTTTAAAGGTTGTGTTCCGTACACGTACGGTTTGAAATGCTGAATTGCCCAATGGATGGCGATTAGTTCTTGTTCGGTTGTTGATTTATTGGCCTCACCCCTTGTAAACGTTTTGGATGCAAATGCTATCGGAAGCTGTTGGCCATCGTATTCTTGGCTTAATACTGCTCCGCATGCATATTTACTGGCATCCGTTGTAATACAAAATTGCCTATCAAAATCGGGGTATTGCAACAATGTAGGTTTTAACAATTGCTCCTTCAGGTACTCAAATGATTCATTACTCTGTGGAGTCCATTCAAATTTTATGTTTTTCTTACATAGGCGAGTAATATGCCTAGAATAAAACGAAACGTTTTTTTACAAATCTTCGATAATAATTGCAGAATGCAATGAATCGTCGGGCACTGTCGGCGTCCGTCGGTACTGGATAATTATTAATAATTTCGTTTTTACTTTTATCTGGTAAAATACCCTTATCCGTGCATAAATGTCCCAGGAAACTGACTTCGGTTCTAAAGAATGAGCATTTGTCTGGATGAAGTTTTAGGTTGTATTTCCGGCATTGTGCAAAAACGTTCTTTAAATTTTCCAGCATGTGATTTGCATTACGCCCAATTACTATCAAGTCATCCATGTAAAGAAAAGCTTTTGTAGGTTCAAGCCCTGAAAACGCAAGTGTCATCATACGCTGAAAAGAGTTTGGAGCAATCTTTAACCCATACGGCAATCGGGTGAACCGATGTGAACCTTTGTCGGTTGAAAATGATGTTATATCTCTAGATTCTTCATCAAGTTCTATTTGATGAAATCCGGACATTAAATCTAGACATGAAAAATGCCTGGCACGGCCAAGTTGATCCAGAATGTCCTCGATCCTCGGTAGATGAAATTTATCCGACAATACTTTTTTATTAATTTGGCGATAATCAACAACCAAGCGCCATCGTTTTGTATTGGAATTAGGTAGTGCTTTTTTCGGCACAAGAATAAGTGGGCTATTGTATTCAGATATGGATGGTTCTACCAGCCCATCCTTTACTAATTTATTTATCTGTTCATTTATCTCTGCTCTGTGTGTTTGAGGAATTCTATAATTTTTAATATAAACGGGGTCGTGGTCCTTTAGTCTAATTTTCTGCTTATACAAATTATTTGTTGTTATTGGTTCTGTTTCTAAACCAAAAACATCAGTATATTCAGAGCATAGTGAAAGTAAGATATTTTTAAATTCTTTTGGACAATTTTTATCAATTTTTGAAAGAATTTCTTGTTTTCTCTCATTTTTTAATGATCTTAGATTTATTTCGTCATAATTTGACAAACTTTCAGTTGCAATGCTTTTGATATTAAACATAACAATTTCAGTAGTTGTGTTGAGTAAACTAACCAAAGTGTTTTTGGCATTTACAATAGTGCTGGCAATAAAGATTCCTGGTTGAGGTTCTTGATTGATTACCAATAACTCTTCTTCTGTTGTTGTTAAATATACTTTTCTAATTACTTCGGACCGAGCCGGTAGCAAAATATTTTGGTTACTGTCTGAAAATGTTATGGGGACTTGAATATTGCAACTGATGTTATCAGGTCTTATAATAAACCAATCATTATTTTCATTGAAATTCAAAATACAGTTATATCTTTTAATAAAATCTATTCCCAGAATACCATCGCAAGGTATAGGGAAATTTTCTGGTACAACTTGACCAATGCCACTTATAATTGTAGTATTGGTCTGATTGTTTAAATTGTTTTAATAGGGATATGTCAGCACCAGTGTCCACTAAGAATGTAAGAAAGTTGTTCTCAATATTTTCTTTTACTTGTACGAAAATGCTCTGACTTATGTTTACTTTGAAAATTTTGTACTATTGTTCCCCCAAGGGATGACTCCAGTTTTCCGAATGATTACCTTCGTCAATGACTACTCGTACATTATTATTGTACGATCCACGACCTCTATAATTACCGCGGTAGCTTTGGCCACGTTTGTTTCCATTACTTTGGCCACGATAGTTGTTATATCTACGGGCTTGATTGTTACCGCGCCCACGGCTATATCCTTGTCCGCGCTAATTTTGTTATAATACCTTACGTCGCTTACTGATGAAGATTCGGTACAAGTATTAACAAATTTTGATACCGCATCATTCATATTACTACAGTTGCCTGCAGCCATTAAGAGGCGAACCTTTTCGTTTGACGCATTTTTCGTAAAAGACTTTACAGCCGTTTGGGTCGCATATTTTTCTGCCAGTTCTTGGGATAAACCATCAGATATGTATGCTGCAGAGAGAGCCTTTGTGAGTTCCTCCAGTTCACATACAAACATATTTGCCGATTTGTTCCCCTGCTTTACATTCATAATTTTTGCAGATAGAACTTCAGTCGATTGGCCTTTTACGGCAGATTTTAGCCGTGTGGCAATATCCCTTATTGAAGACTCAGGTGCGAATTCTGCTGACTGTGGGTCTAACCCGCAATAGAATTAAATAAGTATTCGTTCTCTGCTTAGGTGAATAATGGAATTGGCAATAAGAAGAGTTTCCTCTTAACGAGCTGCCATGTTTGCTGACGGTGGAGTCCTGGAGTACACCAATATTGAAAGCGTTGTTCTTTAACTGAAGATGATATACCGCCATTCCTGGATGTGTGTGAGCCGAGCTAATGGTATGATATTTGAGATGTGGATTGGGTTCCTTAACGATCAAAAGTACGAGGCCCCTTGTGTGAATTCTGCTGATTGGTCAAAGATGTCTAACTAACGGCAAAGTAAACGCCCTAAAGAAATGGTCTCCGCTCTACCTCTTGGGCGAGTGCCAAGTCTGATGGTAGATCAGTGGGTCGAGCCGAAAAAAGCACACTGCTTAGATCTTTTTTGTGACAGAAATGAAGACGTGTAATGCATCCATTCTGTATTTTTCATTCATAGACGGTGATATGGTACTGTCATATGCCATGGCACTTTTGTTCGTAAGTAAAGTCAGTTTTTATTCTACTTCGCCATAGAACTGCAAGAGTGTCATATTGGCCTGTCGTAGAGTGGATAACTCCTAGTCTGGCAATCATAGCCTTGAAGTTTAATACCGTATAAAACCAAGTCTGGGGCCCTTCACTTTATTCCAAATTATAGCCACCACCTGATAATGTTTTGAGCTTCCTTGATGAGTCTCGAAAATTGTATATGCTGTGTGCGCTGCTTGGCGCCACGAAACATAATATTAATGTTTGCCATCGAAGTCTGGCTTGTTGGGCGCCAATTATGATAATGAATTGTTGGTTAATTGTTGGTCAATTCGTTATGCTTTATTCGAGTCTCACTACAAAACTGACTAAACTTACTTAACTTTCTGTATCACAATTTTCCGATTTCACATAAAACTACAACGCGGCCGTTGTCCATCTATTCGGACCCCGGTGTCCCTAAGCTACTATGATGAGTCCTTTCAGCGTTTTTACGAGTGCGATCCTTGATCCTTGGAGTTGCTATCACCGCTGTATAGGATGTTGTTGAGCCTCTTGGCCTTCATATTCCGATTCCAATAACTTTATTTTATCAACTGAATCTTTATTGTTTGGTTTTTACAATCTTAATGTATAAGAACTTAGAAATATTATTGATTTGGCTTTTTTTAAATATTGCTGAGTTTTGAATTTTGAGTGGAGGTTTCAATTACAGATTTTTATGCTAAGCGATATTCGTTAACATTAATTTGTATCGTGAGTTGAAGTGAAGTTTTGAATTACAAAGGTTCAAAGTTTTTAGTAATTCTTTAACATAAATTTCTATTGTGAAATGAGGTTTTGAATTACAATGGTTCAATGACTTGGTTGGCATAATTTTTATTTTGCAATTTTGTTATTCTTTGAGTTAATTCTTATTGGAGATGTTGTTGTGTTTGAGGGTATTGACAACTGGGTAGACGTAACTCACGTGACACGAAATTGTCGTGACACACGAAAATTTTGGAGACTCACGCGAGAGTCGTGAGTCACGCTCATGGCAACGGCGTGAGTGTGCGTGAGCAATAAATTACGCTCACGATAATAATCCCGCTCACCAACATAAAAAGCTTAAGGGTTAAATTCATTTACAATTTTAGTGACACCTGGGATATTAAGAGTGTAATAACGCTCTCTATTTTAATAATGCTCATATTTTCAGACGCGTCGCTAAGGTAAATTACTCAAAAAATTATTCGTGAGTCGCGACATTTTTCCTGAGTCTCGATATTTTTCGTGAGTCACGACATTTTCGTGCGTGAGCGTGAATAAACCATTACTCACGCACACACCTCTAGTGTGCAGCTCCACCATACATACAATTGATGGCTAAAGTTTTGTATTCACGGTCGCAGATCTGTTTAAGTAAAAATCTATTTTAATTTTGATTAATTCTTTAGTATGTATTTTTCAATCTAAATACTTACTATCATGGCATTTAGACTATGGAATCCGCATATATTGAAAAACATATGCTCGTTGCTACACGGCTTTGGCATTCCAATGTGTGTTCCATCTACACAGCTCATCACTAAAAAAGCAATATGTTTGAATCACAGCAATTTACACAATTTACTCACATATACATACCTCCCGGAATTTTATATTTTGTCACAAATGCTTCTCGGCATGTCGAAAATCTTTCCACATCAAATATTGCTTAAACAAAGCTTTGTCTCCATTTCCCTTAGTATCCGATGTGATATTTTGCACAAAGCACTTTGATTTAGACCAATCGAAAAATCATTCCCGACCCAGTATTAGAAACTTCCATTGGATAGAAGCGAAAGTGTTGCCGCTAGTTGCAAAATATGTGGAACTGCAGTTGGCATATGTCCGGAGAATTGTAATTGCGATAACATATGCTTAAAGACTTCCTTCGTAAGTCGGAATCTTTGTTTAAACCTTAAATATAATTACATCAAATAACAACACCTTTACACACTGAACACGTGCATACTTACATACTCCGGCAACGATAGTGGATTACTCTTGTCACCAATATTTTTCCTAATGATATTTATGGCGTTCGTCATCTTCTGAATCAGATGATGAACCAAAAAATATAAATTCCATGTCCATTTTTATTGAAATTTGATAGCAAACAAAACAATTGTTTACATTCGTTATTAGGGATGGCAAATGTGAAATGTTACAAAATATCACTAATCAATCATCTAATAAAATCGATTATTTCATAACAAATTACGATCGAATGTCATCATCTGAACAATCTACTCGTGTTGTAATTATTTTGTATACGATAATGTATTTGATATCTTAAGCGGCAATTAGACCCCTGAATTTGTTCAGGAACAGCAGCCCATCCTCAATATTTTCCACCGATTATGATGGTCCGCTTCTTAACAGTTGGGCGATGCAGTCAAAATTGCAAATCTTAAGACTATCATATTTCATACAGTTTTTTATTATGCCAAATCTTTCATTTTTACACATCAATTTTACACATCTTTAAATCTTAACTTATAAACGTGGTTTCCAAATTTTATCGGTTTTAACAATGTGTGTTTACAGGTTTCATTATTTTTTGTAGGAATACTGTTTATGTAAATTAGACTTTCGTGATTTGATGCAATTTTAATTGTGACACATTTTAAAAATTCAGAGATGCTTTCGATGTAATGTTCTAATTTCTAATTTTGAAAATATGAATGAATTTATACCAGATTTTGTCCATTCTTTCATCCTTAATAATTCCAAGCTTATATTTTAATTCATTTATTTTGCAATTGAAGAAATTTCTTCATGTTTTGAGTATTTTAAAATGTTATTAGTAATGTTAGTGATTTCCTTCAGTATCTGTATGGATAATTGATTTATGATAACCAGATTATTGTTATTTCTTAGTATGTTAATGTCTATATCCTGTACTATGCTGAAGTCATGGTGGTCTGTCGTTCCGTTTGGGTTTTAGGTGTAGTATGCAGTATTTTATTTGGGAAAGGTGGTGGTTTAGGAAGGGAAGAAGATGGTGATAGGTTTCTATATTTTTGCCAATAACTACTTCAAGTCGCTTAATCACTTCATCATATATTCTTAGGTCAAAAACATGAACCAGTTTGAAAGTGCCCGTTTGTATTTGGGCTAGTCCGACATCAATAGCAACCATCTTGGAATTGGAATAGTCCAAGACGCGGGACTCCCCACACACTGGCCTAAGCCAATTAAGAACCCGTAAAAAAATGTCGTATAGTAATTTTTTGATGTACCTTTTGTGTACCATTCTCCCACTTTCGGTAACAACGGTGGTATTCCTGTCTTCTTTTACTATTTCTTCTTTTTATCTATCCGTCAATTTTGTCCCTAGTTTGAAATTCGGGACCTTTAGATTCATGATCCACGTTAACGGTCGGTGGTCAGTCACGATTTTAAAAATTATATTTTTAATTGTATATATATGAGTATATAAAAGAAGGCACAAACACCTTTTGGTTTATTTGCAGATCCTGCTACTTGAATAAAACAAACACAAACGCCTTTTGTTTTGTAGCTTCTGTTGCTAAATAAGTTTTTATTGTTCAAAGTGAGTTTTCTAGCTGAATGATTTTCTTAATACAATTCTATAACTTAACTTATGCTAAAAATAATTACTACGCGTTTCATAAAGTTCAATAATTTTGCTTATGCTAAAAATGATTATTATGTGTTTTATATAATTCTATAATTTAGCTTAGTGCTATTTGTACCTATATTGAAAATTTTGTATGCTTTTTGAGTTTCTTTTAAACCATTTTCATATTTAATTGGTCTTCTAAATTAATTTCAGGGAATGTCGTATTTGCTTTTATTTCTTTCAAAATAGTCTGAATAATTTTTTTCTTTTAAATCAGTTTTTCATTTGTAAATGTTAAGTAGCCGACATTGATCTGGAAATTCTCGAATTTTGTCATAAAATTATAACTTTTGTTGATCTTCTCTCTAAAGTTACAACCATTTGTAAAATTATCAAAGAAATTTTTAAGTATAATAATTACTTCTTTTATTTCTTTTATTTTTGTATTTTTGAATTCTTTGAGTGTACAACTTTATGTTTTACTTTTATTAAATATGCTTAGTATACATAGATAATCAATATCTTTAGGGGTCTCAATTGTTGTAGAAACGAGGCTGTTTTTGCTAATAGCATTCAGTTCCGAAGCACCTTTTTTCATAGAAATTTTGGATTATTCATATAATTAACCTGTCTCGATTGTATAGCTGGATACCGTGGAGGTAATGGCGGGTTTGAATATGAAACATTAGGTGAATTGTAATTAAAATTTCTTGTGTGAGGATTCTGTCACCATGGTTTAGTAGGTGGTGGACGGTTTACTATGTCCGTCGAATCTGTCCTAACTCTTGTCTCCTTTGCATGTAAAATGTTGTTTCGCATGGCCAGGGTTTGATGTTCAAGACAGGGGGAGTAGGCCTCGGGAAGAGTCTTTGGTTTCTGGATGATAATCATCCGTTTTCAGACCATGTATAAAAATGTCCAACGATCTATTGTGATATGTCTCGACAAGAGCCGTAACCGTTTCCTCACTGTATGACTCAGTCTTCAATTTATTAACTATCAGCGACAGTAAGTAAGTAAGTAAGTATATTTTTATTGAGACTTATTCATTTCGATTACAAAGTTGATGTGTACTTATCGATAAGTTATGGTAAACTTAGAACTATATCTGTCTTGTTCTAATACACGATTTATAATGTAAAATAGCATCTTGCTTAATAGAAAATATTTCGATTGTGCGTATATTGCACATTATATGAATGAAAATAAGGCTTGCTCTTGACCTTTACTGTTTCTTACAGAGCGTGGATGTCTGCGTTATTATAATAAATAATTAGAATCTACAACTATAAAACACTTAAAACGAAATAACAATTTTTGTTAGCGACGAATACTAATACGGTTACATGTAGAAAATACATAATAATAGTTTAACCTTAATATCACAGTTTAATCGAATATGCAGGAGCATAATACAGGTACTTTGTGTTTTGATGTTCATGAAAATAGTTTCTATGACTAGATTAAAAGAAGAAAATGTATATAATTATTAATTATCCCCTGTGTGTCGCAGGTGTTATTTTCTGGTAGAATTGCGGCAAAGTATGACTGGCTGATTCATTGTCAGAGATTTCATTGATGATGGCAACGGGTGAAAGATATTTAAAATCAGACCAATTAGAGTATTTTTCTATATTATATATTGTGCTCAGCAATTCATTTTCGTGTGTCTCTAGTCTCTCAATAAATTTTCGCTGGATGCTGAAAGCGTATCTGCATAGTGGTTGAATCCCTGATGTTTCGTAAATATGGGAATTGGAGAATTTTTTTTCGCGGCTTTGATAATGTTTATTGACGCATTTCCTCAAGATTTTCCTTTCCAGTATCTCCAATTCGTTGGCTACTGTCGGGGAGATAGTGAACCAGATTGGAAATCCGTATATCAACATTGGTCGTATGGCAACTTTGTAAAGTAGAAGTTTTGTCTTTTGTGGTAAGTACTTGTTTCCCAGAATGTAAGAGAATGACCCAAGTACACGTTTTGTCTTTCTCAGAGTTTCTCGTGCATGTGTGTTGAACTTTAGCAAGTTGTCAAATGTTACTCCAAGATATTTTATTTCCGTCTCGAATGGAATTTCGATGTCATTTAGTGTAAGTTTGAGTGTTTTGCTCTCAGGGACTACAAACCTGGGGCATTTACCAGATGCGTTTCTTATGCATATTGCTTCGGATTTTGAAGCGTTTATTGTTATACCCCATTTAAGGTAATAATCAGTTATGATGTTGAGGTGTCTGGTTGCTTTGCTAAGTGCATCCGCCGGAGATATGCTATGGGCGTAAATTAGACAGTCGTCCGCGTATAGTATTGCTTGGGAGCCAGCATGGATATGTGGAAAGTCATTTAAGAAAATATTGAATAGGTAAGGAGCCAGAACGCTACCTTGCGGCACCCCACTGTTGACGTCGCCATAAATTGAAGAAGTCCCTTGGATATCAACTGTAAATTTTCTGTTGGTGAAATAGCTGGAGAGTATTTTTATTATATATGGGTCAGTTTCCAGTTCGACTAGCTTATACAAAATTCCCATATGACAAACAGAATCAAATGCCTTTTGGATGTCAAGGGCGATGGCGACAGTACAGTTTTGGTTCCTGAGATTTGAGGTTATATCGTTGTGTAATTTGAAAAGTGCATGTTGAGTGGAATGATTTTTTTTGAACCCAAATTGGAAAATTGATATGGGGTCGAATATGAACTCATTTTCAATTTTTTCTTTTAGGATATGTTCAAAAAGTTTTCCTATGTTGGAAAGAAGAGAAATTGGACGAAAGTCTGCCGGCTCAGAACTAGTGGCCTTTTTCTTGATGGGCAATATCTTTGCCACCTTCCAGGCTGAAGGAAAGTATCCATTATTAATGCAGTGGTTAAATACACTGGTAAGTAGGTTTATCGTACTAGAGGGGAATTTTTTGATAATGAAATTGGAAATCCTATCAATGCCACTTGATTTTTTATTGTTTATGCGCTGGATAATAGATTCGATCTGCCTAGTATTAGTAAAATGAAAATTATCAGAGTTCTGAGATGCGTTGAAGCCTTCATTGAATGTATATATATGAGGTGTTGTATGCCCGATATATGCGGGTACTTTTGTGTCGAGGTCCGGTACGGGATTGAGAGGGATTGTACGTCGAAAGACTGTAGAGTAATATTGCTGGAAGTGATTCGCTATATCATAGGGAATAGTGGAGACATCGTTATTAATTGTTATTTGATTACAAAATGGTGATTTTGTTTTCCCCGTTATCTGATAAATTTCTTTGAAGGCGTACGGACCAGGCTTTATATTTTGCAGTTTTTGTTTAAACTTTTCAGCCTGCTCAATATTGACCGATTCTTTTATGATAATTTTTAATAGCTGTATTTGCTTAGAGATAATAATGTACTCACTACTTCTTCTATTCCCAGTACGATGGAAGATGTTTTTCAATTGCTTCTGCCAGATGTGTTTCACTTTAAATAGCTTTTTCGTCCTTTCTGACAGGGGGAACTTATTCATGCCTGTTCTGGCTCACACCGCATTGTGCACCACACTATACACTTTCTACACACCACACACAAAGTTAGTTGTTCTGAGTCACACGTGTGAACACTTTTTTCGGACTTCTAATCGAAAAATGTGACAGCTGATTTTTTCTGCAAGCCATATTATTTGCAGACAGAAATTATAAACAAAACATATTTTGCCGGTATAAACATAAAAAATTAAAAGTAAGTGCGTAATTCAAAGCCATAAAATGCCTGCCGGATTTTTGTTAGCAGTGAATAATGTAAGGACAAGAGCAATTTATCAAGAACAAATAAGAAGGCGACAATTGCGTGATGCTTCAAATCTGTTTTGATTTGTTTTTTTTCTATCCCTCCCCAATGTTACTCATGAACAAACGATCGCCGGGTCGTTCTCTTTTTTGTTTTTGACGGCGGAGAAGTTTTTATTTTGGTTTTGGTCAAACAGTTTTTAACATCCATACATTAAAGGAAATTTAATTATAGTGAGCATAATTACCTATTCTGTTAAGGTTTTTTCTCATTTGTATAGCTTAAATATTTACAATAATATTTCAAACAAATTTTCTATCGTGGCGGCCTCCATGTGCAGAAAGATATTGGCGGCGTTAGTTTTTTTTAATTGTTCAGTGATTTGTGCACCAAGAACACTTTGCAGAATTGAAGATGCCATATTTTTCATGCAATAAATTTGGTAAAATTCACTTTTCTTAGCCCATTGATTTTGTAAAAGTTATAATTTAATTACCTTATATTTTCAAAAAGACCTTTGATTTGTTTAGGAAAGCGGCTAGTATTCACAAAAATCAAAGATAATTTTGCTTAAAACTTTTTTTTTAACTTTTAAAAATTGTGGCAACATTATACTTTCGAACACACTGAAAATCAGCTGATTAAAACAACCCCAAAATTTATACACCAATCAGAGGAAATTTCGGTTCAAATTTTAGATGGATTTTTAAAATCGTGGTTTCTGCCATATATAAGTGACTTTCTCAATAAAATTTGCAAATATTTATAAAAAACATATTAAAGATTCAGATTCTGTTATTTATTAGTTATAAAAACTTCTAACTTTGCATACGATGGCTGTACACTAAGCCTACACAAAAGAAATGTTCGTGTACATTTTTCAGGTCTATGACGGTGTATAGTGTTGGCCAGAACACCTTTTAAGTGTGACACCATACGAAAATTGTACATGTGTGTACCAGAACAGACACGATTGTTGTTAATTTGTATTTGTTGAGAGTGAGCATCATGTATTCTTTGAAAACTTTTGTTGAACTCGTCTATTAAAGAGTCAATTTCAATGTTTTCCAGGTTGTTATTATGCTGAGGTAGCAGATGGCTTGAAGCTGAATTCATGTCACCGCGGAAATTGTCCCAATTGGTACTTTTGTATGATGTAATTGTAGCTGGAGTTCTTAAAAGAAGGCCAGCGTGTTCCAGTTTTAATGCAAGTTTTATTGGAAAATGATCTGAAAAGGATGGTAAAGTTGATATCAGATAGTTTGATGAATTTATATTTATTAGATGTGAGCTGATTAAGAAATGGTCAAGATATGAGGGACCATTAGGATATGATGGCGAAGAATCACAAAGTCTGACAATTTCCAATGAATGATTTTCCAGCCAATTGAGAAGAAATTTTCCATTTGCATTCTCGAGGGTATCACCCCAGTGTGGATTTTTTGAGTTGAGATCTCCTCCGAGAATGAAGGCATCAAAACTTGTGCATAATTGCAGTAATTTTTCCATGTCGGATTGTAACATTTGTACTGGATGATTGCATGGTATATACACTGAGCCAACCAAGAATCTTTTTCGGATGTTGTTAAAAAAGAATTCAATTTTAACTAATGAAGTTTTAATTCCCACGTCGTTTAAAAAGACTCTATCATAGTGGATTGTATTTTTTATGACAACAGCGACACCTATTGGTGAGTTGTCATATATAAAATTGTATCCTTCTATTTTTACCCTTTTTCGTTTCAGATGGCATTCCTGAATAAATCCAAAATCTATTTTGTTGTGATACAGCGTATTTTTAAGATCTATTTGTCTACTAGTATCAACCAGTGACCGTACGTTGAATGTTAATAAATTTATAGATCTATGGTCCATATTTAGATTTTATTTTATTTAGGATACGAAGGAATTCAGTTTTCGCTTCAGTTTTTGGCATTTTTGTATATTCAGAGAGGAATATATTCACCTCTTGCTCGATTGACAGTTCTTCTGGTTCGAGAAAAAAGGAACTCAATTTCATGAATTGTTCGATGATTGATGGCGGTTTTGGTATTGCTACGCTGTGTTGCACTGAGCGTGATTGGAATAGATCAGCAAAACTTAGATCAGGGATGACATTGGATGAACGTATAACCTTTTGTACATTATTTTTGGCAATGGTGCGTTCTTCCGCCGCCTTGGCAATTCTTTGCCTTCTAGCTGCGGCGTATTTTTTGTACGTTGGACATCCACGCCAGTTAGCTGGGTGTCCAGCTTCTTCGCAATTATTACAATACGGTTCCATATTGTCCTCTCGTTTTCGTTGACATTCGCCAGGGTTATGATTTTGGTCGCATTTTACGCATCTGTAACCAGAATTGCAGTTACGTGAAATGTGACCCCATCTTTGACATCTGCGACATTGAATTTCAGTTCCTTTTTTCTTAGGTTTTTCCCATTCAATAATTTGATTTTGTAAGCCGGTGACTTTAGAAACATCACTTATATTTTTCCCTGGAAGAAGTGAAACAAGAAAAAGACCGGTGTCAATTTTATTCTTTATAGAATTTGCTGTTGTAAATTTGACAATATTTGCCACTGTGTCAGGAACTAGGGTGTCTAATTCAGATTTAATACTTTCAATCTCAGTATTTGGAGTGAGTCCTCTCAACACCAATGCAGTTTGTTTCATCTCCTTTGGGGTGAATGAATATGAATGGATACTTTTTTCTCTTAATATTGCCATCATTGAAGAGTGGACAGCTATGTCTGCAAAGTAAAGTTTACTTTTATTTTTATTTATATTTTTAACTTTAAACGAAAAAGTAGGTATTGTGTTGCGTAAAGTATCGACCAGTGTTTTAATGTCGACATTATAAATAAAGATGGGTGGGCACCATTTTGGTTTTCCTAAGTTTTTATTATCATCATTCTTATTGTCTTTTCTTTTTGGTGGAGGTTGAGAGCTGGTGCTGGCGCTTTTAATATTAACGTCGGCTAACACCTCTAAAATGCCAAATCTGTTCTGGTCCGTTGGTTTATATCTTTTTAACTTTTCTGATAAGTCAGGAATTACGATGTCTGGGGTAGATGCATTTTCTAATCTTTGTCTCTTACGTTCATGTACTTGGGCATTCAATTGGTCATATTTGTTGTTGCCTGCAGGGCATACTTGTTGATGTTGGTTTGCTGTGGGAATTTCTTCCCCTGCCGCGTCACATTCCATATCTCAATGAAATCGTCCAGGCGTATTCTTTGCAGCTTCTGCAGTAGAAATGCCTGGGACAGTTGGTAATATTAAAATCTCCAAATATTATAGGAATTTTTATTTTTTTATTTTCCGCGAATAAATAATACGTCTGTCTGTGTTTAGTGTTGCCACCCTTTTCCCTATCAGCGACAGTTGATGATTTACTGTGGAATAAAATTCCCCTATAGGTGATGAGCCTTGCGACAATTGATTGAGCTGATGTTCTCAACAACAGCAGTGTCTGCAGCACCAATAACCTTTTGGTGGATGCTTTTGATAATTGCCCTATAAATCTTTGAGAATGGATTCAACGGTATAAATCGGTGAGACGTATTAGGTAGGACTGCCGTCAAATGTCCGCAGTTCCTTGACGCTGTCGGGCAACCGACTTATCCCCTCAATTCGATCATTGTAAGATGAAATATTAAACTATTTACCCTATGTCTATCTGGCAATGTATATAGGGTCCACTTGGTGTTTCAGTTTTTCGAAAGGTAATTAATAGGATTTCTTTCTATTTTAAAGTTACGTATAAGACAATTATTGATAATTTTCGTAATTTCTTTTTTCATATTTAATATATTTTTTTTTAATTCCAAACCGGTCCCAGGGTGATTATTTTCAAACTTGTGATGCTTGTTAATAATTTCCATTAGTTCTTCATAATTAACATCCTCTAGCATGATTGTAGTTATAATAATTTCGAATTGCTTTGTATTTAACGGATTTTCTTTCCTTGTTTGATATTTTGATTGAAGTTTTAATAACGTTGCTTTATCCATATAGTATAATGCGGAAAGATTACATTCCATTGCATTATTTATTATTCGTGTTACCAATTCATCATTAAACGTTTCATAAATATACGTTGTTCTATCTTTGTCGAATATCCTTTCATTTCTCGTTTCGTTTTTGTTATCTTTATTAAATATTATTTGATTTCTGTAATATTGAATAGGGTTTTCCTATATTTTGAAAAATTATGATCATTATCGTTCGCATTCTGTACTGTTGGTACAGGTGAAGATGATCTCTCTTTTATTATATTTATTAACATTATTTGTCCGTTTTCTTGTTTCACTTATTATTGTGACTATAGTTTATTTGGATAAATTTTATTACATATTTCACATTTAAATTCTTCCTTTTGGGTAAATACATCAACTTATTTAATTTAATCGAATTCATATTCATTTAACTTTATGATTAGTTTTCAATTCGTTTATGATTAGTTTTCAATTCGAATTTTCTTCCTTAATGTCACAATTGTCAATGGTTTTGCTATTTTCGCGGAACTCGGAATAAATTTTCTATAATATCCTGTTAATCCTAGAAAACTTGGTATCTGTTTAACAGTTTTGGTATGGGAAATTCTCTTATGCAGTTCACTTTATTTGGATTGGGTTTAACACCCTTTTTAGTAACAAAAATTATCCTAAAAATTCGGTTTCCGTTTTTAGAACATCGGATTTGTTTAGTGAACATTTTATAAACCTTAAAAGAAGTTAATTTATTCTTTTAAGGTTTCTAAATTTTTTCCTAGATTATTTATGAGTTCTTGTAAAGATGTAGAGAATATGTCGTCCACTACACATATTTTATTGATGCGTTCTCTTGTTACGCGCCGGCTATTCGCTGAGCAAAACTCAAACTTGAAATAATAGGTCGAAATCAATTCTTGAAAACTACAAAGTCAATCTGGCATGGATCGATGGAAAAGTCCCTGGCTAGCTCTATCAGGTTGGTAAGTTCTTGACCCGGTATTCATCAGCGCGTGAACATATTTAAATAAACCTTCCATGCCACGGAAACCAAAAGTTCATTAAAAAAAATCATTGGGAAGAAGAAGACAGATTTCCATGTCGATGTTTAAAGATATTTTCTAGTTTCTGAGTCATTGCAATATCTTACCTTAATGGCTTGGGGTATGACTAGATGTTATGTCATATCAAGGTATATTTGCCCCGCCCTGTCGCCTAAGACATTGCTTGTACCTATGAATTGGCAATGTCCCTTATGTGACCCTTTTCTGTCTTTAAAGAGTTTTGTTATTTAACATCCCTCAAAATAAAAAGTCTAGTGATTCATGTTTTTAAATTCACAAAATCCGAAAATTTCATTTAATGGAAAATCTTTGCCTTAAAATTAACATGGAAAAATATTTAGGTCTACAGTCATAACCCTATGTATAAATTACAAAAACGTCTTACAAAAGTTATTTTAGAAGATTTTCATTTTTGGAAATTAAAGAAAACCAAATGTAGTAACTTATGAATAAAGGAAAAAAATATTACTCTAAAATTTTCTTGAGAATTCAAAATTTCATGGTTTAGGAAAAATTCAAATATGTGCAAATGTCAGGAAATCTAGCCCACTACATGTTTAAAAATACATGTGTACTTCAACTAAATTTAGAATGAGACAATCCTACCTAAAATGTCGAGCTCGATTTTATAGGAGGGTCAAAGTGTTTTCAAAAGTTGTTTAGCGTGGGGAAAATTTCTCTGTGTAACAGAATATTGATTTGAATTCAATTTGAATTCATTTTTAAATTTGTAACTTCACAAAATAAATTTAAATATATATAGGTATAAAAATATATGAAACAAATATATGTGTTATTTCATAATATACATAGATATGTGACTATATGAAAAATTTACAATGTTAATTGTAGGTCATTCTAAATGTTTTGGGTGTTTTGTTTCAAATTTTTAGTTTAAAATAAAAAGGAAATAATAATAATAATAATAATAATAATAATCAATTGTACATCATCGGATGTCCGAATATTAATATAGGTTTGATTGAAGGTCCAGTTGTTGGTGTGAGTGATGTGAAGTGAATGTGTATTGAGGATGAAGATGTCAGGAGAACTTGATAATGTGATGATGTCGCTGTTGTTGTCACGGTAACATAACCTCAAAATGTCTTGTTCATATTGGTTAAAACTACCACGATGGACTGATGTGAAATGTTATTCATTACATAACCTCAAATATGAGGTTGAATGTCTTTGCATTCGCATTTGCACTATATAATGTATTTTAGGTTATTTGTGTTTTAAAAGTTTTCGTACACAACAATGTTATATTTTCATATGCACATTGTAGGATGGTTTGTTTGAATTGTTCATATTTATCCCATCAAATTCATTTGGACACGAACAGTAATGTCTTAAGTCTTTACTTTTTGTTTCAGTGTCACTATTCACTAATCAAAGTATGCCTTATTTTTCCAAATGAAAAAAGTCACTATGGCTACTTTCATTCCATGTCCATATATTCACGTTTCACTATGGAGTCATGTTTATGTTAATGTCCACTATTCAATTCACACTTTCACAAGTCAATATTTCGTTGAGGTAATGTCGTTGGACACTATTGAAAATGTCCAAGTCGGCCTCGATGGATATACTCTTTCCGATCAAATGAATTGTACTTTGCCATATGACATGTGCGATCTAATCAATGTCGCCCTACGCCCAGTTACGGTGCAACGTTTTGCAAGCGTGTAGCATAGTGGCGATCCGTAACACTCTAAGGGCATTATTCATCATACGTTGAAAAGTTGCAGGGGCATTTTTTAATCCAAATAAATCCAAAATGTCCGTTAGAAGTGGAGAATAGAGTTTTTCTCTGTCCTCTTTTATTACTTCAATTTGGTAAAATCCTTTTGTAAGGTCTAGAGTTGAACAGTAATTAGCTCGACCTAACTTGTCTAAAATGTCATCTATTATTGAAATCGGGCATTTATCGTCTTCAGTGATTGCGTTTGATTTTCGATAGTCTATGACTATTTTCCATTCTTTATTTCCCATTTTATCTTCTTTTTTAGGGACTATCCAGGAGAATTATAAGGTGATGAGCTATGTTTTATAATAATTGCTTCAAAAGTTTGTCCACCAGGGTAGCCGCTTGTTGTTGTACCGCCCTTTCCACGCCGTGGCAAAGTTCCCCTCCGCTGTTTATAGATGACTGACGAGCATCTCAGTCATCTCTGATTCAAAAGTTTGTCCACCAGGGTAGCTACTAGAATCCGCTTGTTATTGTACCGCTCTTGCAACATTTCCCACGCCGTGGCATAGTTCCCCTCCGCTGTTGATATATGACTGACAAGCCTCTCAGCTTCTCCTGATAGGTTAGCTTTCAGGTACCACATTTTCTGAAAGTCAGATATAGGCTGTTGGTGAATGTCACGAAAATCTAACGAGTCTAAATGTTACTATGCGTTGTCCTTATGTGTTGTCAGGAGTCTAAATGTGATTATGCGTTATCCTTATGTGTTGTCAGGATCCAAATCTCTCCAACTAGAACGCCGGAGTTGAAATCGTACTCAATTGCGTGTTTCTCTCTAGAATGTTACCTATAGTCAAAGTCAAATTGTTGCGTTGATCACTGACGATAAAATCAATCTTTATTGGCCTTTTATATCTTATAATTACTAAATTATAAATACATTTTTGTCTAGGTAGCAGATTTTGGCATATTACATATGAACAAAAAATGGATACAGATAATGACAAAATTGTGAAGTGTAGAATGTGCTAGAATAATGTAGGGCATTATAAAGACCAAAGGTCAAGCAAATACGATTACAGTTGGTGATAAAACTTTTCATACATTATAATATATTTGACGAAATGCAACAATGGTTTCTTTTTTAAATAATAATGAAAGAATCTTATTAAAATTTTTGTGGAAAATGGTTCAAAAAAATTTTAGTATGATTTATTTTTTTTACAATATTAAGAATTATTCTGATATTGTTTTACATATGACTTACATAAAAATATTAAGATGTTTGTTACCATTTCTAGAAATGGCAGAATTTTCTGCAGGGCTGCTTCTTTTATTTTCTCTTTGTTATCTTTTTTAGGCTTCTTGGTTTTAAAATGCTGTTCTTTTTAAGGCTTCTTTTTTTAGAATATTGTTCTTTCTTTTTTAGGCTTCTTGTTTTTAGAATATTGTTCTTTTGCTGCTGATTGATTTTTTTTATTTATTATTTTCCGCACTTTCCTCAAAAATATTTCCCGCTTTGATGTCGGGGAATTTGGCCCTTTCAATCGTTTACTAAGGTTCCCTCTGACACAATTTTCCAAGCGTCGTGTCTGTTCCTATAGGAGTTTTAGGAATTTTGATAATTGTTCTTAAGGATTCTAGCGCTTCCTAAGGGGATTTGAATCCTTTATTAAAGTTTTTGGACGCGGTGCTGTGGCGCTGCTTAAGGGCCTTACATCTTTTTCTTCAATAGTGTGGCAATACTTAAGGGCCTGACCACTTTTATTGAGCATTACTTGAGGGCTTTAATTTTGTTGTTGGGACACTTTTGAAAAGCTTTGGAAAAGCTAAGTAATGATTCTTAATAATTAGTTCAACCGAAAGCGGGTGATCAGTACTGGTTATTTCAGCAGCAGAGAATGAAGCCGACAAGTTTTTGTCGGCGGTGGGCGACACTACATTTTTGCCTTCGGCAAGCCATTATCCATTATAAAATCAATCTGAAATTGTCCCAATGGTAATGAGGTTAGATGTACCACCAATCTTACCATCAAATCTCCAATTTCTTCATATTTTCTGAGCTAAATTTTTGCAAAATTATTAATTTTTATTCAGATTGGTTGAGTGTGAAATGCCCAACATTTTGGCAAAAATTCAACAATTGTTAATAATTTTATTTGATATACATCATTATTTTTGTTTAATTAGCGTCCAGATGACGGCTAATATAGGCGGCGCTTCATTCTCTGTTCTGCAGACATATGTTAGCAGTAAGTTCATTAACCTGATGCAAATAACCGCTTGAACCAAGAAGGGATGTAAAAGAAAAATTAAGAAATAGCATCCACTGATTCCATATAATTAATTGGATTAATAGGGAATGCCATATGAGAGGGTTTGGTGTTAACTAGGGAATGCCACTTGAAAAAATTTTTCGCGTTAACTTACACTTCGGCGTATTCCATTGCCTCTTCGACTGTTTCAAATGGCATATTTTCTTCTTTTAATTTTTCTAATGCCAATTTGATTTCTATTTTGTTTAAAATAAATGACTTTATTACTCCATTTTTGCCCATTGTATGGCTAATTTATGGTAACTAATCTAAATATTTTATTATTCGTACACGATTTTGTAGGGTTAAAGTTATTTCATTAAGTAGGTATTTGTCGTTATCTATGGCATTTCACATCATGTAAATTATTTGGCTTACATTATTTAATCTATCATTAATATTTTGATTTATTATTATTATTGTTTATATGAAATTTTAATTCTTCAAAAATATTCCTGTTGTGGAGTGTACAGATAAATTATATTCCTTCATAGATCTTTCCAACAATCCTTCAAATGTATTATGAGTCCTTTCCGATTTCAAACAACGCATTATTTCTTGCAATATCGAATGGAAACGTTCCACTTGACCATTTGAAGTGCTTATATAGGGAGGTATTCTATAAATTTAGATGCTAAGTTCGTTTTCAACCATGTGATTTATTGAGGCATAGTTAAAGGATTTCTCATTGTCAATAATATATGCTTTCAGGGATAAGAAAGAATCTCTTAATGGTTGCCTAATATCTTCAGCCGCTTTGGACTTAATAACCTAAGTCAAAGCAAATTTCGAAAACTATTCTACGGCCGTAAGAACGCGATGATTATCATATAATAAAAATGTCTAAATGGCCAATTTGTCCTGAAACTTAGGTATTCGAGTTGCCTGAATTTTTGACTTGGCCGGGAGGCGATCGTATTTATTTTCTTACATACCACAAAGTTTTTTTTTATTAGTTTTAAGATTTTACTATTCATTGATGGAAAATAATATTTGTCAATAATTTGCATTTTGTTCTCTAGAGCATTCCTGTGTTTTCGGTTATGCGTTCGCAAAATTATGCCCTGCTCTTCTTTTTCACTAACGACGTCTTCGACTTGTATTTGTGTAAATCTAATCTTAAATTGCTAAAATGAAGTGGATAAATTTCCTACATTTTTCCCATTGTGTCTTCAGTGGTCTTGATACGGTTTATAACGGATGGATTTAAAAATCCTTACCAAATTGTCCGAATTAAAATTTTGTTCTGTAATATGTGTCTATGGTAAGTTGGGAAGATTTAATTTTTGAATGTGTTAATTGGGAAATTGACGGAGAATATAAGATTATGTGAAGAACTCTCATCACTATGCACGCTAGAAGTTTAAGTGTTTAAAGGAACTTTAGGAATCCGTGACAAAGCGTCCGCAACAATGTTTGCTTTGCCTGGTTTATAGTACAACTCGTAGTTGTACTCTTCCAGGATAGATTGCTATCTTTTCATTCAAGTATTCACTATAGCTGCACCGCATAAGTAGTTCATAAGTGAATTTAAAGCAGCATTTTTGTTCGTTTGCGGCATAATTTGAACATTATTGGATTGTCTTCTTTTGAAAGAACTGCACCAATAGCAAAATTCGATGCGTCAGTGGTCAAATCAAAGTATTTAGTGAAATTTAAGTACGTCAATATTGTGTCTTTCGATACAAACGACGATTTTTTTGGAAGACAGCGTTCGGAATAATGATTTATCATGAATTTTGACTGATTTTTGGACACACGTCCCTCCTCCTCTTTTAAAGGAGATGTTAGGGGTTTTGCGAGTTTTGCATAGTCCTGAATAAATCTTCGATAATAACTCGACAGACCTAAGAAAGGTCTTAACTCTTTCAAAGTTGTGGGTGGCTGAAATTAGGAAATAGCCTCTGTCTTTGTTGAATTCGTGGTGATTCCTTCAGAGGAAATAATGAAGCTTGTCCAATTGGACTTTCATATTAGCATATTCACGTGTCTGAAAGATTTTTTCTAGATGCTGTATATGTTCGTTTTCAGAGTTACTAAACACAATAATACCTTCAATGTAAACGTAACAAAATACACCAATGAATTCGCGCAGAATATCTTCTAATGCCCTTTGAAAAATTGACTGGAAGTTTTTTAAGCCAAAGGCCAACCTGAAAGTCGCTTTTCAGATCGAGCACCGAAAAAAGTTGTTATTTCCTAACTGCACCAGGACTTCAGTAAGGTCCGAAATTGGATATCTGTCCGCTATAGTGACTGCGTTAAGCTTCCTATAGTCTGTTACCAGCCTGTACTGTTCTTGAGATGAAAGCGATTTATTCCCTTTTGACTGCGCCCATTGTTACGTTTGAGGTGGCAGTAGTTAGCTCGAATTTTTCCTCGTAATTAGGATAAGATAGTAACACGTCTTGGGAAATTAAAGCGTTCCTAAGTTCATTGAAAGACTTTATGGCTTCGTCTCCCAAAGTCACAGCGTGACTTATATATTTTGCTAAAGACTGGCGTTTAAAAAAATGTAAAGAACAATTTAAGACAAGTTGTCGACTGTATTCCAGTAACAGAGTGATTTATTCTTTATTTTAAATTGTATACCTTAATAATTATTACAATTTTGCTGTCTAAAATAAAATATGTTGAACAAAAATATATAGCATGGGAAAACAAAATTTAAATTGAAAATGTTTGCAAAAATGCTTTTGTTTGAAATATTATAGTTTGTCCAATACCGGATATGGTATTGGGTCACCGTCTTGCTTTGTAATTTCATTTAATATTTCACCAATTTTATCTGTTTTCAATATACGTATGCGGGTTTACATACGTAACTCGAGCGCTGAAATATTGCCGACGCGTTCTTTAGACCGAAGCACAGTCTATTGAATTTCTATTTGTCATTATTGATTGAGACGGTTCGTTGTCCTTAGTGCAGACCGTGGATACTGCATTTGTGTTAAAGAACAATGACTCGTTAGAGTTAGCAAATACTCCTAAAACCCCTTTCAGCGAAATTTATTATTAATAGTTAGAGGTACCATTATGTCATCTGCTTGTGTGAAGTTTACTTTTGCACACTTCAAAAATTTAAATTTTTTCGGATTCAAATTTTGTTTTGATTTATTTATTTTCAAAGTCTAATTTTGCACTTCTCTACGTTTGCAGAACAAGGCAAAGTATGTCCACGAACGTGGACATTCGACCGTTTGTTAAAATGTGAGTGACTTATTTTTGTTTTTTGTCTTCTACTTGTCTATTGAGTAGCGAGTGGAACATATTCAAATGAAGCAATAACAAAACAAGAACAGTGCAGGAGAGAAAAAGAGAGTGGCAACAAAAGAATAACACTGCGTTGCCAATGTTTCTAAATGATACATTACCCAATAGTATAGTATTATGAAAGGTAACTACAGGCGCAACCACGCATTTATAACCATGTTGATACTGTGGTGCGAAGCTGGTGGTATGATTAATTTCCCTTTTTTCCCTCGTTGAGCTCTGATGACGAAAGGTATTGGTTTTCTTCTTTTTCCTCGCTGCCCTGGTTTTGAAGCTCTGGTGATCTTTTGACATATGCTCGTTTCAAACATCTATTGTGTTTACTGCTTGTCACTAAGGAATTTATTGTCGTAACTTCGCGGAATCGTTATTTTTTAAGGACTTTTTCATACTCCTACTGGTCTCTACCAGCTCGGACGCTATACATAAGTTTAAATAAAGTGGGTGGTTATAGAAGGATGTCTCTGTGACCCATTTGAAGGCTGCGACCCATTCTAAGGCCCGGGGAATATGTTGAAGAATACGAACATATGATGAACTCTTCTCTACCCAGTTGAGAGTTCATGAATTTGAGGGAGAAAGCCTTTCCCAACCAGTGGAAAAAACCAGAACACTTTCGTTTTTAAATGCAAAAGAACTGGCTTTATTGGCGAGTTACTCGTAACTAACAACAAAAGACCAAACTTAAAAATTAATGACACCAGGTCATATTCAAAAATTCATGAGGAAATGAGACAAATATACTGTTCAAGTTAATGTTAAAATTAAAGCGAATTCAACAACTTAAAGATACTTCACATCATATGAAAAAAATATAAATAAAGATGATAAAAAAATAAACTATTTGAAATAATGCGACCTTACGTATTGTTGAATTTGGGATTCAACATATTCCCCGGGCCTTAGAATGGGTCGCAGCCTTCAAATGGGTCACAGAGACATCCTTCTATAACCACTCCAAACTCAGTATTCTGCACCTTAACGTTAGGGTAGCTATCCAGGGGGCTCTCTTACCCTTCAACATCTTCCAATATAAATCACGACCAATCACGCCGTGTATCGGCCCGAAATCATGAGGCATAGGGTGTGCCCACATGTCACGAACAACGCCACTGGATTCTAAGAGGAACGGTAAAAGTTGTCGTTCTACGGGAGCTGGTATCTCCACCTTAAATACGTCCACCACCGCAAGATCTTGCAACCAAGACGTGCCCTTCTTAGTCGTAATTTTAAAAA
Organism: Haematobia irritans; assembly: GCF_050003625.1. Lineage (NCBI taxonomy): Eukaryota > Metazoa > Arthropoda > Insecta > Diptera > Muscidae > Haematobia > Haematobia irritans. The sequence goes on along the minus strand of NC_134398.1, from coordinate 71,326,763 downwards.
CACCATACGGGATGTTCTTAACCCATTTAGCGCGATAAGGGAGATCTTCTACCACGTTGAACCGCACATGGGATATTTTTACATTTGGATTGAGAAGCATCGTAACCGTGGTCACTTTACCTTTTGCCTCTAAATCCAATAATACTACTGGTGCAATCGCCAGACAATTTGCACCATGCGCACCAATTTCGATGTTTGAGTACCAACACCACTTACACCAGTAGTCTCTGGGATCATTTCGGAGATCTCGTCAATGGCTTCCTTCCGATTCACTTATCTTGTTTGTAGCTTTGGGCAATGTCATAAAAATTGATCGGTTTATTGGGGGAGAACTTGGTTTCGATGACATAGTTGGCATCTTCCGTTGCGCTCCATTATCCCTTTTATTTAAACTGCTTTTCTTAAGTTTTGACAATGTTCTTGCACAATGATGGTGCTTGCTTTGCCGGTAGACAATTGTTGTTGCACTTTAGTCCGCCTTTTGAAATTGTCTTGTATGTCACTCAATTTTATTGTTTTTCACAATGACTGTGTCTTCTTTTTAGCAAAAATATTTTAAACAATTTTTCACTGAATAGTCCACTTGTATTCTATGATTTGCATTAAATATTTATTTACTTTTTGTCACACATAAAATTATTCGGTCAACTTTACCGGCACTTGATCTCTTTTAATTTCTTCTTCTTGGTTCATTTGACTTTGCCGAAAGCGGCGTTAAAATTTGACATATGAGCTTTGTTCTGTAAACATGTTGCTACTTTCGCGTTTTTTGTCAGTTTTGATTTTAGGTGATTTTCACATGAACAGTTTAAGAGAGTACTGTTTTATAATTTTGTTCTCTTTAACGCGAAATAAATGATATTAAATCATGGAATGACACAGAATTATATCTTTTTTATTTGTTTTGCCGCTAACATTAGGGTGATGATAAAAAAAAAACTTTTTCAATTTTAATTCCAATTTTAGTCTTTTTCTTTCTCTACTATTCGTATTCTTATTCTTCAAGTTTCATAACGGGTTTTTTGCTTTTTTCCGTTATTAACACTTATTTATTTGTTCATTTGCGGTACCGTTTTAAACTTTTTCATTTTCTTTCTTTCAATTTTTGGATTTTTCTCTTGAACACTTTCTTCTCGTTTTTTGTTTCCTTGCAAAGATCACACTTTAAGAAACCAACTACCACCACACATACCTGTTCTAATCCTCTTACTCTTGTCGAGCCTTGGATACCCTTGGAGCACTGATGATCGGTTGTCGTCCTCCAGCCTGAACTCCTCTGTTCCCAGAATGCCGCTTCAAGTTCGATGAAAGTTTTTACGATGAAAACACCAATTCTCCTCTTTGATGATATGATGCAAAACTCTTTCGTTTTTGTTTGCGACTTCAACACTTGATTATGTGCTTTGTATTCACACATAGACTCTTTCTACACTGCTTCGATGATGGAAAGCTCGGTCTTTTTGAAAATTTGTTGATTTCAAAAAGATGCTGGTACACATCTAGTCTCAAACCCAATTTGAGACGTTTTTTCGAAGGACCATATGATGAACTCTTCTCTGCCCAGTTGAAAGTTCATGAATTTGAGGGAGAAAGCCTTTCCCAACCAGTGAAAAAACCAGGAAACTTTCGTTTTTAAATGCAAGAGAATTGGCTTTATTGGCGAGTTACTCGTAACTAACAACAAAAGACCAAACTTAAAAACTAATGACACCAGGTCATATTCAAAAATTCATGAGGAAATGAGACAAATATACTGTTCAAGTTAATGTTAAAATTAAAGCGAATTCAACAACTTAAAGATACTTCACATCATATGAAAAAAATATAAATAAAGATGATAAAAAAATAAACTATTTGAAATAATGCGACCTTACGTATTGTTGAATTTGGGATTCAACAGTGGGTGAATTTGGGCTAAATTGATTTTGATCTTCGTCTTGTTCTCTTTCAAAAATAACGACTTGTTCATTCATATTGGCTCAAAATTTTTTTCTTTAAAGGATATATTGGAAAATTGGAGAATGGAAAGGATGATCATGATTTGGTCTTTTTCAAAGGAAACTACAAGTTTCGTTCTTGTTTATTTTTCGAAGTCATTTATAATTAAAATTTTTTGTTCATCGAGTAAGTCCTGTCAGTATTATTCCTAATTTACTAGTAAATATGCAATGTTGTCTATGTGGTTTTTGAGTAGGTTTAAATCGTTATTGATCTGGTAAATATGTCAGAGAAAAGTTATTTCGTTCTCTAATGTTTATATTTTATTTTCGATCTCATTGCGAAATTTATGAATGTATGTCTTTATTATACCATATACTGTTATTTATTAATACGAGTTGTGACATTTTTAATCTGTAGAGGCTTTACTTTTCTTATACGTGGTATATTTCCTATTTTGATTGAGTTGGGAATCATTAATTTATCATTATCATAATAAATAGTTTTCGTGCTGGAAAATATATTGAATTGTAGGAGCTGTGGCTTAACTTCCATTATAGTCCGGGATTTCACTGACTGCACTATCGCAAATTTTGGAAATTTGTCGGTGCAAGTCAAGAAATACTTCGACTCTGTAGAAAAAATCTCAGCATGGAGAATTTTTCCACAATATGTAGGTATGGGCGTCTGAGCAATGAGTTGTTTCTTCGGGTGGCGGTCGTATTTTGCTTGGGAATAGAGGTGTGCGCGTGAGTGAAATTTCACTCACGCACAATCACGAAGCTAAAAGTGTATTCAATTAATTATTAAATCTAGATTTTTTTTTGAGCGTGATTTTGCACAAATTTTATTCACGCACATTCACGAAACGGTTTTATTTTTCACGCACGACATATTTCTTTAGTCCTATTCACGTACATTCACGAGAATTGCTTTTGTTCACGCCTCACCTGATTCACGCGTGTTACGATAATTTCGTGTCACGCGAGTTAAGTATCCGAACTTTCTGCTCCAAAAAAACACGATAACTTTGTTGAGTTGTCATCCAAGACTGATTTTATTTTTTAATATTTGATTAAAAGAAGACTAAACTTACAATGGAATAATTGATTAGTAAAATTTCCTAGAATCCTTAGTCTATTGAATATTACAAATGCAATTGAACTTATTAATTAGGTTAACCTAGTATTAGGTTAACCTAACCCCCATATTAGTGGGGGTGTTTTAGTATTTGGCCAAAAGCAAACAATGCAATGATAAGATATCTTGGAATATTAATATATTGAATGCAATTCTACTTATTAACTAAATTGACATCGTCAGCATGTTAGTATAATGTACATTAATATGGATCATGGACAGGTTTTTTGTGGTTTCTGTGGTGAAGACGTTGGGGCAGGAGCGATCGATTGTAAGGTTGGTATTTGGGGTTTGTATTGATTCCGCTTCTTGATGCCTACGATGAGTATGTTGGTGGCTAAGACTGCGCATATGAAGGTTGTAGATGTTGTTACCGAGTGTATTGTTGTTGTTTTTATTTCAAGGTTTTCGATTTTGTTATTTGTTACTGTATTGAAGTCTTTGAGTTTTTCAAAACTTTAAATTTCTGTTGTAGAGTTTGCAAGAACATGACTGTCGGGTAGAGGTGGGATGTGAATTTGATCTCGGAATATGCCCATCTCATCGTAGTAAGTTCTGCCGTTGATAGTGACGCCACATTCCATTAACTTATTTTATTATTAATTTTAATTTTTTAGGCTCGACTCCGACTGCGCCAGTTATATATAATGACGAAAAAAAAACAAGAACTCTTTAGATGTTTTTTTATTCACGTTTATTATACATTCAAGTTGGTCTTAAGACTAAATTGGATTCTTTTGTTTGCAATCCAAAATGTGTCGTGGCATTCAGTGTAGCGGAATATTTATGCTTACGCTGCACTTAATATCAGCACAAAACTATTAATGTGAAACAAAAGAATCAAATATCATACAAAAATATATTACTGTACACTTATACAAATTACAAAAATATATTACTCAACACTTATACATATTAGGTGGAGTGGTCGGTATGTAACTCGCGCACATCTAAGTATATATTTACTATAACAATAACAAAATATGTAAAAAATCCAATAAAACTTAATACGTCTATAATTACAAAACAAACCATTTATAGCCACAATTGCCCAAAGTTGCCCACAGGCAACATTCTCTACCGCCCAAACAAATGGGCATGGCGACCCGAAATTTTGGCTAGACGCTTTCTAAATGACTTAAACATGATTAAGAGTATAAAAAAATTTATAGCGATATCTATAAAAATTCGGTGTCGAAAGGGTTAAGCGGGCATTAAGTTCGAGTTATGCAGATAAAACAATTGAAAAGGTTTATTTTCTTTAAAATGAATTATTACAAAAAAGTAAAAGGCAAAATAGGGCCATTTTAGAGCGATAATGCCAACTTAATACCGGCCTTAAAGGTAAAAATGAAATTAAGTACAAAACACGATCAGTTTTGAATGCATTTAAAATGGTGTTAAATGCTAGTAAAAACCTGTTCACGCCTAAATAAATGTATGTGTATATTATAAAATTATTTATGTATGTTTATACTCGACTTCTTCTTTTGTCTTTCGTTCAATAATTCCTTCCAAAATTTCAAACTCTTATACCAACAACAGTTTTTTGTTACAAAATTGTTATTTTTGCAATAAAAAAATATATTATCCAAAAGCTCAGATCATTTCGTTTATATCAAGCACTTTTTCTGACTGTAAATCTTTAATAACCCACATTTCGAAGTGTAAATTAAAAAAAAAATTGATTCGGTCGGAGCAGGGATTGAACCCACGACTCTTTGCATGCAAGGCAGACATGCTAACCACTGCTACACGTGGCCAACAAATGTATGTTTCTGTTAAATAATGTTATGTTTGCATGGGCTCGTGGGCGCTGCAAACTATGCTATATAAATGTAACTTATAACGATAATTGTATACTGGTGACTGTAACAGCTACGTAGCCCAGTGGATAGTGTGTTGGCTTACAAACTGTATGGTCCTCGGTTCGATTCTCCGTACTCCGAATAATTTCTTCAATATTATTTGTATTACAGAAAAAGGTGCCAAGAACTAAAAAATTTCGTGGAAGTGAAAATTATGTGAGGGAATGAGCACAATCTTCTTTGGCGAAAATTCTTCCAAGCATATAATATTTGTGGGCTCAAAATGCTTCCAAACATATAATATGTTCACATAAAACAAACATATTAATGGTTCGGCAGTATCCATGTGCTTCCTGCAAAATATGTTTGGAACATATGTTAGAGAAGCGATTTTTTTGAGGGTGTAGTGGTAAGATGTGTTGACGTGTTGATATACCTCAATTGTTTGTGTGTAAGTTGGTGATATTCTAAGGATAGAACGAATTTGTGTTAGTGTAAATGTAGTGAGTTAGACTTTTCGAATTAAAATGCTGAGAAAAATAAGTTTCATTTAATATGTTTCATTTATTTTATTTTATAAAGAAAAATAAATCTTAATTCGAATAAGATCCGGAGGTTAACGTCCGGTTTATGATGTGAGTATTTTACAACTAAAGTATTCATAATTCTTATATGGCACTTGAAGACTTTGTCACAGGGGATGATCTATTGGACGTCCTTTGTGACAAATTAAGCAAAAATCAATTTGCAGCTGTATAAACAATATCCATCGACAATAGACAAAGAAGATGAATTTCAATTATCAATGCATAATTGCATCATCTATGCATTTTATGCTGATATGCAACAAATATAAACAATAATTAGATGGAGACAAAGAATGATCTAATGATCATTCTTTGTGATTAAAAAAAATGAATTTCACAATTTAATTTAATTTAATGTTTAGATTATCATCTGCATCGGTGCAATAAATTTTTAATTATTATGTGTTTCCGGAACTAGAAATTTTGTAGGGGGTTTCTTTCGTACTTTAAAGTTTTGCATTTTTCACAGTTATTGGGGGTTTTGGTAATTTTGTCTTTCATATCTAAGAAATAATATCTCCTTTTGAAGTGTAAAAGGGTCTCATTTATTCCTCTATGATTCGACTGTTCGTGATAGTCACGAATTATTTCTTCCTGCCTCTCATCGGTGGTTATATCTTCAAGAATCTCAGTACACCTAATGAGGCGGAAGGTTTAAGCTTGGGAGAAATATTTGTAGTATGTCGATTGTACTATGGGAAATATTCTATCATTTGTATAAATTGCCGTTTGTTTATTTGGGGAAAAGTATCCATTAAATATTTCTAGCATTATCTCTTCTCTTTCTCTACGCAGAATTCTCCTTTGTCTATTTCTAAAAATATTCTCTACGGTCATGGGAGAACCTGTTTGGTTCTCTTCAAAGATTACTTGTAAATTGAATTCGATTAAAATTTCTCCGAGATCTGAATACCATCATCTACATTTTCCTCCGCACTATGAATTGTGCCTGTGTTGTTGAAAAGTTTGGAGTTTGGTTCCTTTAAATTCTTCACCCAAGTGAGGGGTCTATGGTCCGTAAGAATTTTGAATTTCCTTCCAAAAAGGTAAGGGCGGAAGTATTTCACAGCCCAAATGATTGCAAGGAGTTCCTTTTCGATTGTCGAATAATTACATTCACTTTGCGAGAGGGTGCGACTAGCAAAACAAATCGGCTTGTCCCTACCTATGTTGCCCTGTGACAGAACTGTTCCTAATGCAATATTGCTAGCGTTCATCGTGAGAATGAATGGTTTCGTAAAGTCCGGATGTTGAAGAATAGGATCGCTCATTAACAAATTTTTGCACGTCTCGAAAGCTTCTATATCCATGTCTTTAATAAATTCGTGATAGTATTTTAAAGTTTGTTTCCCTAAGTTTCGTGAATACCTGTGTTATAAGGTATGTAAAAATCCTGTATCCCTCCAAAAATCTTAATTTTGCATTTTTCTCCGATAGGTGTTACCCCATGGATGGACTTCACTGCAAAAGTATTTTGAATCGGTTTTATTCCCTTAAGTTCCGGTAGGGGTTTGATGTAGCTCCTTGAAGCTCCCGTGTCGACAAGGAGTTTTATTTCCTTTCCTCCTATTGACCTTGAAATCCAGGGCAGGAGGAACCTAACTCTAACAAAATCAACTCATCATATTCTATGTCAACTACAGCCTGTTCTGCCTCTTCTTCATACGGCACCTCATATGGAATTTCGTCTGTTGGATGGTCTTCGTCATTAAGATGATTCACCCGTTGTATTTTCGGTCCCGTAAATCGATCTGAGTTTGCCGCACGCTTTGGATTATTCCCTTGTCGCTTGTCATGACTAGGGAAATTGGTCGTTTGTCTGAATTGTGACAGAGAAGGGTCTACTTCCATAGGTTCCACACGTCTTCTGTCACTGGTGTGTGTGCTTTGAATTTTAGGTAGTTCACTGACTGATTACTTGTAAATTGAATTCGATTAAAGTTTCTAAACAAATAGACGAATTCTGGGCTAAACCCATCTTCCTGTTAGAGGAATTATCGTTAGCCTTGCAAAAGCTTAGCGCTCACTATTGGCATCTGCTTCTTGTGCCAGAGGCAACGCTGATGGAAGGTCGAATGATCTTGAAGCAAAGAGGATATCACAATGGGGGTTCCTTAACCCAGATATGAATACACTAAAGGCATCGGCCCTGTATTTATCATTTAATGTGTCAGCGAAGTTATTTTTCATATGACATTATTGTCATGTTTGTCAGTACGGTCCATGTCTTTTCCACTTCATCGTAGAATTGTAGCAAAGACATTGAGCCCTGTCTCAATGTCGACATTTCCTGTTCAATGAGATATATTGGACGTTTATCAGAACAACTATAATCCAGTCTGGCTATAATTGCCTTAAAATTTAACACTGTGCTAAGTGATGAGAGTACCGCATCAGCGGCGCCTCGAATTTTGTTCCTCAAATTACTACCGCCTGATAGTGGCGTTCACTTCCATCGTACAAGGCGAATAATTCATACGCATTATGCGCAGACTCACGCCAAGACACGTACGTGCCCGGATGGCCATAAAATTCCAGAAGGGATTTAATCGCATCCAGAGCAATGACGTACGGAATCCAAGGATCTATTCACAGTGGCACTCTGTGATGACCGCATAACTTGATACCTTGTAGACTTTCGAAAGTTATGTTATTTTGAACTATTTCTTTGTACGTTAAAATATTTTTACTTAATATTCCTAGCCTTGATGTCAACAGAACTTCTTCTTCATTTTGTAAGATTTTCTCTAAATGTGTTAATTGGTATTTTAAATGATCTTTCTCTATGGTACTGGAATTAATTTCATGTTTGTTTAAAGTTCTGGATGCGAAAGCAATTGGTCCATTATTTTGTGACAATGTAGCTCCTAGAGCGAAATTGCTTGCATCAGTGGTAAGAATAAATGACTTAGAAAATTCCGGATATCTTAAAATCATATCTGAATATTTTTTAATTTATTAAACGAATGCTTATAGTCTTCGTCTGTAACATCAATTACGGCATTTAGCTTAAGTCTCATTAGTAGTTTAGCAATTTTCGCGTAATCGGGAATGAATTTCCTATAGTACCCACTAAGTCCTGGGAAACTTTGAATTTGTTTAACATTTTCTGGAATGGGAAATTCTTTAATACATGTTACATTGTCTGGATTAGGTCTAATACTCCTTTTTTCAGGAAATCGCATTTATTCAGGGAAACTTTCAAATTTGCCTCCCTCTTTAAAACATTAAAGATTTTAGTTAGATTTTCAATGTGCTCCTGAAGAGAAGTACTGAAAACTGAGATGTCATCCATGTAGATAACACAAATCTTGTTGACATATTCTCTGAGCACATTATTCATGTGTTCAGAGAATATGTCCATCTCGGATTGCTCCATCTAAGGATTTCGCCATTCTTGCCTATAAGTTGTTGATTGTTGAGTTGTTGCATGTTCGGTGTGGGTTTCTGCCGCTTGTTTTTAATAGGCCAGCCTTTGCTAATTCGTGCATTTGGCTTCAGGCGTAAGTTCGGGAGCTCCTTTAGAAAATTTTCGTTTTTATCAATTCGTTTTTTATCTAGAGTTTTGTGTCCATTTCCCCTTTAATAACGTGCTATTCCTTTTGCGATTTGTCAGTAAATATTCATTTCGTAGGAACATGTGAACAATCACTGTATGGCATGTTGTTGCCAGAAGGTCCATTATGGTCGTTTTATCCTTCCACCCAAAACTTCAGTAAACTCCTCGTATATTTCTATATTACTTTCGACCACGGTACGCGTTGATAGGTGCAATTTGTTGGTAAAATGATGAGGTTTCACTAAATAGGAAAACATATATAATAATGAACTGAAAGTACATACTTGTAGTGCTTAACAATTATGTTTTCAAATAAACAATGTTGACATTTATATCATTGATGTCATTTTTTTCTGGTGAACACACTTAAATAATCGAATACAATGAGTTGAAACAAAGTGAAAGAGGAATATTTTCCAAAGATGTTTAACATTTTTAAGGCGTACGACGTCCAAATTATGCCCTGTTCCTGTATATCGAACGGAAACCCATTCGAAAGAAAGGTAGTCACTCGAATTCGAATGAATTTGAGTTTTTATATTTATGAAAGTTCGTTTCGGTTGTATGAGAAGACATTGAATATCAAAAATGAGTATTTTCAAATTTTTGGCCTGAGAATTCATTCAAATGTTAACAATGTTTTTACTTTTTTCTTGACACTTATTGTATATGTTCGTTTATTGCTCGACAACAAAATATGAAGTGACTTGCCTTTCGAAATAGAAGAAAAAAAAATCAATTGTCTTTCGTTTGGAATACGAAAGAAAGCTTTCGTTCGATATACAGGAACAGGCCATTAGTATTGAAAAATGTTAACATCTTTGACAAGTTGACGTTAGATGTTAAATGTGTGTAGTGTAAAAAAGCTATTAGCTTATCTAAAATATCGTCAATGAGTGGGATAGGAAATTTATCATCTTTTGTTATGGAATTTAGCATGCGGTAATCACTTACGATTCTCCATTCCTTATTGCCCTCCTTGTCCTCTTTTTTTGGGACAATCCAAATGGGAGCATTATAAAGAGATGTACTGTTCGTTATGATTCTTTAGTCTAACATTTCGGCAATTTGTTTATTGACTTCTTCTCTGTGAATAGCAGGATATCTGTAAGTCCACGAATAAATCGGACCTGTATCTGCTGTAAGGATGCTATGTTTTACTTCATTCGTAAAAGATAGATCATCCCTTTTTTGTAGAAAATGTCACTAAACTGAGAAATTAGTTCTTGTATTTGGAATTTCTCTTCTTCATTTAAATGTTCCATTCGTAACTGTTGTGCCACGCCTAGAACATCGATATGGTGCATTTCTGGTAAGTCTATTCATATTTCAGATTCTTCTTCATTATCCCCTTCAAAGTATAGTGGCAGTTCTTGATTATTGATAATTAAAGTTCTCTTTTCATAGTCAATATTAGAGTTATTCTCTCTTAGTAATGTTGAGCCAAATATTCCCGAAAAAATGGATGAAAATCAAATATTCTAAATACGCAATAATTTTTTTAAGTAACTAATTGGGTATCTTTCTGAATGTGAGCTTCTTTTGATACTCTTATTAGACCGGAGGCAGTTCTAATGGTCATAGGGTTTGAACGAGTTACTATGAGATTTTTAGGGCAATGTGATCCCTTAGGGAAATTTTCAGTCGAACCTGTGTCTATGAGAATTCTTGTTGCCTTATTTCCTTTTTTGAAAAGAACATAGGGAAGTCCTGTTCACACATCGTGTGGCTCCGTTGATGCTGTTGGCCAAAAAGTTCGTTGGTACGGTTCAAAAATTTCTTTATTGTCACAATTATTTACTGTATAATTATTACTAGTATTATTGTTATTACAGAAACAGGCTGTTAATAAAGTAAATAACAATATTTTTACTGTGGGAATCCGCTCTCGTTGTAACAAGGTGTCCTGTATGATGTCCTCGTTGGCGTATTTTGGTGTTGTTTCCTCAGATATTTTCCCAAAGAATTTTATTTCTTTCCTCTTTTAATATTTCACAGCACAGTCTTTCGGTTGTTGAAATTTTCCTCTTGATTTTTATTGCTTTTTTAACGCTGTTTTTTAGGGTTTAGTTTGCCAATGATTCACGGCACAGCCATTTGTTCATGAATTTTTCTCTTTCTTTTTATTGCAATGTTATAGATGAGTTCAGAACTTTATTTAAAACTGCTTTAATAATAAAAAATACTCAAGCTTAGAAGAATAAAAAATGATGATGCTTGCTAATTATGCTGTTTGCCATACGGATGGATCATGTTCTCATTGGAGTGTTGCTGCCTGCCAGACGGATGGATCATATTCTGATTCAATGTTTGTTTGAGCAATGTGCTGAGATTGCTCCTTATATACGAGGGTGGCGGAATAATTACGTTACTTCCCTCCCCTTAGAGTAAAAGCTATGGTTTTTATATTGCTGTTGGATATAGTTTTGGTAATGGTTGTTGCTGCATTTCAATATTCGATACTTCTGCATTGTGTGGTTTTTTTAGTTTTGATAATATTAACACAAATGGATTTCTAGATACATATTTTTTATATGTTTTATATGTATATAATTAGAAATACGATTACAATGATTACACAGGGGAACAAAATTGAACTTTTTTGTGTTGATTTGATTTTGTGTTAATCTTTATTATTCTTTTCTTTTATTATCCGATGCTACGCACCTCTAATGATGAGTTACTTATTATATCTAACTATCCAAACCCTCGTCCAGCCTTATCATCCTCTGCTGCCGTAGATCACGCCACTCGTTCATAGTTCTGATCGTTGCAGATTTCTGTCAGCATGGTGTGGAGTAATCTGAGTCGGTAGTTGAAGGCTGAATGTTGAATTCATGGGATGGTGGTGTCTACGTCGAGACTTAGGAATAGTGGAGAGACAGTGGTTTGGTGGGTGAATGTTGTTAACTCTGAAATGTCAAGTGTCCCGCTTGATTAGAAGAGCGGAAGGTTGTAAAGGCTATTGTTACGATTTATTTTCTGAGATGCCACAGACATTGCTTGCGGAACTAAATTTACATTTGCTGTCCCACCAATTTTTTTTACTCTCTGTGTTTAATTTTGGAAGTTCATTATTGACCACTATCCTTTCTGTTCTCCTTTTCGTTCTCACCGTTATATTATTACTGAGATAAGTCTCACCGCATACTATTACTGAGATGAGTCCAAGGCTAGTAACCAGACTGGTTTCGAATTTAAATTTAAATGTCTCGATTTGTTGGTTATTTCTCACGTGTAAGGATTTCAGTAGTTGAAGGTATAATACTTCTTCGATATTGTTTTGTGTTGAACATGTGGAAGTAAGGCGGGCCAAGCCTTTTGGAGTATGATAATACCTTAGATTCGAAAACTAAATCGTTAATTTTACAAAGACATTGTTGAATCTTATTAAGAATGTTCCATTTTGTTATTACAATCTCATATTTTACAAAAATTTGATTTTATAATTGTGTTATTTTTTTTAATTGGTTTTAAAATTAATTGTTTATAATTGTTTTTCAAAGTTTTAGGGATTACTATTACATAGCTTATAAATTTGCCGTTACATGTAATTTTAATATCTGAAAAATTGAATGCTTCTTCAAGATTTACAAATGGAATATTATCGGAGTCAAAAATCTTTTCAATTTTAACAAGTGTTTACAATTTTAGACTTTGATAACTGAATTGCGGAGTTAAAATTCTTAATTTTTTCCTTAATTACATGGATTTTATATTTTTCATTTAGAACAATGGAGTTTTGTAACATTTCACTTAACGATTTTAGAATTTTGTTATTTGTAAGCGTAACATTGTTAATTTGTTACAGAAATTTTTCGTTAATTATTATTTAATTATTGTGTTTTTCTATTACAGTATTTACTTTATCGGCTAAAATTTTAAAATCATCGTTGTCCGGACTTTCGGCAATCCACTTCCAAACGGTGCCGATCTCGTTTATTGCTCTAGGGTGTCTCTTAACTAAGGTAAGTCTGTGGATTAGGGATTGTATGTATTGGATGTCTTCTAGGAGAAAGGATAAGAGGGGATGGGAGGATGGTATACATTTTCTGGTTCTTGTTTGATGGGGAATAATGCTTCGGAGTCGTAAATCTACATGATGTATTTCGTGGGATAAGTATAAATCATTAAGATGTGAGGCATCTTCCTTTAGTTCATTCAAATAGTTCATATATCTTGTTGTTCTAAAAATATGTAGGATTTTTGTATAATTTTCTATTAAATATCTTTCTTTAAGTTGAACAATTGTATATCCGTTTCCTTCATTCAAATCGATTATTTCGAGTTTCTATGCTACCACTGGGGATATCATCAAGAAAATCGCCAGTAAGGACTTCCAAAGACCTGGAAAGACATTTTCTTTTAATGAACTGGTCTTTATGAAGGATTTTATTTCGATTATCTAATTATATTTTTTATCATCAATTTGTCTTGTTTCGAATTTCTTTTCTTTAGTTTCTGTTTTATGGGGGATGTTTGTTTTTCCAAACTTCGGATTAATATCCTCGTCTTTTCTATCCTTGTTCCTGTAATCTAACATTTTTTCTTTTGTTTTTTTCAATCTCTTTATAAATTCCTTTTATTTCAATATCTTTATTATAAAAATTTAAATCTATTGGTTTATGTCTCGTGCATTGTATTATTATATGCTTGTAATGCTTGTAAGGGCAAATCATAATTGTACGCGATGTCATTATTTTCATCTCTAACTTTTAGAATTCTAATGTTTTCGTTGAGTATTCTCCATTCCCTATTTATCCTCTTTCTTAGGGATATCCATATAGGAGAATTATAAGGTGATGAGCTATGTCTTATAATTCCTTGTTGAAGCATTTCTGACATTTGTCTATCTACTTCTTTATAATGTATTGATGGGTATCTATATGATTTAGTGTAAACGGGTCCTTTATCTCCTGTCTTAATTTTATGTTTCACTTCATTTGTAAAGCTGAGGTCATCTCCAGGATCATAAAATGCCTTTTCATACTTATTAATCAATTTCTTTAATTCAAGTTTCTCTTCCGGGTTTAAATGATCTGTACGAAATTGGTCTGTTATTCCCTATACGTTGAGATTATATAATTCTGTCAATCCATCAATTGGATTAAGTTCTGTCTCATTATCTCCCTCAAAGTACATTTTATACCTTTGAGTATTAATTATTATTTCCCGTTTTTCGTAATCAATTTTGGAGTTATTTTTTCTTATTGTTTGGTTTCCTAAAATTCCGTCAAAAAATCTGTGGAATTTACATAGTCTGAATGTCGTGTGTGTCTTTAAATTAATTTGTATCGTACCTTTAGGAAAGTACGCATTCCGATTAGTCTTAATGACACCTGTTGCCTTCTGTATAATTATAGTAGGATATATATTCTTTATATACTGGGGTGGACAATGGTTTTCGCATAATAAAATTTCTGTCGAACCGGCATCTAAGCAACATATAGGGAAGTCCGGTGGTTCTTCCGTCTGAACAAACCGAACATTTTACGACTTAATCACATTCACTTGTATTATATTCCTCATAGTAATCATATTCATTGGACACATTACAATTATTACTGTCACTTCTATTATAATAATAATTATCATTATTTTTCTTACCAAATCCTTTTTGTTGGTGATGTGTTTGATATCTTGTTTGTTTGGGTCCACATCCATTGGCTCTGGCTTCTGTATTGGGTCTGAAGGGTTGTTACTGTTTTAATTGTTGTAGTTTGAATTGTGCTGTTGTTGTGGTATAAATGGTTGTTGTGTTGGTTTAGTTTTCTCTTGGTTAAGGAATCCTGCTGAGCTTAATTCGAACAAAGGCTCTTCCGTAGTGTTAGGTTTTAAGACACATAACACTGTCCTCATATGAATGGGAAGACGGGTAGTAAACGTTTGTAAGGCGATTTGGATGTTGCTACTAACTTCATTTATTCTATTTTCTTGGCCACATTTTTGATTTAAAATTGCTAACTTGTGTTGGATGAAATTGTAGAAATATATTTCTGCTCCTTTGAATTGGGCTCCTCTCAATTCTTAATAGAGTTGTTCTACCGTTGAAAATCCACCAAAATTTGTGTTTAGCATCGCTTTAATGTCTGTCCATACTGTTAAGTGGGGATGGATCTTCATAGCTCTTCTTGCTTTTCCTGTCAGCTTTGACTTCACAATATTCATGCACATTCTTTGTGCCTGTTCATTATATAACATTAATGTAGGGATAATATCATCTACATTCGTTATGAAGGAAGTTAAATCTTCCTTTTTTCCATCGAACTCTCTTAACTTCTCAATGTATGTTAAGGGATTGATGTCTAGGGTTCTTAGGCCAGCGTTATTTGCTGCTGCTCCCAAGGCTGCATTGCCTGCATGTACTGGAGGATTCATTTTACTGATCACTATTTTTATATTCTTTGACACAATTTTAAAATTTTATTCACTGTATCTCCTTTTACACAAGGTTAAGTTTTTTATTGTTAATTATTTTTCTATTTTCTGTATATCTTTTACATAAGATTGTTCTTATTTTATTCTTTTACACAGAAAAAAAAAATTAGTTTGTTTTTATCCTTTTTCACAGGATTATTTTATTTTTTTCTTCCATACAGAACAAAATCTTTTAATTTGTTGGAAGAACATTTCACGGATACCAATACGAATTGGTATCCTACCGACTGCGCCAATTTTAATCCTCGATGTATTAATTGAGTTTTTAAAAAAGATCAAGGAGATAAAATCTCCCTTTTAATCTTTTTTTATGGAGCTTTTGCTCCCTTTTAGTTTCACCGACAAATGGTCCTAACTTTTCCAAAGAGCTCAACCCCGAATGAGCTGACCAAATAAAACACGTTTGCGTCGTTTGATAATCTGAGCAAGACTGAAATTTATTCATTATTGTAAAACTATATATACTTAACAATCAGAAATATGATTAATCTTAAGATTGAAACCTGTGAAAAAAAATAATATTAACAATTTATAAGATCTTTACTCTGTCAAAAATTACTTACAAGTGCGCCGCCGGATGGTCGTCCATATTCTGGCCTTTTTTGTAAGATTTCCGAAGTGGATTTCATAGTTTTGATTTCAATCGTTCTATAATTAAAACATTTTCTCCAATAAATGTAAAATTCTTCTCTTGTGATATTTATGCTACGCAAAAGCTTAACTGATATCTCAGCATCTGGTTCGGGTTCTATTTTGGTTATAATAAAATATAACAAAATTTTAAAGAAGACTTATAACACGTACATACCCGAAAATATATTTTCTTTTGTAGACGATTGAGTTTTAAAATCTTTGACTGGTTTATTGTGGCGTCTCAAATTGTGAATTTTGTTATACAACTTCCCCCTCTTTTCGGTGGTGTAATAGCTCTAAAATAAATTTTTAGTTCATATTAAGACATCTTAGACCATAACAATGATATCAAAATTACTTACCAATTGTTCCGAAGGAAATATCGAACATATTTGTTTTTCTATGACTGAGCAATCAGAACAACAATTTATAAAACTTACCATGTTTATATTCTATATAAATTCATTTCCAATTAATTAAGAATTATTTCACAACGCGTCTATAATGTTTCGATGTTCACCAAAAACTAAAACTAAACCAGTTTGCCTACAATTATACATACGATGATAACGGCACTTTTTGTGTGTGTTTCTTGCTCTCGCATATATTGCTTTTCTCTTTTTCAAACACTATTGGTATGTATGGAACACAGATGTGGCTGACAAGCAATACACATACTATACATACATACATATATTGGACGTTGTTATATATTTATTTCAACAATTGGTATTGTTGAACGAACAATATCTCTTGTTAAATATGCTGCTTGGTTTTACTGTTAAATCAACAATTATTAATGTTAGGTCAACAATTTATGTAGTTAATCTTCGTATTTTATATTAACATTTTGTTTTATTGGAAGGTGATATCAAAAAAATTCTTTTAAACAGTAACAAATGTTTTTGTTGAGCCGAATTGTTAGATAGAAAATGAATAATGTATCATATGAACAATGGTTTTCATTGTTTCTATAAAATCTATTGTTGAATTCGTTGTTAATTTTGAAGAAATCAACAAATCCTTGTTTGGGGGGTAACAATTTAGTCAATTAACATAAATTGTTGAAAATTGTAACGTATTTTAGTCATATCAACAAATTTTATGTTGAATCAACAAATTTCATTGTTAAACACGCCAAAATATGTCGACAACGAATTTTATTACTTAAAATCTGACGATAATTTTTTTGTGTATGAAAACGCTCTATATCTGAATTACCTGTATGTCTATGAGTATTCTCCATTCCCTATTTTATCCTCTTTCTTAGGGACTATCCATATAGGAGAATTATAAGGTGATGAGCTATGTCTTATAATTTCTTGTTGAAGCATTTCTGTCATTTGTCTATCTACTTCTTTATAATGTATTGATGGGTATCTATATGATTTAGTGTAAACGGGTCCTTTATCTCCTGTCTTAATTTTATGTTTCACTTCATTTGTAAAGCTGAGGTCATCTCCAGGATCATAAAATGCCTTTTCATACTTATTAATCAATTTCTTTAATTCAAGTTTCTCTTCCGGGTTTAAATGATCTGTACGTAATTGGTCTGTTATCCCCAATACGTTGAGATTATATAATTCTGTCAATCCATCAATTGGATTAAGTTCTGTCTCATTATCTCCCTCAAAGTACATTTTATACCTTTGAGTATTAATTATTATTTCCCGTTTTTCGTAATCAATTTTGGAGTTATTTTCTCTTAATGTTTGGTTTCCTGAAATTCCGTTAAAAAATCTGTGGAATTTACATAGTCTGAATGTCGTGTGTGTCTTTAAATTAATTTGTATCGTACCTTTAGGAAAGTATGCATTCCGATTAGTCTTAATGACACCTGCTGCCGTCTGTATAATCATAGGAGGATATATATTCTTTATATACTGGGGTGGACAATGGTTTTCGCATAATAAATTTTCTGTCGAACCGGTATCTATTAAAAGTAGAGTTTTTCTTAGTTTTCCTCTAAGTAAGATATAGGTGGTTCTTCCGTCTGAACAAACCGAAAATTTTCCGACTTAATCACATTCACTTGTATTATATTCCTCATAGTAGTCATATTCATTGGACACATTAAAATTATTACTGTCACTTCTATTATAATAATAATTATCATTATTTTTCTTACCAAATCCTTTTTGTTGGTGATGTGTTTGATATCTTGTTTGTTGGGATGTGTCCACATCCATTGGCTCTGGCTTCTGTATTGGGTCTGAAGGGTTGTTGTTGCTGTGGTTTGAAGGGTTGTTGCTGTTGGGGTCTGAAGGGTTGTTGCTGTTTTAATTGTTGTTGTTTGAATTGTGCTGTTGTTGTGGTATAAATGGTTGTTGTGTTGGTTTAGTTTTCTCTTGGTTAAGGAATCCTGCTGAGCTTAATTCGAACAAAGCCTCTTCCATAGTATTAGGTTTTAAGGCACATAACACTGTCCTCATATGAATGGGAAGACGGGTAGTAAACGTTTGTAAGGCGACTTGGATGTTGCTACTAACTTCATTTATTCTATTTTCTTGGCCACATTTTTGATTTAAAATTGCTAACTTGTGTTGGATGAAATTGTAGAAATATATTTCTGCTCCTTTGAATTGGGCTCCTCTCAATTCTTAATAGAGTTGTTTTACCGTTGAAAATCCACCAAAATTTGTGTTTAGCATCGCTTTAATGTCTGTCCATACTGTTAAGTGGGGATGGATCTCCATAGCTCTTCTTGCTTTTCCTGTCAGCTTTGGCTTCACAATATTCATGCACATTCTTTGTGCCTGTTCATTATATAACATTAATGTAGGGATAATATCATCTACATTCGTTATGAAGGAAGTTAAATCTTTTTTCCATCGAACTCTCTTAACTTCTCAATGTATGTTAAGGGATTGATGTCTAGGGTTCTTAGGCCAGCGTTACTTGCTGCTGCTCCCAAGGATGCATTGCCTGTTTGTACTGGAGGATTCATTTTACTGATCACTATTTTTATATTCTTTGACACAATTTTAAAATTTTATTCACTGTATCTCCTTTTACACAAGGTTAAGTTTTTTATTGTTAATTATTAATTATGTATATCTTTTACATAAAACTTCTCTTAATCTATTTTATTCTTTTACACAGAAAAAAAAATTTAGTTTGTTTGTATCCTTTTTCACAGGATTATTTTATTCTTTCACACAGAAAAAAAATTTAGTTTGTTTGTATCCTTTTTCACAGGATTATTTTATTTTATTGTTTTACACAGAACAAAATTTCTCGTAATCTATTGCATCCTTTTTCACAGAATTATTTTATTTTATTCTTCCATATAGAACAAAATCTTTTAATTAGTTGGAAGAACATTTCACGGATACCAATACGAATTCGTATCCTACCGACTGCGCCAATTTTAATCCTCGACGTATTAATTGAGTTTTTAAAAAAGATCAAGGAGATAAAATCTCCTTTTTAATCTTTTTTTATGGAGCTTTTGCTCTCTTTTAGTTTCACCGACAAATGGTCCTAACTTTTCCAAAGAGCTCAACCCCGAATGAGCTGACCAAATAAAACACGTTTGCGTCGTTTGATAATCTGAGCAAGACTGAAATTTATTCATTATTGTAAAACTATATATACTATCACCACTTATTTTTATGAAATAGGAATCTTAGTTCTTTGTTCCATTTGTTGTAAATCTTTATTGACCGGAAACATGGACGGATTTAATTGTCTGGTAATAATAATGCTATATTAATTTAATACCATCGATCATGTAATCGATTCTGAAATATGACTATTGCAGTATGCAACATGAATCATCACTTTATTCTCTTAATGGAAAGGTAGTTTATATTCTTCATATATATTCTTCAGTGTCGATGAAGTATTTTAAATGATCCGGTTTGAATTTTACTATTCCCTTTTCAATAATTAATTCCTCTGATTGGGAGTAGTCGAGGATCTCCCACAATCCACTACAGCACGCGAGAAACCTGAAAAAGTTAGAGTATTTGTAATGGTCTAGTTCCTAATATGATCTTTATGGACGACTCTTCCCGAATCTGTCAGAACGGACGTGTGTCTGTTTTCTTTAACAATCTCCTCTTTGTATCGTTTCTACAATTTAGTCCCTAATCGTTTGCTAACTTTTACAAAGATTTTCTGTCCTGGCTGATATTAGTTGCAAGTTTCTATATGTTCTTCCTTGGTATTATCGAATATCAAAATATCATCGATATAGACGTAACATTTCACTCCGATATGTTGTCGGAGGACGTCGTCCAAGGTCCGTTGGAATATAGCGGGAGCGTTCCTCATACTAAATGGAAGTTTGGTAAATTCGAACATTCCATTATTGACGGAGAAAGCCGTCTTTTCTCTGTCAGATTCTTTTAAGGGAATCTGATGAAAGCCTGATTTCAGGTCCAATTTGTGAAATATTTATTCTGGCCCAGATTGGCGAGTATGGTAGTTATCTCTGGCATGGGATACTTGTCCGGTTTACTAACTTCGTTCAATTTCCTGCAGTCAATTACCATACGGTACTTCGGTCTCCCAGATGCATCGACTTTTTTGGTACGATCCAGACTGGTGTATTATAAGCGCATCTGGATTGGCGTCTTTCATCAATTTGTCTGTCTATTTCCTCTTTCAGTGCCATAGGATATGGGTACGATTTGCAATAAACTGGATTGTCAATTTTAGTGTCTAGCTTGGACTTCTGTTGTAAAGGTTAATTTTCGGTTCGGGTCAGCGAAAAGGTTGGCATATTCGTTAAGTCTAATTATGATCGCTCTGTCGTCGGGTGGTAAATGACACAGACGGATGTTGACGTTGCAAAGAGTCGTTACCTTTAGTTGTTTAAGAGGGAAGGTGAAACGATCGAGTAATGTAAGATATGATTTCCTAGTGAAGATTACAGCATTGAGCTTTCGCAATATGTCGCTACATATTAGACTTTGATGGTCTAGAGCAAGGCTAGAAGGAAGGTAGAACTTTTGCTTTTCAATACCGCACTTAAAATATCGATGTAACAGTGATGTGTTATGGACTTTTCCACCTACGAGTCAGCATAAAATGCCTGATTATTCTTGATGGGATTCTGAATATAATTTTGTCTAATGTGATTTTTATTTGATCCGGTATCCACTAAAAATTTACCGTTTCACCTCAGCAACACGAACAATGCCATAATTTCCTGGATAAACATTAGTCATGCGTCCCAGTGGCCATTTCAATGGTGGAGTGTTATCCTCCTGAATTACCACCATATTTCCTGGTTTGACGTTGGGAGATGATTTCTTCCATTTATGTCGAAGCTGAAGTTCTTGCAAGTACTCTTTTGACCATTGCTTCCAAAACTCTAGCTTCAGCCTTGATACAGGCTCCCATCTGGATAGCAAGGATAATTTTCGGGAGTCTGCGTCACTATCTATTGGAGTGGTAAGTGGCTCACCAATTAGGAAGTGTCCTGAGTCAGTGCCGTTAAATCGGATGGATCACTTGACATAGGTGTCAATGGACGGGAATTCAGTATTGCCTCGACTTCCACAATTACAGTTTCAAATTCTTCGTACGTTAGCGAAGCAGTACCCATACTTCTTACAAGAAGATGTTTTGCAGACTTTACTGCTGCTTCCCATAAACCTCCAAAATGAGGTGCTCTTGGTGGAATAAAGTTAAATTTGATTCCCTTGGAACTGGCAGCAGTCATTATATGTTCTGTGCGCCTGGTGAGTGAATCGCTTCAGCCAATTCTGATAGTTGATTCTTAGCTCCCACAAAATTAGTTGCATTATCTGAATATATGTTTTGACAGTGTCCACGACGAGCAATGAACCTTTTCAAAGCTCCAATAAATGCACTAGTCGATAGGTTAGATACAAGTTCCAAGTGTACTGTCTTAGTTGCAAAACAACAAAAAACTGATATGTATGCCTTAGTAGGGCGCTTGTCTCTTACTCTGTGATGTATCCAAAATGGACCACAGTAATCAACACCACTATTAATGAATGGACGAGCAGGAACTACGCGTGTCTGTGTTAGGTCGCCCATTATTTGTTGACACAATTGTGGTTTGGCCCTGGTACATCTGACGCATTTTTGGACAACAGATCGAGGTGTTATTTTTCCCTTCACCGGCCAAAACCGTTGTCTTACTGTGTTTAATAATGCCTGGGGTCCACAATGTTTGTTTTCCTAATGTAAAGAAATAAATAATAACTTCGTTATTGGGTCCTTGTAAGGGAGTACCATAGGTTGTTTAACATCTTCGTGAAGGTCTGAGTTCCCCAAGCGACCTCCAACACGTATGATACCCTTAGGATCCAAATATGGACTAAGAGCATTAATACAACTTCTTTTATCCACTTCGTGGCTTTTCTGCAACTGTTTGATATCGTCATAGAACTCAGATCTTTGAATCCTCCGAATGATGACGTATAGAGACTCATCTAACTCTTTTGGGGTGAGGGATATATGTGAATTTCGCTTATGTTTGGGAATTCTCGTGTTGTTTACAAATCGGAAAAAATATCCAATAATTCTTTGCAGACGTTTGAATGAACCTCCATGATGCACTTTGTATATGATTGCATCCTGCTCTACTGCGGTAGCTATAGTTGCCTTCTTCTCAATATCAGTGGGAATGGCTAAACTAGAATTATATTTTTGTGGCCACAAAGATTCCTTCCCATGAAGGAATAAAGGCCCGTGGAACCACAACTGGCATTTTGGCAAGTCTACTGCAGGAAGTCCACGTGACACAATATCTGCAGGATTATCTATGGATCTCACGTGGCGCCATTGATTACGAATGCTCAAAGATTGGATTGCTGATAATCTGTTAGCCACAAATGTCTTCAGAGAGGATGACTGAGCATTGATCCAGGATAAGACGATTTCAGAGTCAGTCCATAAATACACAGATTCGTTTTGAATGTTGAGATCTACTCGTACTCGTTGAGCAAGTTCTGCCGCGATGACTGCTGCACATAATTCTAGTCTGGGTAATGTTTGTCGCTTCAATGGCGATACTCGTGACTTTGCACACAATAATCGTACAATAATCCGGCCGTCTTTGAGTGAAGCTCGAATATATGCTACTGCACCATAAGCCTTTTCGGATGCATCTGCAAATACATGAAGCTGGATCTCTTTCGGAACATCGCCATCGAACATGTGTCTCGGCATTTTGAAATTGTTCAGACTGTATAGGTTGTCTCTTAGAGTTTTCCATTCTAAACAAAACGACTTAGGTAGACGATCATCCCAACATAATGAAGCTTCACAAAGGTTTTTGCTTTAACCACTGCAGGTGCTAATAGTCCTAGGGGATCAAATAATTTCGCAAGATTTGATGTGGCTGTACGCCTAGTAACTGTTTCATGTTCGTTAAACTTGACTTTAACACAGAAGTTATCACTCTGGGGCAAACAAAATAGTCCCAAAGTTTTGACTGTATCAGAACTTATAACATCGAAATCAAGATTAACTTCTTGATCAGCTTCTGGTATGTCTTTTAGTAGTTTCGGGTGATTGGCACACCACTTCTTCAGATTGAATCCATACTGTTTTAACATTTGTATTAATTCGTTTTGTGTTGTAATCGCTATGTTGTTATCTGAGCCACCAAGTCCATCATCAACATAAAAGTTATCCTTCAACATCTTAGAGCCGTATGGATATTTTATGGCATTATCTATTGCAACCTTCTGCAGACATTTGGTAGCAAGATAAGGTGTTGCTCTTGTGCCGTATGCTACCGTATTGAGCACATAATAGTCGATTGGCAGTGCAGAATCTTCCCTCCAGATTATTAATTGAAACTGATGATTACTTGGATGTATTAGTATCTGTCTATACATCTTTTCAATGACAGTAGTGAATACATATTTCGGAAAACGAAATCGAAGTAAAATGGCAAATAGAACGACTGGTCCAGTATACATTAGATCGTTCAGAGATAACCCAGTTGATGTCTTCGCTGATGCATCAAACACTACTCTTAGTTTCGTAGTTGTGCTATCTGGCTTTAGCACACAATGATGTGGAATGAAATATTTAGGATCCATTAGATCATCAATCTTGACTCGGTGCATGTGCCCAAGTCTTTCATAAACTGCACATATTGGGCGCGCAAATCTGAATTCTTCAGCAAACGTCGCTCTAAACCCATAAATCGATTGTACGCCATTGTATATGAATCCCCTAGCGCCTGTGGGATCTCTCGAAACGGCAAACTTACAACAAACCTACCGCTTTTATTGATTGCTACGTGGTGAGCAAAATGCGCTTCACATAGATTCTCTTCTGTGCTCATCGGTTTTGATGTTGACTCCCTTCATTTTTCCACAATCTTTCAATAGCTTCATCAAGCGACTTATCACTATCGAAAACTGCACAGGTGGACGTTGACAAACATCTTTCAGTATTATTGTTTCGCAGAGAACCTCCCACGATCCACCCGAGAGCAGTATTTTGAAGAACTGGTAGATTGTCTGAGAGTTTTGTAGTGCCAGGTTGCATCAAACTGAAGAAAACCTCTGCTCCAAGTAGAATGTCTATCTTACTTTGTTTATTGAAGTGCGGGTTTGCCATTTTAATATGAGGTGGCAAATTCCATTCGGATATATCTATATGGTGATTCGGTTGTGGAGGAATTATTGTAGGCTATATTGCTTCCAAATTTGTTATGTAGCACCCATCTGAGGACGCCATTTCAACATTTACCCGATGAGTCGCTCGTTTTCTAGTCTTTCCAACTCCATCAATATCAAGCGAAGCTTCCATTGGTGAAATGCACAGGTTCTGAATCAGTCGTTCACTTATGATGTTTATTTGTGAACCAGAATCTACAATCGCCACGCATTCTTGCTTGATACCATTGGGGGCCTGAATAATGACTCTTGCAGTAGCTAGCATCGCATACGCCTCGCGTACAACAAAAGTCTCCGCTGCGGCCGAAGATACTATTGGTACGTTTGGCAAAATTGTCGTTTGTTCAGACCTTATTGGAATATGAAGCAGACTGTTGTGCTTCTTCCCACACTTCCTACACGAAGATCCTTGGCAATTGTTTGACGCATGACCACTCTTCAGGCTATTGAAACATAATCTTCTTGATTGGGCAAATCTGACCCTATCTGTTTCGCTCAATTTTACGCACATGTAAATAATATGGTCTATGGCACCACACATTGCACATTTTGAGTTTGTCTTTTCTTTTGTTACAATCGATGACACTGCCTTAGTCGAAGTGTTTCTATCTTTCTGGCCTACAGCATCCATTGTCTGGAACTGGTGTTCCAAAAACTTCAACAAAGTTTCAATTTTCGGTGTTTCTTTCGGATTATGTAACGACTGCTCGAATCGAATATGCAAACTTCTATCCAATTTCCTTATGAGGATTTGGACTACTATTGGATCCCAGGAATCTGTTTCCACACCCACGTTATTCAAAGCCAGTAAACACTCCCTTGTTGTGTCATGTAGTCCTTTTATGGCGATCGTATTTGAAGTAGCATTTGGTTGTGCTAATATCTTGTCTATGATAGTAGCTACGATAACCCTTTTATTATCGTACCTTTCTTTCAGCATCGACCATGCCGAGTTGTAGTTGACGCATGACCATTCTTCAGGCAATTGAAACATAATCTTCTTGATTGGGCAAATCTGACCCTATCTGCTTCGCTCAATTGCTTGAATTTTGCGCACATGTAAATCATATGGTCTATGGCAATACACATTGCACATTTTGAGTTTGTCTTTTCTTTCGTTACAATCGATGACACTGCCTTAGTCGAAGTGTTTCTATCTTTGTGGCCTACAGCATCCATTGTCTGGAACTGGTGTTCCAAAAACTTCAACAAAGTTTCAATTTTCGGTGTTTCTTTCGGATTATGTAACGACTGCTCGAATCGAATATGCAAACTTCTATCCAATTTCCTTATGAGGATTTGGAATACTATTGGAATCTGTTTCCACACCCACGTTATTCAAAGCCAGTAAACACTCCCTTGTTGCATTTGGTTGTGCTAATATCTTGTCTATGAGAGTAGCTACGGTAGCCCTTTTATTATCGTACCTTTCTTTCAGCATCGACCATGCCGAGTTGTAGTTGGCTTCAGTGGTCGTCAAATGACTGATCAATCTTTCAGCTTCTCCGACTACATGCGATTTCAGGTACCACATCTTCTGAATTGCCGGTATGCTTGTATTATGAACCATCGTTAAAAACAGGTCATAAAATTGGCACCATTTGCCATAATCGCCGTCAAATTTTGGGATTGTAATTTTTGGAAGGGTCACTGATGAAGGGTTCATTGGTTGAGAAGCTAGTTCGGTATTCGAACTGTCTACAATAACTTGGAGACTCGTAATTTACTCAAGAATCAGATTCACTAATTTTTCATAATCCTCGTGAATCGTTGTCGTGGCTGCCACAGAATCGGGTAGTAGTTCCATTGTAGCGTCGTACAACTGCTCCAGGTGTCTTCAACGGCTATCAATAGTGTGTATCTGCACTTTGCATAACTGTGGAGATGCATTTGCAGGTGAAGTGCTCTCCACATATGATCGTAACGTATTCATATTTATTTGGAATTTCCTTATTAGCCGGGCTACTTCGTCTGTAAACCCTCCGGAACAAGCTCCAATATTTGTTCCGAGAACATCATCAACTGTCTGTTGATCTATACTCATTTGTTTTGTTTTTTGTCTCAATCTATCGGCCTCTGACTGGAATAGGGCAAGGAACTCCTGTGCAAGCGACCGCACCTTCTTGTAAAACCCAGTTTCGAAATAGTCAACACCTTCCTTTGCCATAACCGCCATCGAAGTTTTCCGTCATTTCCATCAAATCTAGCCCAATCCTCAGACAGAGCTCGATATCTTGCTTCGTAATAGGAATAGGAAAAAACAAAAGAATTATATTACAGTACAATACTAAACATTAAATGAGCCAAAATCTAACAATCTCCAGGATGATAAAATGCTTTTTCATATCTGCGAACTTTTCCTATTCAAATTTCTCTTCTGAAATGGTCTGTACGTAATTGGTCTGTCTGTTATTCCCAATACTTTGAGGTTGGGTAATTCCTTTAATCCTTTAATTGAATTCATTTCCGTTTCACTATCTCCTTCAAAGTACATTTTATACCTTTGAGTATTAATTGCTATCTCTTGTCTTTCATAGTCAATTATGGAATTATTTTGGTTACCTAAAATTCCGTCAAAATATTTGTGAAATATTTATAGTCTGAATGTTGTGTCTGTCTTTATATTAATTTGTATTGTACCTTTGGGGAAGTACGCATTACGATTAGTCGTGATGACACCTGCTGCTGTCTGTATAATTATAGGAGGATATGTATTCTTTATATATTGGGTGGACAATGGTCCTCGCATAACAAATTTTCCGCATAACCAGTATCCATTAAAAGTCTGGTTTTTCTTAGTTTTCCTCTAAGCAAGATATAGGGAAGTCCGGCGGTTCTTCCGTCTGAACAAACCGAAAAATTTCGGATCTAATATCTATTTGATCATACTCACTTGGATTATATTCCTCATATCGATTGAATTCATTGCAATAATCACATTCATTGGATTGGAATTATTACTATCACTTTTTCTATTATAATAATAATTATCATAATTTTGCTTACCAAATCCTTTTTGCTGGTGGTGTTTGGAATCTTGTTTGTTGGGATGTATCCACATCCATTGGTTTTGGCTTTGTCTGTATTGTTGATGCTGCGTCTTGAATGGTTGTTGTTGCTGGGACCTGAAGGTTTGTTGTTGGGGTCTAAAGAGTTGTTGTGGTTTTACTTGTTGCTGCTTGAATTGTTGTTGTTGCTGGGGTCTAAAAGGTTGTTGTGTTGGTTTGGTTTTCTCCTGATTGAGGAATCCGGCTGAACTTAATTCGAGGCCCTGCCTCTTCCATAGTGTAGGGTTTTAGAGCACATAACAGTGTCCTCGTGAATGGGAAGACGGGTGATAAATGTTTGCAGGGCAACTTGGATATTACTATTGACTTCATTTATTCTGTTTCCTGGCCACACTTTTGAATTCAAAATTGCTAGTTTGTGCTGGATAAAGTTGTAAAAGTCCATCACTGCTCCTTTGAATTGAGCTCTTCTCAATTCTTGATAGAGTTGGTCTACTGTGGAAAAACCACTAAAGTTTGTATTTAACATCGCCTTGATATCTGCCCACAGGGTTAAATGGGGATGAATCTCCATGGCTTTCCTTGCTTTCCCAGTTAGTTTGGACTTCACAATGTTCATGCACATTCTTTGTGCTTGTTCGTTGTATAATCTTAATGTGGGGCATAGTATGTAATAGTATTGGAGAGAGCAACGAAATAACACTGAAAGAAAAGATTTTTCCATTCATTTTATTTAGTCGTCAACGAGATAGCGACGAAAGCACATGTGTGGCGGGTGTCGTCATTTTTTTCTGTTTCTGGGAAATGTAAAATTAATGAATGTACATATTTTAGTAATACTCTTGATAAATGCATTTATTTTAGTAATACTCTTGATGAATGTATATATATAATACATACATACGTAATTATAATAAAAAAAAGAAAATGAAAATTATAGTTTTTTTTTCATGAAATAAATTTCAAAATTATTTACGTCAACCCAAAACATTTTGGTAGAAAATATTTTTCATTTAGATTAATTTACCCATTCCTTCAACTTTTTTATAAAAAGTTTCTTATACATTTTAAATTGTTTTTCTTTTTCTTCTCCCTGCAAAAAATTCATGTCTTTATGAACAGTTTCATAATATTTTTTTTTAAATTATATTTCTTATTTTTTTAAATGTCTTATATCAAATAACACATTGCATGTCATCAAAAGCATTTTGTAACATAAAATACTTTTCAAATGACATCATGAACATATCGCAATAATTTCAGTTTATGTGTTCACTATCAGCAGTCTCGATCACCATTAAATGTAAATAAGAAACAGAACTTCGGCCAGTGTAGCTTGTCTCTCCCACTCATATTTCTGCTTTCCTATTGGTTGATTGACGATCAAACAAAAGAGCGTAAGAATACGTGTGAGTTGAAATTGCTGAAATTAGCCACTACTGGGCATCTATGATGTGGGGATAATATCATCTACATTTGTTATGAAGGAAGTTAAGTCTTCCTTTTCCCATCGAACTCTCTTAATTTCTGTATGTATGTTAGGGGATTGATGCCTAAGGTTCTTAGGCCGCCGTTATTTGCCGCTGCGCCCAAGGCTGCATTTCCTGTTTGTACTGGAGGATTCATTTTATTGATAAAAATATTTCTTCTTAATATTAACTATATATCCTTTGACACAAGATTAAGTTTTTAGTGTTAGTTATTTTTATATCAACTGTATATCCTTTTACACAGGATTGTTCCACTTTGTTCTTTTACACAGAACAAAAAAATGTTGTTTTTTATTTTTGTATCCTTTTTCACAGAATTATTTCACTTTGTTCTTTTACAGAGAACAAAATTAAAATTTATATTTCTGTCCGTAGGACGTTTCACGGATACCAAAACGACTGCGCCAATTTTAGTCCTTGATAGACTATTTGAGTATTTAAAAAAGATCAAGGAGATAAAATATCCTTTTGATTATTTTTTTATGGAGCTTTAACTCTCTTTTTAGTTTCACCGAAAAATGGTCTTAACTTTTTAAAAGAACCTGACACCGGGTGAGCCCGATAAAATTAAACACGTTTGGATGGT
This sequence comes from Haematobia irritans, assembly GCF_050003625.1. Classification (NCBI taxonomy): domain Eukaryota; kingdom Metazoa; phylum Arthropoda; class Insecta; order Diptera; family Muscidae; genus Haematobia; species Haematobia irritans. The sequence continues at coordinate 71,296,958 of NC_134398.1, read as the reverse complement.
TTGATGATATGATCAAAACTGAACTTTATTTGTTTAAGTAAAATTATTTATATTTAACATTCGGAAATATGATTATGCTAAAGTGGTGTCTTATCACCACTTTCAGTCTTTTATTTTTATGAAATTGGAATCTTTATCCTTTGTTCTTTTTATTGTAAATTTTTATTGACCGGAAACATGAACAGATTTAATTGTCTGGAAATAAGAATGCTATATTAAAATAATACTATCGATCATGTGATCGGTTGTGAATATGATTATTACAGTATGCAACATGAGTCTCTGCTATATTCTATTAATGGAAAGACAGTTTATGCTGGGTTATAACAGCTGTGCCCAAGGTAGTATTTCCTGCTTGTATTGGAGGATTCATTTTGTTGATAAAATTTTTTCGAGTTTTGTATAACGAATTAGTTCTTAATATTAATTAATTTTATATCTTTTTACGCAGGATTAGTTTTTTATGTTAATTAATTTTATATCTTTTTACACAGGATTAGTTCTTAATGTTAATTATTTTCAATTAAATTTTTGTTTTTCATATGTTATATCCTTTTACACAGGGTTGTTTCACTTTGTTCTTTTACACAGAACAAAACTTTTTTTATTTGTTCTATCCTTTTACACAGAATTATTTCACTTTGTTCTCTTTTTTTGTCCGTAGGACGTTTCACGGATACCAATACGAATTGGTATCCTACCGACTGCGCCAATTTTAGTCCTTGATAGACTATTTAGGTTAAAAAAAATCAAGGAGATAAGATCTCCTTTTGATTCTTTTTTATGGAGCTTTAGCTCTCTTTTTAGTTTCACCGATTAAATGGTCTTAATTTTTTTTAAAGAACCTAACTCCGGATGAGCCCGACCAAATTAAACACGTTTGGATGGTTTGATGATATGATCAGAACTAAACTTTATTTGTTAATGTAAAATTATATATATATTCAACATTCGGAATTAATTGGTCGGAAATATTAATATATTTAATTGTTTAAATAAGAAGCTAGATTAAAATAATATCAATGATCATGTCATCGGTTGTGAAATATGATTATTACAGTATGCAACATCTTCTATGTTCTATTTGAACAAAACAAGTGGGCTATGGTAACCAGGTTGTAGGGGGGTGACTCCAACTCAGTGAGTGATGGCAGTGATGGAGTGCGGCGAGAAGACTAGACGGTTGTTGTGGACTGTATCATAGGCCTTAGAGACAACCTCACCAGAGAAACGATTTCCTATTTGTGGAAGACAATGTGAGTAACTTGTGGGGATAAATTCTCTCGGGGAATGAGATCAATCCACACAAGTATAAGTACACAAGTAGAGGAGACAGAAAAATAAAACCCAAGTCGATTAGTTCAAGTTAGTGTTTATTGTTGATGATGAAGTTCCTCACCAATGATGTTGATCCGGTTATAGTGGTTAACAAAGAGTGGAAACATTTTAAGTTACAACCTACCAAGAAATCTTTTTAGTACAATTTAATTCATTTTGTTTGACATTTACATTTATGTTCTAAGACTAAAGAGTTCATTTCAAATATTTTCAAACTATAATTTAGAAGTTATTGTAATTCAAAATGGACGTTACATTTTAATTCGAATTTAAATATTCAAATATTTTGATAAGTATAAAGCTGTAGCTTTATACATGGCGCCGGGCCTAAATTGTGGTTGGACCATGGCTGGCGCAAAGGACTGACGCTAACGAATGAATCGCAACTGATAAAAGTCGATGATCTACTTGTGGATTATCGCGCTTTTTGTTGGTGGTTTTCCGTTGGCTATTGTTGCTTTGCCCTTGTTGACGATTATGTTTCTTTTTCGCTGGTGAGTTTTGTTGACGATGATGTTGTTGCTTAGCTCGTTCTCGATTTTGAGTGGATGGAGAAACAACTGGACGATGTGGATGCAACATGGTGTGATGATAATTGTGACATTTTTTGCATTTATTTTTTGACGTACATTTTGAAACCGTGTGGCTCTTTGCGAGGCAATTTATGCAATACTTATGGAGTCTTACCGTCCTACTCCTTCCCAAAGGCGTCATTTGTCGAAATCTGGGACAGACTCGAATGCTGTGAAATTCCTTGCATAGCTTACAACGATAAGTATCTGAAGTGCGAGTGGTTCTGTAAAAGGAAAAGTTAAAAGTAGTGTTATTATGAATGCGGTCTCTCCCAAAGGGAAGATCGCAGATTATGTGAAAAGTGGCTTTATTGAACGGTGTTATCAGAATTGAAAAACGGTAGGTGACACAACTTTACTATAGGACGGCTAATGAGTCCGGTTGCGGTTCGAACATCCACTATTCGTACTCTACCATCTGGGCCAAAGTGGGTTTGTTCAATGCGACCGAGTCGCCATTCATTTGGGGGAAGCAAATCATCTATTATTACTACTAAGTCTCCCAATTTGATGTTTGGAGTCGATTGCTCCCATTTGTATCGCTTTTGTAGCGATTTGAGATAGTCATTTTTCCATTGTATAGCAAATTGGTGATGTAAAGCTTTAAGCTTTGTCCACCTATTAACGAGTGATAAATTGTCCATACATGCTTCCGGTAACGATAACATCGGAGCGCCTTTTAAAAAGTGACCTGGGGTGAGAGCTGTTAAGTCGGACGGGTCTTCCGAGATCGCACTAATGGGACGAGAGTTAAGAACACCCTCTATTCGAGCTAAAATTGTGGCAAATTGCTCATATGTGAATTTATGAGATCCAGCAACTCTTTTAAAATGGTGTTTGAAGCTTTTCACAGCAGCCTCCCAGAGGCCGCCCATGTGTGGCGCGTGAGGAGGAATAAAACTCCATTCAAACCCATGAGATACGTATTTATCCGAGATGTCATCTGAAGTGCATTTGATAAATTTTGAAAATTCTCTTAGGAGAATTCTACTAGCGCCTACAAAATTACGTCCATTATCTGATACTACCCTTCTGGGTAGGCCTCGCCTCCCAACAAACCGAGCGAAAGTTGCCCCAAATGCTGCTGATGACAAATCGGAACAAGGTTCCAAATGTATGGCCTTCGTGGCGAAGCATACGAAAACTGACACATAACCTTTCACAAGGGGACTCTTTCGCAAATAAGAAGACTTGAGTTCAAAAGGGCCGGCGAAATCAAGACCAGTGACATGAAAGGGTGGTGTAATGGTGCACCTGTCTAATGGTAATGGGGCCATGATTTGAGAACATGGTTTTTGTTTGAAAATTGTACAAGTTTTGCACTTTCGAATAATGGATTTGACTCTGGTTCGTAATCTAGAAATGTAGAATTCGGTCTGAACCATTCTACACATTAGAATACAATCGGCGTGTACTAAAAAACCGTGAAGATGCACCAGGTATAAATAACAAAGCCTGGAATTACCGGATAGAATAATTGGATGGCTTTCACTGTACGGAAGAGAAGAATGGGATAACCGGCCATTAACACGGAGAATGCCTTCTTGGTCGATGAATGGGTTGACATGTCTCAAAGAACTTTCTTTGGGTATAGGAATACTGAGTAAAATAGCGTCGTACTCCTGTTTAAAGTAGCGTTTTTGGCTTAGGATTATTAATCTTCTTTTTACGAATGCGATCTCCTTATGGGTAAGACAGACTGTAGAGTATGAAACATTCCTAAAATTTCTACGATACGTGGAATCATAAAACCGAAACACATATGATAGCACACGGAGTGCCTTTGTATACGATGAAAATCTATCTAAAATATCCCAATGTTCTAAGGAAGCATGCAAGGTTTGCACCTTCTTTGCAGTTTCTGGTGTGGTTACTGGGCTTCGTTTTGGCCAAGTGTCCGGTGGGTTTGCGATCCATGAAGGTCCATTCCACCAAAGTAAATTGTTACACAGGTCTTGCGGCCTACAGCCTCTTGTACCTATATCGGCTGGATTGTCATGTGTAGGTACATGCCGCCACTGAGCTTTGGGAACGAGTGTGTGTATCTTTGATGTGCGATTTGCCACGTAGGTCTCCCAAGACCATGGTGGTTTTGAGAGCCAACCAAGAACGATGGACGAATCTGTCCACAATACAATGTCTGTGTGCTTAAAATCAAATTTGGAAACCACATATTTCACAAGCCTTGCAAGTAACTCTGCTCCATTGAGTTCCAAGCGGGGCAAACATACAGTTTGCAAGGGTGCAACTTTACTCTTGGCAACTAAAAGGTTTGAGAAGACTGTGTAATCCGAGGACTGAATCCTGACATAGACGCATGCACAGTAAGCTGCCTTAGAAGCGTCTGAGAATCCATGAATCTGGACACGATCGGATGGCATATACTGTATCCAACGGGGAATTCGAATTGAGCTTATGTGCTCGAAATCTAAAAGTAATTGTTCCCATGAATGGCAAGAGTCTTTACTTAATGTCTCATCCCATCCTGATCCCTCCAACCACAATTGTTGCATCAAAATTTTGGCTTTTATTATTATTGGTGTTATCCACCCAGCCGGGTCGAAAAGTTGGGCTACCGTTGACAGTACCTTTCTCTTTGTCACTTGCGTGGAATTTTGCACCGGTTTCATAGCATATTCAAAAGAATCTGTTAGGGCATTCCATTTGATGCCAAGTGTTTTTGTCGAACTTGCCTCGCCAAGGCGCAAAAAGTCTAAGTCGTATAAATCTTCCGGTGGTAAATGATCCAAAAGCTGAGAATCGTTGGCTGTAATTTTTTTCAGCGGGAACCCAGCAGAAGATAGGGTTAATATGAGCTGAGATTGCAGTAGCTTGGTTTCATCAATTGAAAAGCCACCTGACAAAATGTCATCAACATATGTCTCTTTTCGCAATATAGACGCTACATTAGGGAACTGTTGCTCACAGTCAGAAGCAAGTTGCTGTAGGGTACGTATGGCTAGATATGGAGCGCAATTTAAGCCAAACGTAACTGTGTTAAGCTGGTAGTCTTTGACAATACCATTGGGAGAGTTTTGGTGTAAAACTCTTTGATATGGGCGATCATTGGGATGTACGAGGATTTGCCTGTACATTTTTTGTATGTCTCCGCAGAAAACATACTTATATTGTCTCCAATTCAGAACCGTAGATATTAAATCGGTCTGGAGCGTAGGTCCCGTTAAGAGAACATCATTTAAGGAAAATCCTGATTTGGATTTTCGGGAGGCATTGAACACAATCCTGACTTTTGTGGTTTTGTGTTCGGGACGCACCACGGCGTGATGAGGAAGATAAAATGAACTATACTTGCCATTCGAAACTATTTCTTTATTGGATGTTTCCTCCATATGCCCTAAAGTAATGTATTCGTTGAGAACCGAATTGTATTCGGTTTGGAGGTCGGAATCTTTGGAAAGTGTTTGCTCCATTCTAGTAAGCTGCCCAAGAGCAAGAAATCGGGATGACCCTAGATATATAGAATCCGGAAATTCTCTCTTGAAAGGCAATCGCACAACATATTTTCCGTCAGATTGACGGGTTGTGGTTTTCGAATAAAGTTCCTCGCAATATTGATCGTCTTCTGAGAGAGGACGCGAAAGTGGGACCTCTTCGCTTTCCCAAAATGTACGTAAAATCTCCTCAAGAGAAGGAGATTCAGATGGGACCACGTTAGTTGTAAAAACATGCACTTCTTCCGCTTCCATGGGGCCACTAAGGACCCATCCGAAAACCGTGTTATATGCGGACGTGTCACCACAGACATTCTTCCTAACACCGTCTATATTTATGAAGCGTTCGGAGTCGTTTCCCAATATGAGATCGATTTGTGCAGATTTGTTGAAGTTTGGATCCGCCAAATCGATATCATGAAGATCGCGTGGATTCGGGACAGTGAAAGATCGAGCTGGTAATCGTTGTGTTACCTTTGGCAGAACTATGGCATTTATCGAGAACTTTAAATCATAACGATACGAGTATAAACAAATTTCGCACTCCTTATTGGCAGTCTGGTTCTGACCACCTATACCAAATATTTCAAATTGAGCCCTTCTTGAGGGAATATGCAAAAGTTGCATGAGTCTCTCCGATACAAATGTTCGCTGTGAGCCCGGGTCTATGAGAGCTCTAACCGTAAATAATTCGCCCCTCAGAACTATCTGAACCAAAGCAGTTCTGAGTAAAATGACTTCACTGTTTGAAGCATAATTTACATGCACCTGGGTGTTTTGGTTCGAAGAAGACGGTTGGTCTTCCGTGGATATCCCATCCGACTGCCCATTATTGTCGGTGGTTCCACGTTCTTTCCCTGCACCAGGCTTATTCGCCACCATACTATCGGATTCATATCTTCTGTTCAAATGCAATAAAGAATGATGAGTTTTATGGCAGATTATGCACGTATTCTTGCTTTTGCATTTCTGCTTAAGATGATTGGGAGAAAGGCAGTTGTTGCACAATTTCCTTTTGAAAGCAAAATCAACCCTTTCCTGTTGAGATAATCTTCGAAATTTCTGACATACCCGTATGGAATGATCGGAATCGCATAATGGGCATGAAAAGCTCAGCTTCTCCTGTGATGAGTATGTCTGAATCCCTTGTGTGTTAGGCGACGCTATACTATATCTATCCTTCGTTGACTTGATACTAGATAATCGCTCGACAATTTCAAATCTGTTAACTAAATTCATCCAGTTGGGACCACATGGGCAACTCAGTATGGGATTTTAGGGATTCTTCCCACAAAGAGAGAGTCTTATCGGGAAGCTTTGTCGAGATTAAGTAAATAAGAATGGGATCCCAATGCTCAGTATCAACTGCCAGAGCTTTAAGGGTTGACAAACAATCATTTACCGTAGATTGTATCCTTTGAATGGAATCGCTCGTTTCAACTGAGGCTACAGGGATATCAAAAAGTATTTTCAGTTGGTTATCAACCAACACGCGTTTGTTCTCATATCTCGACTTCAGAGCTCCCCATGCCAAATCGAAATTTTCATCGCAGAGTGGGTAACGCTTCACTATCGCGCCAGCGGGGCCCTGAGTCTTATTCCTCAGATGATACAATTTTTGGGCCCTTGTTAGTTTTGGGTGGTTTACGTAGACCGCCGTGAACATGTCACGAAAAGACGGCCATTCTTCGTAACCTCCCTTAAAAACTTCGGTGTCACATGGGGGAACCTTGATGTAAATTCCAGAGGACTCAGCCTGTTGATTATCAGTCAAACTAAGTCGTGGACTAGGGAACTCATTTGGGCTTATGGCCAATCTGGATGCCTCACTTCGAGGATTGGACGAAGCTGTGATCTTCATCATATCCAAAAGTCGCGATCTACCCACATAGTAGGTCTCTAAGCATATGTTATAATTAACACTGGCATTTTCCTTAAGATTTTTAGGAGTGTCTAAATCAGGCGATAGCATTACGGTTTCATAGGACATTTGAACCTTACGCCATCTCTGATCCATATCTTCCAATCTCACTTGCAGTAAAGACTCCGTCTGCTCAATGATATTGAGTTTTTCTATGGCAGAACACAAAATGATCATTTGATCACAATCTAATAAAAATTTGTCGTGCTTTAACGACGTTTCCTCTGTGATGGAGGTATGACTCTTTTCCGATGGCTCTGTCATCGTGTTTCCAAACTGGCAGTTGTGACACTAATGAAACAGTCCCCTATGTAACGACTTTCAAAGGAAAGGAAAAAAGGATACAGTAAACTGTCAAACAATGAAATTGATTTGAATTTTAAATTAACCCAATTATTACAAATCACTGTCTCAAGAATATATGTATCCAATAGTCCCATGCAAGGCGACTACCTCAAACAACTAAATTGTCCAGAATTTTAAATAAAACCCCAACTGCCACGAATCGCATTGATTTAAAAATATATGTGTTCAGTCGTTCTATGTAGGTTTAATAATAAACCAATTAAGCAGCGTTAAACCTTCTTTCGCAAGCAAGATTTCTAATGATGGTGCATAGTTTGTTTTCCCGTAGGGTGACTATGAAACCTTTGATACCGGTTCCTAAGAAGCTCCCCTGATATTTCGAGGGCGATATACGAAAATTTAATACAAATAGTCCCCGAGGGCCACAAAGCGAATTTTACCAAAATTTCTCTAGTATTGGCAGTGCGAATTTAAAAGATCTCATATAGTTTTATATAGGGTGACTATGAACCTACAATGGCGATTCTTAAGAAGCCCCTCCCTGATGTTGCGAGGGAGATATACAAAAAACGAATAGTTTCCGAGGTTTTCACCGAATTCCTTAGTAAAATCCCCTTGATATCGAGAGCAAATTTTTACTGGATTTTGTATAGTTTTGTGAAGGGTAACTATGAACCTGTAAGACTGACCGTAACGAAAATTTCCTCTGGTACTGGGAACAAGATTAAAAAAAAATTGGTATAGTTTTGCGTAGGGTAACTATGAACCTATAATACTGATTTTTAACGAAAATTTCTCCGGGTTCTTGGAGCAAGATTTTCAACTAGTGAAGTATAGTTTTGTGTAGGGTGACTATACAACCTGTGCCGTACTACAATTTCCCAGACTAGCGGGACTAAGAGAGGGTTCCATAAATGCGATTTCATTTATTAAGTGAGACCAACAATATGCTCATTTACAACTGATAACGAGAAGTTTAACTTAAATAGAACACTGGTGCATATTCAATAATAATGACCAATGACTACAAGTCCACAGAAATTCTTTAAAATTTTGTTACCACGTATAGAATTGTATATATCAAATTGTAATTTATAATTATTGATTGTATATATATTATATTGATTGTATATATATTATATAATATATATTGCATATATATTCATTAGTATTGTATTTATTAAATTTGTTATCCTCACATAAATATTCGCCGATTTTACTTTGTTATATTCGTTACTGTATTTAGAAAAATTTTATAATTGTAAATAACATTTCCCCTTAAAGTCTGCTTTACGCTTCCATGCATAATTTAATCGCTGTTGTTGAGTTTGTTCAAATAAATAAACTTAAACCATGTTTTTCTTCAATTTCAACACGCAATTTACAGAATCATGTTTTCCCGAGTGCATATATATCACCGTATATATGTCCTTTCCAAGAATAACTTGTACGTGAGAAATCCGAAACACTATACGTGTTCCACTTTCTTGAATGGTATACTCTTGCGATGGTATACTCCTTACTCTTACGATTTGACGATATTGATGCTGTCTTTTAAATTAAATAATTTCTCCTTAGCTATTGCCTTGTAATGTACCGAATAAATTTCTCGAGCGTATTATATGAATGTACTCGTATGTGAACACAAATTTAACACTGTACGTGTTCTCTCTTAAATAAACCTTTGTGGACTACACTCTCTTAAATTTTATTGATTTTGTTTATGTGGTGAAGGGGAAGAGCGCAAGGTCTATGTATGTGTTTAATATTGAGCGTGATAATTTTGTATATTAGAGTGGGTTAGTGCAATAAAAAATTAATAAAAGTTACCTTGGCAATGATGAATTGTTGATAAGTTTTCTTTGCTTTTCATTAAATATTTTTCTATTTTAAGTTTAAACGAACGACATTTTAATTTTCCGTTTTAATTCACTTTTCGTTTTGGTTTTTCGATTTGATAAACATTTTGAAATATTTTCACACTTTCTACTTCCTTGAATAAAACTTATAAACTCATGTGTCTCAGAATTTTAAATTAATGCTGTTTCTTTTCCCGTTTTTTTCTTTTGTTAAATCAGGAGGTGGCAGAAATTAAAGGCAAATTAGCGAAAAGTAAACACAGAAATTATGTAGGCCGTATGTTTTGCAACATCTCATGAGATATAACTTCCCGATTCAGATCTATACTTTTGTGGATGTTTCTCCCACAGTATTTAATAATGTATGTGTACAAAGTAGTACTCATGAGAGATATAGTTATTACACTTTATGGGAACGTTGGAATAGAACGCTAAAAATATTACCATATATGGCTAGAAAGTGAAGCGAAAGATGAATGCAGAAAATTTTAAACTTCAGAAAAGAAGAACGAAATGAATTTAAAGAATAAGGGACATAATAAAAAACTGGTTTGCATGTGTATTTTACAATGCGCTTTCTTAACATGCAACTTGAATATTACGTAATATGCGTATAGCGGAATTTGTGACTTGACAAAATTTTGTATGCTCGTTTCTTCTTTAAAAATTATAACGGTTTACTCTTTTTTGGTTTCCCTTTTTTTGGGTGGACATTAATTTCGGTTTGCCAAGACTGAAAAAGATTATGTAATAATATTTGTAGGTTTTTTACATAATACGGCATTTACAATAAACTTAATTTTAATTGTTTTTCCCGTCTTTTTTTAAGTTTCAAAGTTTTCACTTTCACTTTTGCTTTTTCGATTGTCGATGTTAAAATTTTTCATTATTTAAAATTACATCTTATACTGATTTCGACACAAATCATAGGTAATTCTTATCATAAAATTTTCTGAAAATTATTAATTCTTAATTCGCACTAAACCTCTGCACACGTTTTCAATTTTATACTTTGTTATTTACGCCTTAACCACATAAACTAACAATAATCATCCGATCAATAATTTCAAGCAATTAAGCTTACCGACACCGTGATCATACTGACTTGAGCTTGGGTTGTATCATCTTCGTTTACCTCATTGTTCCTTCTTGTGAGATATTTGCCTCTGCTGCTGAATTCTCTATTTCTCTTTGCGAGAGGACCATGAACAAAACAAGTGGGCTATGGTAACCAGGTTGTAGGGGGGTGACTCCAACTCAGTGAGTGATGGCAGTGATGGAGTGCGGCGAGAAGACTAGACGGTTGTTGTGGACTGTATCATAGGCCTTAGAGACAACCTCACCAGAGAAACGATTTCCTATTTGTGGAAGACAATGTGAGTAACTTGTGGGGATAAATTCTCTCGGGGAATGAGATCAATCCACACAAGTATAAGTACACAAGTAGAGGAGACAGAAAAATAAAACCCAAGTCGATTAGTTCAAGTTAGTGTTTATTGTTGATGATGAAGTTCCTCACCAATGATGTTGATCCGGTTATAGTGGTTAACAAAGAGTGGAAACATTTTAAGTTACAACCTACCAAGAAATCTTTTTAGTACAATTTAATTCATTTTGTTTGACATTTACATTTATGTTCTAAGACTAAAGAGTTCATTTCAAATATTTTCAAACTATAATTTAGAAGTTATTGTAATTCAAAATGGACGTTACATTTTAATTCGAATTTAAATATTCAAATATTTTGATAAGTATAAAGCTGTAGCTTTATACACTATTAATGGAAGGTAGTTTATGCTGGGTTACAACAATAGCATTATGTGTATTAGTCTCTGCATAATTTAAATGTTCTAAATGAGGCGCTATGAGTCTTCTTTGGATTATGGCCTAAGGCAGTATAATTTTGATGCCTAGCTTCCAATATTAACTTAAACGTGTGTCCGGGTTTCTCGCAAAAAAATTTTTTTGGTGGTTCTGGTAGATTTCCTTTAAACACATTATGTAACCTGTTTCTTAATTTGTACATGTCGTAATAGTACTTTTCAATAATGGAATTTAACCCCCCAAGTTTTGAGTTTATCCATAAGTTCCTGTCCAGTCTCCTTTTCTCCAAAGTGAGACATAAGTACGTCTTTTATGTGCGCCCAACTAGTAATAGCACCATGGCTGTATAGCACTTCCCTTGTTTTTTCTATATTTTTTCTATACCGGAATAAAATATTTATATTGCTTTCCTGAAGGCAATATGGATTCTATTTGAGAGAAAAAATCTGGAAGCTCATTCTGATCAGTTCCATCGAACGTAGGAATTTCTATGATACAATTTAACATGAGATTGAATTGTTGTACAATATTTGACTTCATTTTCAGAGAAAGAAAACAATTACAAACAAAAGGAATGAACAATAAGAAAACCGATGTGACTTTTCACGAGGCTGTGTAGGAAAATTTTCAGTTTGTTCCAGGTTTGAACTATAGATTCAAAATTTTGTCGATTGATTTTTGTTCTGACCCTACTTTGAGTGAATAAATTTAATTGGTTGATTGTCAGTTAGAAATTTGAATCTTCTTATATTTTTTGCGAATAAGCGATTTTGGTTAATCTGAGGGTCAGGGTGTCCTGCCAATTGGAGATTACTCATATTTATTTGAATATTATCAACTCCATTGGTTCGAACTAACTGAACACATTTTCTGCAGAGTTTCCTGTTGTTGGTCGATGGAAATTACCCGAATTAATTTCCCTATAATTGTTATAATTATTATCTCTGTAATCATTATTATTATTTCCTTTATAATTATTATATTCTCTATGATAATTGTTTTGCCTATATTGCTCGGAAATTTGTAATTATAGGGATGATACAGATTTTTGTTTGTATAATGGTTAGAGACATTATTATAACATTATATTTTGTCGCATTTATAATTGTCAATATTTTCGTTTAGTTTTTCACAAAAAAATTTGTTCACTAAAAGATTTTGTTGGTTTTTGTTTCTATTTGGTTATTGACACAGGATGTATTACTATCCTGTTCCTTGATTTTCGTTGTTCCGTTTACAATTGAGAGAAAAAATAAAATCCTCTGCGTGCATTTTTATTGTCCTTTTGCAAAATCCTCCTTTTATAATAGCGATTTCTTAATGATGGTGGGACTGTACTCAGAATTGTTTTTTTTTTAGTTTATTGTTGTTTTATTGCGAATAGGACAGTGAATAAACAAAAGATATTTGTATTAATTTTCTTCGTTATTTCCCAATTTGGCATTGACGAAAGGAAAAACAAATGAATTATGTACTCATTACTGCACGCCACTGTATATAGTATTAATGCCAATTTTTTGCAAACATTCAAATATACAATATATCATATCTATAATTTTAGGCATACCTTTATACTAAGCATTATAATTAATTGAAATCTATGAAAAAGAATGCTTTGATAAGACGTTACTACATGAATATTTGCGCAAATTATCAATTGATTTTTTTATTAGTTCCATTTGCGAATTAATCTTGCAATGCAGCTGTGATAAAAAAGAAGTAAGACAAATCTGTTTCTTAATAACTATTCTTCAATTAAATATGTAATATATTTATATAAATATATACAACAAATTAAAATAAATCTCAAAATAAAACAAAGGAAAATCTCAAGTAAAAATCAAAAAATACATTTTGGTAAAAAAGAAGAAATGGGAAAAGTAGTAATAATAAAAGTGTACCAAATGTCTATGTTAACAATTTAATATGCATCATTATGTGGTCGGATCTTTGTTTTTGTTGTTGAATATATGAAAATGGCTTCATTATGATTTTATTTAAAAATAGAAATAATAGCCACGATGTTTATGTGTAAAATGAATCTTGTCATTCCTTCAGTGTTTTATCCTTTTTTTATTAGATATACATTTTAATTATGATTTTTTCAATGTACACATTATTTTGCAAAACTTAGCTTACTTTATATTCTTCCTTAATGTATAAGAATAAGTCCAAAAAATTCCTTATTTTGATAAAATTTAATTTTACAAAAGAAAATCTCCAAATGAAAACTATTTCAATATATGTTTTTTTAGTTTTAGAATATCGTATAATCTTGTATTTACCAATTAATTTTATTGTTTGGTTTAAATGTGTTATTTAAGTCATTTATTGTTTTAATATTTACTTCGAATTCAAGAAATGAATATAATATAAATACAAATGTAGTATGCTAAAGGTGTATATAAGGAATTAAGTGATGTAAACACAGGAAATTATAAATTTTAACAAAAGAGAAATATTTACAATTATTTTGCTTACAACAAATGCTTTACATTTGCTTATTATATAAACTTTTAATTACTGTAAAGCATAGATATAGAAATTTAATAGATTGTAAGTAGAAAGTATTAAAATGTTTTTTATTTTTTATTTTATTTGACATTGAAATTTATTGTGTATCTATAGTTTATATTGTAATTTCAAAGCATTTCTCAATTATTTGGATAATCTCACAATACCTTAGAAAAAATTTACAAGTTAAAGAGCTTAAAGTTATATACAAAGTCAATATGCGACTCATAACGATTTCTCCACATATTATAATTATTATATTTTTCTCAGTGTAATATACATTCATCCTTAAATCTCCTCATTTGGCCAGTAGTTAACAATTAAATTATTTTTCTAATTGCCAGTTTTTTATCCCCCGATTAGTATTTCACCGGTGTATAGACAATTTTTGTATGCGGTCACATTTAGAAATCGGCCCTGAAACTGTTAAATAAGTATAGTATATAAGTACAAAAGTACTTAAACTTATTGCATTTTGAAGTGAGATTTTTCAATGAATTTATAAACATTTTGTAGAACAATTATCTTCCAACAAACACTCTGCCAACAATTTTGAACATTTATTATGGAATGCATACAATTGGACAGATGTTAGCGTATGAAATTATATGTTTAACAATTAAGATACTGTTTAAGTTTTATTATTTCTTCTCATTACATTGCCAAGTATTGTTTTATACAATAATTCAATGAATTTCTATAAGAAAAATAATAATAAAAATTAACCTATGAACAATTAATCAAAAAGCTTTTTTAAATGTGGATGAATCTAGAGATTCTTGTAAGTATGGAGGGATATCAAAGGAAACTCGAATTTTCCAATTTCGGAAAAGGTCTGTAGCAAAATGAAATATTATATAGTTTTAATAACATACATCTATGTAATTTTGAATATTTTTTTAATTTAATTTTGTGAAACATATATATATTTACACCCTAAACCATATAGTGGTCATTAACATATACCCTAAACCACATAGTGGTCAGGGTATGATAACTTTGTTCTGCCAAAAAATGTGCCTACCAGAAATATTGATTTTAGACCCCATAAAATATATACCGATCGACTCAGAATCACCTCCTGAGTCGATCTAGCCCTTGGTGTCCGTCCGTCCGTCCATGTATTTGGTGTTCGCAGAATTCCGGTCGCATTTATTAACCGATTTCGATGAAATTTGGTACAGAGTGTCTTTTTGTCATAAGAACGAACGCTATTGATGTAGCTCCCATATATATGCATCGATTTCGATAAATGGGTTCAGATTGCATTCATTTACTAACCGATCGGAGTCAAATTTGCCACAATTGAATCTAATATACCACCCTTTAACCCTTTCACTACCGAAATAAACCTAATGTTAAAAGCTTTAAATTTTCTTCTGTTTATACTTGTACTAACAGCATGTAGAACAAAAATTGCCATTTTGAAAACCTACCTCAATTACTTCAAGAGATATATGAGCTTGTTCTGAAAACTTGATTCTTGAATTGTGACCAAATGGCCTTACGAAAATAAGCGCTATTTGGCCTATAATATGCTGCAAAGTGTGAGAAAAAATACAAAAAAGAAACCGAAAAAGTATCGGCTATAGTTTTTGTATGAATGTCCATTTACTAGAAACATACAGTAGAAAAATTTTCTCAAATTTTCATATTTTTCGTTTATTGCTAAAGAAGTTTATAAAAATGTATTTTCGACCTCACCAATATGGAAAATATTTATAGCTTATTTAGATGAAAGCCTCTACTTTAAAATAACATCGAGAAATAAATCGAAACTAAGTGGGAAAATAGAATTTGGTGTCTTTTTCGAATGTCCTTCTAAGTGGACATCGGTAGTGAAAGGGTTAAGTGTGCCATTGGCTGATAAGTCCCCGGTCTAACAAAGAAAAACACATTTTTTTGTCAAAATTCGTTTTTATACCCACCACCATAAAATGGTGACGGGGGTATAATAAGTTTGTCATTCCGTTTGTAACACATCGAAATATCGATTTCCGACTATATAAAGTATATATATTCTTGATCAGGGAGAAATTCTAAGACGATATAAGCATGTCCGTCTGTCTGTCTGTCTGTCTGTCTGTCTGTCTGTTGTAACCACGCTACAGCCTTCAATAATGGCGCTATCGTCCCGAAATTTGGCACAGATTCGTTTTTTGTTTGCAGGCAGGTCAAGTTCGAAGATGGGCTATATCGGTCCAAGTTTTGATATAGTCCCCATATAAACCGACCTCCCTATTTGGGGTCTTGGGCCTATAAAAACCGTAGTTTTTATCAGATTTGCCTGAAATTGGAAATCTAGAGGTATTTTGGAACCATAAAGAGGTGTGTCGAAAATGGTCCGTATCGGTCTATGGTTTGGTATAGCCCCCATATAGACCGATCTCCCGATGTTTGCTTCTTGGGCGTCTAGAAACTATATTTACCATCCGATTTGCCTGAAAGTTGAAATCTAGAGGTATTTTGGAACCATAAAGAGGTGTGTCGAAAATGGTCCGTATCAGTCCATGTTTTGGTATAGCCCCCATATAGACCGATCTCTCGATTTTGCTTCTTGGGCGTCTAGAAACTATATTTACCATTCGATTTGCCTGAAATTGGAAATCTAGAGGTATTGTGGGACTATAAAGAGGTGTGTCGAAAATGGTCCGTATCGGTCCATGTTTTGGTATAGCTACCATATAGACCGATCTCCCGATTTTGCTTCTTACGCGTCTAGAAACAGTATTTTCTATCCGATTTGTCTGAAATTGAAAATCTAGAGATATTTTGCGACCATAAAGAGGTGTGTCGAAAATGGTCCGTATCGGTCCATGTTTTGATATAGCCCCCATATAAACCAACCTCCCGATTTGGAGTCTTGGTATAGCCCCCATATAGACCGATCTCCCGATTTTGCTTCTAGGTCTTCTAGAAACTATGTTTACCATCCGATTTGCCTGAAATTTGAAATCTAGAGGTATTTGAGGACCATTTTTTATGGTCCTCAAATGGTGCTCATCGGTCCATGTTTTGGTATAGCCCCCATATAGACTGATCTCCCGATTTTGCGTCTTGGGCTTCTAGAAACTATATTTTCTATCCGATTTTCCTGAAATTGAAATTCTAGAGTTCTTTTGGGACCATAAAAAGGTGTGTCGAAAATAGTGCCCGTCGGTCCATGTTTTGGTATAGCCCCCATATAGACCGATCTCCCGATTTTGGGCTTCTAGAAACTATATTTACCATCCGATTTGCCTGAAATTCTTGAGCTTCTATAAACTTTATTTATTACCCGATTTGCCTGAAATTCGAAATCGAGATGTATTTTTAGACCACTAATAAGTGTGCTGAAATTGAGGTATATCGAGGTCCATTTTTTGGTATAACCCCCATATAGACGGATCTCTCGATTTTTACTTCTTAAGCGTATAGAGACTATATTTTTTAGCCGATTTGTTTGAAATTGAAAGTCTGGAGGTATTTTAAGATCACAAATATGTGAGTAGCAAATGATACCTATCGGTCCATGTTTTGGTATAGCCCCAATATAAATCAATCTCCCGGCTTTATTTCTTGGGCTTCTAGAATCCGTAGTTTTTATACGATTTGCTGGAAATTAATAATCTATAATGAAATTTTAGACAAACGGGATTTCCTTTTCTTATAAAGTATTTTCGTTTATTCAACGGTTATCTCTAAAATTTGTGTCAAAAAACTTTGCTTGTCTTAAATTACGTTTCTCAAAAAAGAAAACACTTCTTTCATGGTCATGAAAATTGCTTGAAACTGAAAGTAGAATTTCCAGATTTAACTCATCGTATTTGTTTAAATAATGGCGGAAAAAATCTACAGATTTAAGATTTCAAATCAAGGCGTAATTTCATCATATACACGGTATGTTTATAATTCTCTAAAACTCAAACAAAATTGGTTCTCATAAATCCAGACTCTGATCTGGTCTTCATAGGTAAAATCTTTAAAGTTTGTCTTCGGGAAAAGACTTGCTTGGGAGAAGATTTGTCATCAAACCCCCTGCAATTTCTATATATTATCAAGTAACCCAATACGACGAAGAGTTTTCAAAGTAAACTATTATATTTGATTCATGGGTATTTAAGATTCGGCCCGGCAAAATTTACTGCTTTATATACTTGTTATTATTCAACATAGTTCCCTTCAAGAGCGATACAACGATTATAACGATCTTCCAATTTTTTTATACCATTTTGGTAGTACTCCTTCGGTTTTGCCTCAAAATATGCCTCAGTTTCGGCGATCACCTCTTCATTGCAGCCAAATTTTTTCCCTGCGAGCATCCTTTTGAGGTCTGAGAACAAGAAAAAGCCGCTGGGGGCCAGATCTGGAGAATACGGTGGGTGTGGAAGCAGTTCGAAGCCCAATTCATGAATTTTTGCCATCGTTCTCAATGACTTGTGGCACGGTGCGTTGTCTTGGTGGAACAACACTTTTTTCTCCTTCATATGGGGCCGTTTTGCCGCGATTTCGACCTTCAAACGATCCAATAACGCCATATAATAGTCACTGTTGATGGTTTTTCCCTTCTCAAGATAATCGATAAAAATTATTCCATGCGCATCCCAAAAAACAGAGGCCATTACTTTGCCAGCGGACTTTTGAGTCTTTCCACGCTTCGGAGACGGTTCACCGGTCGCTGTCCACTCAGCCGACTGTCGATTGGACTCAGAAGTGTAGTGATGGAGCCATGTTTCATATATTGTCACATATCGACGGAAAAACTCGGGTGTATTACGAGTTAACAGCTGCAAACACCGCTCAGAATCATCAACACGTTGTTGTTTTTGGTCAAATGTGAGCTCGCGCGGCACCCATTTTGCACAGAGCTTCCGCATATCCAAATATTGATGAATTATATGACCAACACGTTCCTTTGATATCTTTAAGGCCTCTGCTATCTCGATCAACTTCATTTTACGGTCATTCAAAATCATTTTGTGGATTTTTTGATGTTTTCGTCGGTAACCACCTCTTTCGGGCGTTCACCGCCCTCCGTGCTCATTTCACCACGCTTGAATTTTGCATACCAATCAATTATTGTTGATTTCCCTGGGGCAGAGTCCGGAAACTCATTATAAAGCCAAGTTTTTGCTTCCACCGTATTTTTTCCCTTCAGAAAACAGTATTTTATCAAAACACGAAAGATGCGGCTTCTTTAAAATAAAGACATTTTTTACGGACCTCCCTGGCTTTAAATCTAGGATCGATAAAATTAAAATTGGCTACAGATCTCATTCACGAATTTTTATTTTCTGTTTGCGATATATTAATAAAGGT
The DNA here is from genome assembly GCF_050003625.1 of Haematobia irritans. Taxonomy (NCBI): domain Eukaryota; kingdom Metazoa; phylum Arthropoda; class Insecta; order Diptera; family Muscidae; genus Haematobia; species Haematobia irritans. Next base: position 71,277,874 of record NC_134398.1, on the reverse strand, counting down.
ATTCATGTACAACAAATTTCCCTTTCAAAATCCAAATTACGCCAAGTACTTCAAAGTAAAAACTGTTTTCTTAATGCTAAAAAAAACTTTAAACCAAACATGCAAATTCTTAAAATAAGTCTTAGCCTATATTTGAAGCGTTTTCATCTTAAATTTAAAAATTCAATATGTCAGTTGAGTCAAAGACGATTTCTTTAAATTAAAAATGTTTTTCTTTATTTTAAAGAACATTTGCCTTACTTCAAAGATCTACAACTTCAACAGAGGGACGCAAAATTTCAAGATTTGTGTCCTAAATTTAATGAAAAAAAAATTTGAAGCAAGGATTATAAACTTTATTTTTATTAAAATGCCATTATTTTAAAGAATTTGTCCTTACCATTGCCTAAATTTCGAGTACTAAAATTTAGGTTGCATAATCTTCCATATTAGGTCAATATTTTGTTCAATGTAGTTAGACTTACATGTAGCTATTACATAAATATATTTCCCAATTTTCACAAATTTTGATTTATTACCCACACCAATTTAGCGATTTCATCTTTTTTAATAATGGACTCAATATTAGTGGCATACTAACTCTGCACTGAAAAAAAAATATTTACGTGATATTAACAGGTTGGCTGATAAGTCCCCGGTCTGACACGTCGCGTCGCTAGTATTAAATGCATTTTATTTTTATATAGTACCAACCTTCAAACGATTCGTGTCAAAATTTGACGTCTGTAAGTCAATTAGTTTGTGAGATAGAGCGTCTTTTGTGAAGCAACTTTTGTTATTGTGAAAAAAATGGAAAAAAAGGAATTTCGTGTTTTGATAAAATACTGTTTTCTGAAGGGAAAAACTACGGTGGAAGCAAAAACTTGGCTTGATAATGAGTTTCCGGACTCTGCCCCAAATCAACAATAATTGATTGGTATGCAAAATTCAAGAGTGGTGAAATGAGCACGGAGGACGGTGAACGCAGTGGACGCCCGAAAGAGATGGTTACCGACGAAAACATCAAAAAAATCCACAAAATGATTTTGAATGGCCGTAAAATGAAGTTGATCGAGATAGCAGAGGCCGTAAAAAATATCAAAGGAACGTGTTGGTCATATCATTCATCAATATTTGGATATGCGGAAGCTCTGTGCAAAATGGGTGCCGCGCGAGCTCACATTTGACCAAAAACAACAACGTGTTGATGATTCTGAGCGGTGTTTGCAGCTGTTAACTCGTAACATACCCGAGTTTTTCCGTCGTTATGTGATAATGGATGAAACATGGCTCCATCACTACACTCCTGAGTCCAATCGACAGTCGGCTGAGTGGACAGCGACCGGTGAACCGTCTCCGAAGCGTGGAAAGACTCAAAAGTCCGCTGGCAAAGTAATGACCTCTGTTTTTAGGGAGCCACCGTGGTGCAATGGTTAGCATGCCCGCCTTGCATACACAAGGTCGTGGGTTCGATTCCTGCTACGACCTAACACCAAAAAGTTTTTCAGCGGTGGATTATCCCACCTCAGTAATGCAGGTGACATTTCTGAGGGTTTCAAAGCTTCTCTAAGTGGTTTCACTGGAATGTGGAACGCCGTTCGGACTCGGCTATAAAAAGGAGGTCCCTTGTCATTGAGCTTAACATGGAATCGGGCAGCACTCAGTGATAAGAGAGAAGTTCACCACTGTGGTATCACAATGGACTGAATAGTCTAAGTGAGCCTGATACATCGGGCTGCCACATAACCTAACCTAACCTAGGGATGCGCATGGAATAATTTTTATCGATTATCTTGAGAAGGGAAAAACCATCAACAGTGACTATTATATGGCGTTATTGGATCGTTTGAAGGTCGAAATCGCGGCAAAACGGTCCCAGATGAAGAAGAAAAAAGTGTTGTACCACCAAGACAACGCACCGTGCCACAAGTCATTGAGAACGATGGCAAAAATTCATGAATTGGGCTTCGAATTGCTTCCCCACCCACCGTATTCTCCAGATCTGGCCCCCAGCGGCGTTTTCTTGTTCTCAGACCTCAAAAGGATGCTCGCAGGGAAAAAGTTTGGCTGCAATGAAGAGGTGATCGCCGAAACTGAGGTCTATTTTGAGGCAAACCGAAGGAATCAAAAAATTGGAAGGTCGTTATAATCGTTGTATCGCTCTTGAAGGGAAGTATGTTGAATAATAAAAACGAATTTTGACAATAAAATGTGTTGTTCTTTGTTAGACCGGGGACTTATCAGCCAACCTGTTAAAGATCACGCAACCTAAATTTTAGGATGCGAAATTTACAAAATATTAAGGACCAATTTCTTTAAAATAATCAAATTTTAATTAAAATAAAGTTTATAATCTTTGCTTCAAAAAAATTTCATAAAACACAAATATTTTTAATTTTTCGTCCTTCCGTTAAAGTCGCATGCCTTTGAACCAGGGATCCGGAGCGGAGCGGAGCGGAGCGTGGAGCGGAGCGGAGCGTGGAGCGGAGCGGAGCAAGCCCTTTTTTTGCCGGAGCGGGAGCGGCATTTCTAAAATCCGGAGCGGAGCGGAAGCGGAGCGGTTTCCAAATGAGAAACCGCTCCGCTCCGAATAAAATATTACTTGAATGAAATGTGTAACTTTGAAATTACACTGTGTAGGTAATTTCAAATTTAGCTAGTACTTAGCGTAGTGTGAGTAAACGTTTAAAATGTACGATATGTATTTTTGTACGTACGTACATTGGGGAAAACACAACGTGTTTTTTAGTAATTGTTTTCAAAAACGGCAAATGTCAAAATATATATCTAGTATGTGTTGTAAAAGTAACAACAGTACTTTCGATCAATTTCATCCCGTATTACTACAAAGATGTTTGTAATGAACGTCAAATAAATGCAATTAAACGATCTTATTTATATTTAATTTTTTTGTTTTCTACACTGAAAAAAATATTGTCGTGAAGTCAAAGATTCCATGTCCTTAGAATAAGAATGCAAATTTTGCTTAACATGGAAGACGCATTTCTCAAAATAAAGTTTTTTTTCTTTTCCAAAAGGCAATAAACTTTTGAATGAAGTTGTAATGTCCTTATAATTAAGTGATTTTACTTAAAAATGTGTATCATAACATGAAAGATAAAATTTTTGAGGTAAGGTCAACGTGACTTTAATAATTAAGAAAAATTCTTTAAAATTAATAAAATTGTCTTTAAATTTGTTTCCTTTTTGCATCTTGCCTACAAAGCAAAAAATCGTTAAAAAATAAGACATGTTTTCCAACACTTTATTTTAAAGACGCTTTTTACTTGAAACATAGCATAATTTCTACTGGAAGTCGAGTCTTAATATGGAAAAAAATAACAACTGACGAAAAAAATCTAAAAAAATGAAAAATTAACATTTGCTTCCTAGAAGCAAGTACATAACCCGCAAATTTTGAAAGAGAATTACGTCTTTAAAGTATTCTTACTTGTATTCTCCGCTTCTTTGGCTCGGAATTAATACCCAAACTGTTAAAGTAAAGACAAAATCTTTGGAACCCGGCATGCTTTTTTTCATTCACATTTGCTTTACTATTGTACTATATCCTAGTATTCTCTTATTTCTGATATTAGTTCTCGAAAATTTAATTAAAATTATGGATAGTTTCAATTTTGGTTGAAAAATGTGCGCATATACATTTATTATACAATAAAGGGGAAAAAAGCGAAATTAGGTAACACTAGATCTGAGTAAGAATATTCGTAGGTATACCACGGACTGATGTCGATGGAGGTTGTTGCAAACATAAACATACACACACACATTACAAATATAACAAAACCTCTTCTCTACGTCTGTTGCAAAACAAAAAAAAAAAAACTTTCAGAGAGTAGTTACTTCTACTCTGTGTATAGACTTTCAATTCCAATCAGCGTTGCTGTTTTGGTCCGATCGGGCTAAAATTGGTCCAAAAGATTTCTAATTTTTAAATTTGGTCCGATTGTCGGACCAAACAGAATTTGGTCCATTTTGGTCCATTTTCATAAATTTGGTTTCTATCACATATTAAATAGTAGATAGTGCACCGCAAATAATATTGTCGGGAGGCCAAATATTTCACATGCTTAAAATACGAATATGAATTTTGCTTAGAATAGAAGACGTATTTCTCTGAAAAAAAGTTTTTCCTTGTCTAAATTTTTCAATGAAGTCTGTCTGTCCTTATAGCTAAGTGATTCGACATAAAAATGTGTATCCTAACATGAATGCAAATTTCGTTTTAATGAAGTCAAAATGGATTTAATATTTCTGAAAAAATCTTCAAAATTAATAAAATATTTCAACACATTGTTTTAAAGTCATTATACCCTAAACCACATAGTGGTTAGGGTATAATAAGTTTGATCTGCCAAAAAATGTGCCTACAAGAAATATTGATTTTAGACCCCATAAAATATATACCGATCGACTCAGAATCACCTCCTGAGTCGATCTAGCGCTTGGCGTCCGTCCGTCCATCCGTCCGTCTGTCCATGTATTTGTTGTTCACAGGATTTCGGTCGCAATTATTAACCGATTTTGATGAAATTTGGTACAGGGAGTTTTTTTTGGGCACAAGGACGAACGTTATTGAATTTGGAAGAAATCGGATCAAATTTAGATATAGCTCCCATATATATGTATCGCCCGATTTCGACAAATGGGTTCACGTCGCACTTTTTTTACTAACCGATCGTCGTCAAATTTACCACAAAATAATCTTCTGTATCACCCTTTAAGTCTGAAAATTTCATCGAAATCGGTTCAGATTTAGATATAGGTCCCATATATATGTATTGCCCGATTTTGTCAAATTAGGTCATAAAACCCTTATTTATCAACCGATCTTACTCAAAGTTGGCGAAATGTAATCTTCTATAGCACTAACTATATGTGCAAAAAAATCATCGAAATCGGTTCAGATTTAGCTATAGCTCCCATATATGTACCGCCCGATTTTTCTAAATAAAATAAAACTCAATTGAACAAATAATTCAATGTTTGTACTATAATTTTCTCGAAGAGGAGCGGAGCGGAGCGATTTTTTTTTTCTCGGAGCGGAGCGGTTTTTTTTTCTCCGGAGCGGGAGCGGAGCGGAGCGAAAAAAATGGACCGCTCCGGATCCCTGCTTTGAACTAAGGCTAATTTTCCTAAAAGTAAAGGAACGCATTTTTCATTAAAAGAAATTGTCCTTAAATTAACTGAAATATTGAGACTTTAGATTTAAGATAAAAACGCTTGAAATATAGGCTAAGACTTATTTTGAGGATTTAACGTCTTTGGTTCAAAGTTTTTTGGTATTAAGAAAACAGTTTTTACTTTGAAGTATCTGTTATAATTTGGATTTTTGAACTGACATTTGTTTGTACGTGAGTACCTTTATTAATAAACCGCGAAAAGAGAATGAAAATGTGATTGTGTTACTTGTGGATGCCGATATTTTGAATCCTAGGATCGTCGGTTCTCATCCCCCCACTTACTCGGCCCTTCGGAACGCATCTTTTGCACACCTTAGTGAGAGCAATTCTCAACAAAAAACAGATATTACCATTCAAAAATAGGATTATGCTCTTGAAACATGTTTGCGATTATCCTATTTCTTCTCCGAGTCGATGTAAAAGATCGCATTAGGCTCTTGAAACATGTTTGCGGTGTCCATATTCCTTCTCTGTGTCTATATGGAACACCGTACCGCATTAGGCTCTTGAAACATGTTTGCGGTGTCCATATTCCTTCTCTGTGTCTATATGGAACACCGTACCTATGTGTGCCCCGGAACCGACACGATGTTTTTTATGTCCTGATTAAATTGAATTCAAATTAAATGATATATAATTTAAGTAAATTTAAATTGGTCTACATTAATTTCAATTTTGTAAATGTTTTAATTTAAACAATTCAGAATTAAATTGAACCAATAAAAAGATGCACATCAACCATGGAGGGAAATTAAATTTTTGTGGTGGTTAAAGTTTTAGGTTTGTTTCATTGTTTAACAGCCGTTACTTTCATAGAACGTTTCTGTGCCAATTCATTGTCTTACAAAAACCTCTTGGAATTCTATGCACACTGAAAAAAATATTGTCGTGAGGTCAAAGATCTCATGTCTTTAAAATACGAATACAAATTTTGCTTAGCATAGAAGACGCATTTCTCTGAAATAAAGTTATTTTCCTTCTCCAAAAGTCGATAAACTTTTCAATGAAGTCGTATTGTCCTTATAATTAAGTGATTTGACTTAAAAATGGGTATCTTAACATGAAAGAAAAAATTTATAGGCTAAGGTCAACTTGACTTTAATAATTCAGAAAAATTCTTTAAATTTAATGAAATTGTTTTTAAATTTGTTGTCTTTTTGCATCTTCACTACAAAGCAAAAAATCGTTCAAATATAGGACATGTTTTTCAAAACTTTATTTTAAAAAGTTTTTTACTTCAAACATAGCATAATTTCTACTGGAAGTCGAGTCTTAATTTGGAAAATAAAGTTGCTATTAACTCGTTTTTAAAGGACTTTGATAGCATATGAAGAAAAAAAGCTGAGAAAGCGAAAAATTAAAATTTGCTTCCTAGAAGCAAGTACACAAAACCTAAATTTAAAAGAGAATTGTGTCTTAAAAGTATCCTTACTTGTATTCTCCGCTTCTTTGGCTCGGAATCAATACCAAATTTTTTAAAATAAAGACAAAATCTTTGGAACCGAGTATGCTTTTTTTTCAGTGCAATATAAACTATTATCAAAAAAAAAAAAAATACAGCAATTAAGTATGTAAATGTTGCACAGGTATCTTATCAGTGCTAAAAGTTTAAAGCCTCAATACTCCAAATAAGTGCAATCTTATTGCGTTCAAGTGTTTCTTTTAACGCCAAATCTATAGAAGAAATTATTCATATTATTGTCATTGTAAAGTACATGATTTATGACTATTATTGAATTTTATTGTACACCGCAAGTTAACCTCACGGACAATACCAAACTAGACATCATCGTAACCTTTTTATTGTCCAAATTATCAGTCCAATCTATAAGTCGCGCACCATAAATCAAAATAACCAAAAATAAAACAAAACTTAGCTTTGAATTCATTAAGAAAGCTCAACTAAAGCTTTTCACATTGCAGCGAACGGTAGCTGTCTTTCGAAATATGAGAATAAAATGCAGAGACATTTTAGCCATGGCAGTGTCCGGACTTGTAGGGGCATTAATTGTGGTCTTAATTGGTAGTCTTGTGCTACGGTATACGGGAGCAGATGAAGTAAGTGAAGGAGAAACCTTCCAAACTACCCGGTTTAGTAAGATTTCTTTTTGTTTTCTGTGGTGAATTCGATCAAAATTTTGTTTTGGATATTATTTTGGCTACGAAATCAAAACAACGATTTTCTGTTACTTTAGTATGTCATTGAGATTGCAGTGAAGTGGTTAAAACTTAAAGCAAAAAGATTAAAGAGTCAAATGGAAACGACGGTACTTATTGGTGATAGTGAAATTGAAATTGTGCAAGAGGATGTCAATCAAACAAGAATTATTTATTGAATATATAGTACACTGAAAATATATCACAAACAGAGAATTAATATGTATATCATGATCAAATTCAAAGTGTAAAATAATATTCGGCTAGTGAACTTATACTCAATAAAAAAATTGGAAGAAAATATTTTGCTTTGCAAATTAAAAGGACAGGATCATAATCAAAAATATTATAACATTGAAGAAAATATTTTTCCCAATGAAGAGTATATGACTGCGTTGTGATGGTCTTTGATGGTCTCAAAGAACAAAAAAATAATGATCTGAAAAGATGCGAGTATTTTCACAGAAAACAAATTTATCCAAATTAAAATATTTTTGTCTTATAGAAATGGAAATTTGTTTTGACACAAATTTGTCGTCGAAATATGACACCAATTAAACTAAAAGTAATGTCGACAAGTGAGTAGCAGGCTAACGCTTTGCCCTTGTGAGAATTATGCTTAAAACCAACTTATGAATTTGACAACGGTCGGTAACCCTATTTAGGTGCAATTGCTACCCAGAATAAAAAGTAAACAGCTTTATGGGAAAAATTAACTATCTCGTGCAAAACTTTGAACAAAAATTGTTCTCCATATTTTGAAATGACCACAATGTGTGGTTAAACGAAGGAGAAAGTAATATCCTGGTGTACTTTTTAATTGCAATTCACAAAATTACACCCTCTCATAGAAGAAAAATGAATGAAATGAACTCATATGAGAAAAATGATTGAATATGGATTTTAACCATACAGTAGTTCATTTTTACTACTTTAGGAATCGTACGGAAATTTGTATCCTCCTTTACAGTGTAGAGTAAATTTATTTGTACGGTCATTGAACTTTACAACTACATCTAGTTCATAACATTTTTGAGATATAATGTGGCGGTAGGCGAAAAAATGTTCCGCGGCGAACAAATACAAAACAAAGGTACACTGAAAAAAATATTGACCTAATATGGAAACTAACGCAATGTTTGTCCTTAACATTCTTTAAAATAATGACATTTTAATTAAAAGAAAGTTTATAATCCTTGCTTCAAAAATTTTTTTCATTAAATTTAGGACACAAATCTTGAAATTTTGCGTCTCTCTGCTTAAGTTGTAGATCTTTTCCTTAAAATAAAGAAGAACATTTTTAATTTAAAGATATAATGCATTTGGACGTCAATTGCCTGTTTCGGTATCAGGCTAACATGAAATATTGAAGAAAATATTTTTTCCCAATGAAGAGTATATGACTGCGTTGTGAAATTTGATGGTCTCAAAGAACAAAAAAATAAAGATCTGAAAAGATGCGAGTATTTTCACAGAAAACAAATTTATCCAAATTAAAATATTTTTGTTAGAAATGGAAAGTTGTTTTGACACCAATTTTGCGTTGAAATATGACACCAATTAAACTAAAAGTAATGTCGACAAGTGAGTAGCAGGCTAACGCTTTGCCCTTGTGAGAATTATACCTAAACCAACTTATGAATTTGACTACGGTCGCTAACCATATTTAGGTGCAATTGCTACCCAGAATAAAAAGTAAACAGCTTTATGGGAAAAAATTAACTATCTCGTGCAAAAATTTGAACAAAAATTGTTCTCCATATTTTGAAATGTCCACAATGTGTGGTTAAAACAAGGAGAAAGTTATATCCTGGTGTACTTTTTAATTGCAATTCACAAAATTACACCCTCTCATAGAAGAAAAATGAACCAAAAGTAAAGAATCATTAGGATTTTAACCATACAGTAGTTCATTTTTACTACTTTAGGAATCGTACGAAAATTTGTATCCTCCTTTACAGTGTACAGTAAATTTATTTGTACGGTCATTGAACTTTATAACTACTTCTAGTTCATAACATTTTTGAGATATAGTGTGGCGGTAGGCGAAAAAATATTTCGCGGCGGACAAATACAAAACAAAGGTACACTGAAAAAAATATTGACCTAATATGGAAAATTTTAGGACTCGAAATTTACGCAATGTTTGTCCTTAACAATCTTTAAAATATTGACATTTTAATTAAAAGAAAGTTTATAATCCTTGCTTCAAAAATTTTTTTCATTAAATTTAGGACTCAAATCTAGACATTTTCCGTCTCTCTGCTGAAGTTGTAGATCTTTTCCTTAAAATAAAGAAAAACATTTTTAATTTAAAGAAATCATCTTTAACTCAAATGACATATTGAATTTTTAAATTTAAGATAAAATCGCTTCAAATATAGGCTAAGCCTTATTTTAAGGATTTGCATCTTTGGTTTAAAGTTTTTTTTTAGCATTAAGAAAACTGTTTTTATTTTTAAGTACCTGGCATAATTCGGATTTTGAAATTGGAATTTGTTTGTACAAGTTAATACGAAATATATTGTACGTAACCATAATTAATTGTATTTCATAAATTCATAGAATTTCATTTTCATTTGCTTCACCCATGCCCCATGCAAGTGTTGCAAAACTAAACATTTCGTTTCTCATATTGAATCTTTGAAATTCCGGGAATATTGCAAACCATAGAGCAACTCCTCGTTGCAGCTTCAATAGTGCCAACATCGCACTTTTAGCGTACGAATCACAAATAGATCAGACAAGGCATCCTTTATCAAACATTTTGTATTTCAATTTTTAATTAAATGTCATTCAATAAAGGATGCTCGCGCGTTGTCCTTTTTTAAAAAACTCAAAAAGCATTAAGTTGTTTTAACTTACATAAATATCTCTATTAATATATTGCAAAAAGAGAATAAAAATTCGATGAATGAAATATGTATCAAATTTTAATTTTATTGATCCTATATTTAAAGCCAGGAATGTCTTTATTTTAAAGAAGCCGCATATTTTGCTCGAAATCAATACCAAAATCCTTAAGGGAAGGTCGAAATCTATGGATGCAAGTAAACTTTTTTTTTAAGTGTAGGCAAAAACATAGTTTTTTTGTTTCCGAGAGTTTTTGAATATAGAATTTTAATATTCCACATATGTACTGATATTGAAAAATATTGACCTAATATGAAAGATTATGCAGCCTAACTATTAGGACACGCAATTTACATCAAATAATAACATTTAATTAAATAAATATAAAATAATGAAATTTTAAATGTTTGAAACACATAACTTATGTTTGAAATTATTTTGCTTTGTAATCAAGATAAAAAAGTCAACAAATTTAGAGCCGATTTCATTAATTTTGAAGAATTTTTCTGAATTATTAAAACCAGTTGGCCTTGGTTAAACAAAAGTTTTTTAATGAAAAGATACCCATTTTTAAGTCGAATCACTTAATTATAACAAACCGATTTCATTGACAAGCTTATAGACTTTTGGATAAGGAAAAAAACTTTATATCAGAGAAATCTTTGGTCTCACAACAATATTTTTGCAGTGTATCTCTTTTATACCTTTAACCGCTCTGTTGAGGGGATCTGCAGTAAGCAGATGGAAACAAGATGGACACATGGTTTATTTGGCAACATTGCTCAGGGCCGGCACTAAATTCGATCCGGCCATGTCCGTCTGCCTGTGAACACATTTTTGTAATCAAATTCTAGGTCGCAGTTTTTGTCCAATTTGGTACAAATATGTATTTTCGGTCAGAGTGAGTGTTGGAAGAAATCGGTTCAGATATTTATCTTTCACCCGATATACCCTCATATGACCACAGAGGCCAAAGTTTGCACAGGGAGTACAATCTAGCTATACATTCAAAATTTTGTTGAAATCAGTTCAGATTTAGATATAGCTCCCGTAAACATGTAACCCCTAATTTTTTTATATACAGATATGGGAAAAAGTGGGAGGCATCTGTCACATCGCATGCGATCCAGATTTATCTCACAAACTTATTGTAGTAATACCCCCAAATAAGTAGGTTTACTAATTTAGTAGGGGTAGTGTAGGGTATAATATTGTCGGCCCGTCCGACTTTCCTCTTCACTCACTCGTTTTTATACCCACCACCATAGAATGGTGACGGGGTATAATAAGTTTGTCATTCCGTTTGTAACGCATCGAAATATCGATTTCCGACTATATAAAGTATATATATTCTTGATCAGGGAGAAATTCTAAGACGATATAAGCATGTCCGTCTGTCCGTCTGTCTGTCTGTCTGTCTGGCTGTCTGTTGTAATCACGCTACAGCATTCAATAATGGAGCTATCGTCCTGAAATTTGGCACAGAATCGTCTTTTGTCTGCGCGCAGGTCAAGTTCGAAGATGGGCTATATCGGGCCATGTTTTGGTATAGCCCCCATATAAACCGACCTCCCGATTTGGGGTCTTTCGCTTATAGAAACCGTAGTTTTCATCCAATTTGCGCGAAATTGAAAATCTAGAGATATTTTGGGACCTTGAAGAGGTGTGCCAAAAATGGTGAGTGTCGGTCCATGTTTTGGTATAGCCCCCATATAAACCGACCTCCCGATTTGGGGTCTTTCGCTTATAGAAACCGTAGTTTTCATCCAATTTGCGCGAAATTGAAAATCTAGAGGTATTTTGGGACCTTGAAGAGGTGTGCCAAAAATGGTGAGTGTCGGTCCATGGTTTGGTATAGCCCCCATATAAACCGACCTCCCGATTTGGGGTCTTTCGCTTATAGAAACCGTAGTTTTCATCCAATTTGCGCGAAATTGAAAATCTAGAGATATTTTGGGACCTTGAAGAGGTGTGCCAAAAATGGTGAGTGTCGGTCCATGTTTTGGTATAGCCCCCATATAGACCGATCTCCCGACTTTACTTCTTGGGCTTATAGAATCCGTAGTTTTTATCCAATTGCCTCAATTTCAAATTCTAGAGGTATTTTAGAACCATAAAGAGGTGTGCCAAAAATGGTGAGTAGCGGTCCATGTTTTGGTATAGTCCCCATATAAACCGATCTCCCGATTTTTATACCCTGCTCCACACTGTGGAACAGGGTATTATAAGTTAGTGCATATGTTTGCAACACCCAGAAGGAGACGAGATAGACACATGGTGTCTTTGGCAAAAATGCTCAGGGTGGGCTCATGAGTCGATATAGCGATGTCCGTCTGTCCGTCTGTCCGTCTGTCCGTGAACACATTTTTGTAATCAAAGTCTAGGTCGCAGTTTTAGTCCAATCGACTTCAAATTTGGCACAAGTATGTGTTTTGGCTCAGAATAGATACCTATTGATTTTGGAAGAAATCGGTTCAGATTTAGATATAGCTCCCATATATATATTTCGCCCGATATGGACTTATATGGCCCCAGAAGCCAGAGTTTTACCCTAATTTACTTAAAAGTTTGCACAAGAAGAACAATTAGTACTGTAGTTAAGTGTGCAAAATTTTATTAAAATCGGTTCAGATTTGGATATAGCTCCCATATATATCTTTCGCCCGATATGGACTAATACGGTCCCAGAAGCCAGAGTTTTACCCCAATTTGGTTGAAATTTTGCACAGGGAGTAGAATTAGCATTGTAGCTATGCGTGCCAAATTTGGTTGAAATCGGTTCAGATTTAGATATAGCTCCCATATATAGCTTTCGCCCGATTTACACTCATATGACCACAGAGGCTTATTTTTTGCTCCGATTTAGTTGAAATTTTGCACAGGGAGTAGAATTAGCATTGTAGCTATGCGTGCAAAATTTGGTTGAAATAGGTTCGGATTTAGATATAGCACCAATATATAGCTTTCGCCCGATTTACACTCATATGACCACAGAGGCCAATTTTTTGGTCCGATTTAGTTGAAATTTTGCACAAGGAGTAGAATTAGCATTGTAGCTATGCGTGCTAAATTTGGTTGAAATCGGTTCAGATTTAGATATATCTCCCATATATAGCTTTCGCCCGATTTACACTCATATGACCACGGAGGCCGATTTTTTGCTCCGATTTAGTTGAAATTTTGCACAGGGAGAAGAATTAGCATTGTTGCTATGCGCGCCAAATTTGGGTGAAATCGGTTAAGAGTTAGATATAGCTCCCATATATATGTTTTTCTGATTTCGACAAAAATGGTCAAAATACCACCATTTTCCTTGTAAAATCGCCACTGCTTAGTCGAAAAGTTGTAAAAAGACTCTAATTTTCCAAAACTTCTAAATAATACATTTATATCGAGTGATAAATCATAAATAAACTTTTTCAAAGTTTCCTTAAAATTGTTTCAGATTTAAACGTTTCCCATATTTTTTTACTAACATTGTGTTCTCCCTAGAGCATTAGCCGACTTAAATTTTGAGTCTATAGATTTTGTAGAAGTCTATCAAATTCTGTCCAGATCGAGTGATATTTAAATGTACGTATTTGGAACAAACCTTTATATATAGCACCCAACACATTTGACGGATGTGATATGGTATCGAAAATTTAGATCTACAAAGTGGTGCAGGGTATAATATAGTCGGCCCTGCCCGACTTTAGACTTTCCTTACTTGTTCTTTTTGGGCTTATAGAATTCGTAGTTTTTATCCAATTTGCCTGAAATTTAGAACTAAATCCAGAATCTGATATAGTCCTCATAGGTGAAATCTTTAAATTTATCATCGGGAAGTGTCCTCAAGTCCTCAAGCCCTCCTGAAATTTCAAAGGAAACCCTAATAATTGGTTCATGGTGGTGGGTATTTAAGATTCGGCCCGGCCGAACTTACTGCTGTATATACTTGTTTTCTTTCTATTCCGTTCCAGGGCACACAGAAAAAAATTTCCGTAGTTAAATTAACGCTAAATTTAACTTATTTTTATTAGAAAAAAAATTATATGCCAGAAATTAAATTTTGTTATTTCTTCTGAAATTTTCCACAACTTAATGAAATTTTACTTTTTTTAAGTAAGCCTCAAAAATATTATGAAATAAAGTTCAATGACCGTACACATAAGTATAAAGTTCAATGACCGTACACATAAGTTCAATATGAACTACAGCAAAAGAAGATTTTCGTACGATTCCCGAAAATAGTAAGAATGAACTACTGTATGGTTAAAATGGTCATGATTTGGCGCCAAAGATTTTCTTCTTTACTTTTAGTTAATTTTTTCTTCTATGAGAGGATGTAATTTCGTGAACTGCAGTTAAAAAGTACAAAAGGGCATTAAATTAACAACGCTTTGTGGAAATCTCAAAATGTGGAGTAAAATTTACTTCAATTTTCATGCGAAGTAGTTCATTCTTCCTATAAAACAGTTTACTTTTTTTCGGTGCATGAGCCGGGAGAGAGATTTTTTAGAAGTGAAAAAATTTGTTTCCAAATCTGTTCAGATTTAAATATATGCATATGGGAATGTAAACCTTTATATATGGCATTCAACATATTTGAAAAATTTAAGATGGAATCAAAAATGAAGATCTACAAAGTGGTTCACGCACTGAAAAAAAGCATGCCCGGTTCCAAAGATTTTGTCGTTACTTTAAAAATTTTGGTATTGATTCCGAGCCAAAGAAGCGGAGAATACAAGTAAGGATACTTTTAAGACACAATTCTCTTTTAAATTTGGGTTTTGTGTACTTGCTTCTAGGAAGAAAATTTTAATTTTTCACTTTTTCAGCTTTTTTTCTTCATATGCTATCAAAGTCCTTTAAAAACGAGTTAACGACAACTTTATTTTCCAAATTCAGACTCGACCTCCAGTAGAAATTATTCTACGTTTCAAGTAAAAAACTTCTTTAAAATAAAGTTTTGAAAAACATGTCCTATATTTGAACGATTTTTTGCTTTGTAGTCAAGATGCAAAAAGACAACAAATTTAAAGACATTTTCATTAAACTTAATGAATTTTTCTGAATTATTAAAGTCAAGTTGACCTTAGCCCAAACATGTTTTCTTTCATGTTATAATACCCAGTTTTAAGTGAAATCACTTAATTATAAGGACAATACGACTTCATTGAAAAGTTTATCGACTTTTGGACAAGGAAAAAAAACTTTATATTAGAGAAATGCGTCTTCCATGCTAAGAAAAATTTGCATTCGTATTTTAAAGACATGAAATCTTTGACCTCACGACAACATTTTTTTCAGTGCGGTAAAAATCCTTTCCTCTTTTTAATTTTTGCTATTTTTTCTCTCACTTATAAAACATTTTTCGGAATTTTAAGAATTGGTAAAAATTTGTTTGCTTTATTTTAGTTTAAAGCCCGAATTTTTTACCATTAGTAATTCAAATCAATTTTTCGATTAATCGAAATGTCGAAGTCGACTTTTTGTAATACACAAATTCTACTAACTGGATTTTTTATCATTTTGAAAATTTGCAAAATCGAATTTTAAAGAAAATGGTCAAAAATTCGACATAGATATGTATGAGCATACATAAATATCATCCCCATTATTAAATTTTGAACAAGTCGAAAACTCGAAAAATAAAGTTTTCCAAATATTAATGAAATGTGAACGATCAATATAACGACTAATCAAACGTAATTGCGAGAAGAAAAATAAAAGATTTTGCTGATGTTTTCTGTGGTTACCTATATTTTTCCTAATTTTATAGGTAAGAAACGTAGAGATATTTTAATGTTTTACTTGCTAAGAAACTATGAACCAAACTTTTTATACACATTTTCTTAATACATTAATAAAAAAGTAAGCTTTTTCTAATACAATTATGGGACATAAATGTTACGCATTTTAATATGTTTTAATATTATTAATAGCGTGCGAAATTGTGGGTATGCAAAAATGCTCTCTTTGAAGCATGTAAAATTGCCTGCTTGTAGAAGCGAAACGTGCATGACTATCAGATCTTCGAGAAGCGCTTATAGTTGCAGTGTAAATGAGAAGGCATCTAAGATTCCGTTATGGCATAACAGCGTCTAACGATTATTTTAAGACTTTTCATGGCCAAAGAAAAACGAATGCCGTTCATGAAATCGTGAATGCCCGTGGACGAAATCGTGAACATTCCGTTTTGGTTTTTTGTGAACGTTTCCGTTTCATTTTGACAACGTCCGTTCACGATTGTTAAACGCCATTTTTTCCATTAGTGCAAGCACACACACACAAGCAAACCAACCAATAAGAGCAACAGAATTTGACGGATTACGGACAAATACACATATTTACAACCAAGAGAAAATTTGTTTTTGTTTTACTGCACGCAAAGGAAAAAAACGTTTGGAAAACGTGTTCCGAAAACGTTTTTCTTTTGTAAGAGTTTTTTGAATTTCTTCGAAAATTTTAAACTTTCACAGCCCATTTCGTTTATATCAAGCACTGTTTTTTTCTGACTTTAATACTTTAATTAGACACATTTTACAGTTTCATAGTAAACATTTAATATAGTAGTATGTAATGTTGAACACATTTTCGGAATCTTCCGAACATATCTGGAATATACGTAAAAAAACATTTGGTGTTCGGTCCTGCAGTGATCGAACCCAGGACCCTTGGTATGCAAGGCGGACGTACCAATCACTGCTCCACGGTGCCCAACTAAATGTATGTTTCTGTTAAATAAAATTTGTTTAATCGGCTCGTGGGCGCCGCAAACTATGCTATATAAATATAACTTAATAATATAACTTAATAATTGTCTACTGATGACAATAACAGCTACGTAGCTCAGTGATTAGTGTGTTGCCTTACAAATTGCATGGTCCGCGGTTCGATTCTCCATCCAGGCGCAAGGTAAAATTTAAAACAAAAAAAAATATAAAATCGAATAATTTCTTCTACATTATTTGCATTACAGAGAAAAGTGCTAAGAACTAGAAACAACTCGTGGAAGTGAGAAAGATGTGAGGGAAAATGCAATTAGCCAAAAAATATTGTTTTTTGAGTTAGTCTTTTTGAAATTGTTTTTACATCCTGGAAAAGAATAAACGTTTATCACAAAACGTATATAGTTTTCATCCAAATAAACTTCCTTACAGCGAAAAGCAAACGAGAAACGATCATTGTTTGTCTAAAATTTCGTTTGGGAGGAAAGAATTATTTTTTTGCGTGTACCTAGCGATTTGTTATACACGCAATAGATCTACGGAACTTAGAAGTTTGCAAAAGATGCAGAACAAGGCTTTAAAGCCTGTGGGAAATCTACCTTTGAGGTACCCTTCTGTATCATTATACACTGAAGTGTTTCCAACTATATTACCCATTTTTGGAATTCATAGCTTTCAATTGTATGTATATGTTTATAAATGTTTCATGCAATGGAGCACCATACAATCTCGTTTATGCCTAACCACCATATATTCAAAACTCGTGACAGAGGTCATTTAAGAGTAGCGTTTTGCAGAAGTGAAACCACTAAACAAAGAATTGAGTATTCCGGTACAGTCAATTTTAATGCTTTGCCTTTAAATAAAACGAGAATAAAGGATTTTTTCTTAGCAAAAATTGATGAGCTCCTAATATAATTATATTTGAGTTTTATATATAAATTGTATATTTGTATATATCTAAATTAATATTTAGTCATATAATTCATTCAATAACGGTACATATTACTATAAACAAGTATATACACACAAAAAAAAATTTTTTGATTTCAATCACGAAAATCGCGGATTCAATCATTTTTTTAATTGAAATGTCTTCAATCACGAAAATGATAGTATCAATCACCCATTTTGATTGAAAACCAACACGATTTTCAATTAAAAATTTAATTGACTTTTGTCACGGAATCAATTAATTGTGTAATTGAATCAATTAAAAACGTGATTGATTTTTAACATAAAATTCAATCACAGTTTTAATTGAATCAATTAAAATTTTAATTAATTTCGCGACAAAAATCAATCAACTATTTGATTCATTCAATTAAATAATTAATTGAAATTGGTTATAAATTTCGATCAAAAAATTTATATATTTCGATCAAAAAATTTTTTATTTATAAAAATTTATAGTTTTATTTGAAATAAAAGAAAATATGTGTTTCTTATAATATTTAATATTTTATTATTTTTTTAATTATGCAAAAGACAAATAAATTTGGTTCTTTTCATTTGTGTTTTGTTCTAACATAACTTACAAATACAATTACTATCAATAACAACTATAGGGTGAAAAAATAAATTATATAAATCATTAGCTAATAACCATGTTAGCATGTTCCTTCTAATATGTAGATGCGCCTAGATTTCCAATAAATCAGCAGACTGTAAGCTAAATTAGTTTTTCTGAAAGTAAACAGAATAATTCGAATTTAATTTTGTTCAATTAAAAGTTAATTTTGTTAAATATTACCTGCATAGAATATCAAGTTCAATTCTTAGTTCCAGGTTGCAGATTTATAATCTTCTTTTGCAGTTGTAGTCTTTTAGCATAAAAAGGTGTATTAAGGAGTTCGGTAATTTAATTTTAGTAACAATTCCTTTCCAAAATTTCCGCACATTGAAATCGTCTATTAAAATTTGAACCAATCAAAGTCAAAAAATAATGGGAAAGCAATGTACTATTTGGTATTATATTGATGATACTTTGCAAATTCTGGAAATAGTTAAAAATATAAATGGAAAATACATATTTTTATTATTTTCGGATATTTTTCATATTTTTAAATCCAAAAGAAAGAACTTTTTTACCATTACATAATTCAGCTCATTAGTTTATATATCAGATATACTGCTCTCTACTTGGGTTCAAACTGAAAAAGGCAGGTAAAACAAAAATGCAATTTAATGCCAACGCCACTTCGCAACTTCAAGGTGAATCTTCCAACAAACCCATACCGCTCTTGGTTTTAAGAAAACTAGGAGTGAAAAAAATTTATAATTTTAAAAGATCAATACGGTACCCACTTTTTTATTGCAAACATATTCTTATATATTTGATAAAATGGTGGAGTTGATGGGATTGATTGGTCAATTTCACGAAATAAAATTGGTCACTAAAAGAAATGAAAAAAAAATATATATATATTCCATTGAAGCCGTTTAATGTAAACAGGCTTCAATGGAAAACGGTATTCACATTTCATAATTTCTTACCTTCAATAAACGTAGATTGTTTTCCATTTTTACAATACCACAAAACACAAACACAGGTAATTTCAAATGCGTTCTCTCATATGTTTTTGTCAAACCTTTACCACGTGGCCATTTGTTGTTGCACACTTTATTTATTTCAACCCTTTGCTATGATTTGTTGTTGCGTTCAAAATATTTATGCACACATTTTAATGCAGCAGACAGAATGTCGCCAATCATGTTTTTCAATTTACGCGAAAAACAAAAACCCAACCGTTCGTTATGAGTTACTTCAACAGACTGATCTCTCCGTCATACCTTGTTGAATAAATACCCATTCTCTTGTTCTCTTTTCGCTCTTTCCATTGCTCAAAATTATTCAATTTCAATCACAAAGGTGATTGGATCAATCACATGTGTAATTGGAAACGGAAAAAATGTCAATCACGTTTGTAATTGAAAATTATTTCCGAATTGCTTAACAAATTGATTGAATCAATTAATATTTTAATTGGAAACGTAACAAATATCAATTATTTTTTTAATTGGTTTTTATTCGGATTTGATTAAATAATTAATTGAATCAATTAACATATTAATTGAATCCGTTTCCAAATTCAATTAAGTGTTTAATTGAAAAAATGTTGGTCATAATTTTTTGTGTGTACAGCAGTAAATTCGGCCGGGCCGAATCTTAAATACCCACCACCATGAACCAAATATTAGGGTTTCCTTTGAAATTTCAGGAGGGCTTGAGAACTTGAGGACACCGCCCGAAAATAAATTTTCACCTATGAGGGCTATATCAGATTCTCGATTTATAAGAACCATTTTTGTTTGAGTTTTAGAGGAATCATTAACATCTCTTGTAAGTGTGCAAGAAAATTATAAAATAACGTCTTGATTTGAATTCTTAAATCTGTAGAAGTAAAATCTGGAAAATTTTCATTGAGTTTCAAGCAATTTTCATGATCAGTGCGCCTTCTACACCCTCAAGAAGTGAAGTCGGTCTATATTGAGGCATTACCAAATGGACCGATAAAAACTTAATCCCATACACGTTTTTGTGAGCCTAAAATACCAGAATATTTACAATTTCAGGCATGTCAGATAAAAACTACGGTTTCTAGAAGCCCAAGGAGTTAAATCGGGAGATCGTTCTTATGGGGGCTATACTAAAATATGGACCGATACTCACCGTTTTCGGAACACCACTTTATGACCCGAAAATACCTCTAGATTTCCAATTTCAGGCAAATAGGATGAAAACTTCGGATTCTAGAAGCCCAAGAAGTAAAATCGGGCAATCGGTCTATATGGGGGCTATACCAAAATATGGACCGATACTCACCATTTTCGGCACACCTCTCTATGGTCCTAAAATACCTCAAGATTTCCAATTTCAAACAAATTGGATAAAAACTACGGTTTCTATAAGCCCAAGACCCCAAATCGGGAGGTCGTTTTATACGGAGACCATACCAAAACATGGACCGATACTCACAATTTTTGGCACACATATTTGTGGTCCTACAATACCTCTAGATTTCCAATTTCAGGCAAATAGGATAAAAACTTCGGATTCTAGAAGCCCAAGAAGTAAAATCGGGAAATCGGTCTATATGGGGGCTATACCAAAATTGGGACCGATACTCACCATTTTCGGCACACCTCTTTATGGTCCTAAAATACCTCTAGATATACAATTTCAGACAAATTGGATAGAAACTACGGTTTCTATAAGCCCAAGACCCAAAATCGGGAGGTCGTTTTATATGGGGGCTATACCAAAACAAGGACCGATACTCACAATTTTTGGCACACGTATTTGTGGTCCTACAATACCTCTAGATTTCCAATTTCAAGTAAATTGAATAAAAACTGCGGTTTCTATAAGCCCAAAAATTAAAATCGGCAGATCGGTCTATATGGGGGCTATACCAAAACATGGACCGATACTCACCATTTTTGGCACACCTCTTTATGGTCATAAAATACCTCTAGATTTCAAATTTCAGGCAAATTGGATAAAAACTACGATTTCTATAAGCCCAAGACCCCAAATCGGGAGGTCGGTTTATATGGGGACTATATCAAAACCTGGACCGATATAGCCCATCTTCGAACTTGACCTGCCTGCAGACAAAAGACGAGTTTGTGCAAAATTTCAGCACGATTGCTTCATTATTGAAGACTGTAGCGTGATTACAACAGACAGACAGACAGACAGACAGACGGACAGACGGACATCGTTATATCGTCTTAGAATTTCTCCCTGATCAAGAATATATATACTTTATATAGTCGGAAATCGATATTTCGATGTGTTACAAACGGAATGACAAACTTATTATACCCCCATCACCATTCTATGGTGGTGGGTATAAAAATTTATATAAATATGTTGCCAATTTTATTAGATAATGGAATATTATAACGTTTTGATAGGTAAATAAATAAACAAAAAAAATTTTGACTTCCTTTTGTGTTAAATGCAAAAATGCGAAACTAGCTGTGCATCAAAAAAGCCAAAAATTATTTAGAATACCAAAAGTTTGACTTTTAACACTGCACCCCGAGAAGGAGTATGATCACCTCAAACATGTTCCGAGAGCAAAATATTAGTTTTCGATGGGGATCATGTAACATGTTTGTCGCAACCATGCCATTATTATGTATCTGATTTTGGCAAACATTTTATGTTTGGCGAGAAATCAACATTTTTGTAGTAAAAAGTGTTCCATTTTTCCCAACCAGTAATAAAATTTTTCACATAAAACATGTTTGATGTGATCACATTCCTCCTCTGCGTGTAATATGTATATAGAGATAACATCGTGCACTAAAGAAATGGATTATCTGTATGAAATTGCATATATGCAATGTTATGTAACTTTTTCTCCAGTGATCAGAATTGAACGAAAATTGGTTTACGGTATTATAACTCCATATAAAACAATTTTAACATACCAAAAAATGTTTATCTTTGCTCAAATTAAATCATGCAACGAAGGGTTAATGCCCGCTTTTATTTTTGAAAGTGTCCGTCAACTCATCTTGGACTATTTATTTATAAAGAGGAACTAAACTTATTTTTTTTCTGAAGATCCCTTTGTAATTTGTATATATTTTCCACTGTTTTTTTTTTTAATTTGCTTTCATCCTAAATATTTCGTCTTACTCGTCGTACGTTCCGATTTCTTTCGACAAACCAAAACAAAATATGCCCATAATGCCAAAATGATAAACAAAACACATGTCCACACATACTTAAATTGCTGCTCTCAAGGCAAAAACACATGCTTTTTTTAAATGGTTTCAGCTTGTCTATTCTCTACACTGAAAAAAAAAATATTGTAGTGAGGTCAAAGATTTCATGTCTTTAAAATACAAATGCAAATTTTGCTTACCATAGAAGACGCATTTCTCTAATATAAAGTTTTTTTCCTTGTCCAAAAGTTGATCAACTTTTCAATGAAGTCGTATTGTCCTTATAATTAAGCGATTTGACTTAAAAATGGGTATCATAACATAAAAGAAAAAATGTTTGGGCTAAGGTCAAATTGACTTTAATAATTCAGAAAAGTTCTTTAAATTTAATGAAATTGTCTTTAAATTTGTTGTCTTTTTGTATCTTGACTACAAAGCAAAAAATCGTTCAAATATAGGACATATTTTTCAACACTTTATTTTAAAGACGTTTTTTACTTGATGCATAGAATAATTTCTACTGGAAGTCGAGTCTTAATTTGGAAAATAAAGTTGTCGTTAACTCGTTTTTAAAGGACTTTGATAGCATATGAAGAAAAAAAGCTGAAAAAGTGTAAAATTAAAATTTGCTTCCTAGAAGCAAGTACACAAAACTCACATTTAAAAGAGAATTGTGTCTTAAAAGTATCCTTACTTGTATTCTCCGCTTCTTTGGCTCGGAATCAATACCAAAATTTTTAAAGTAAAGACAAAATCTTTGGAACCGGGTATGCTTTTTTTTCAGTGTATTCAATTTAATATTCAAATTAAATAATATTAAGCATATCAAATTTGTGGCGAAGCCTTTTTAACATGCCAAGCGCATATTCAAAACAAATGAACACATAAAACAGTTTTCCGAAATAACATACAAACAGATTCTCAGAAATTGCTCTCTTTTAATTCTCTCGCTGTGTTATGTTGATATCTTTCACCAACCCTCCCTGTTTCCATCTCTATTTCTCTCTCTCTTTCTCTCTCTCTGAATAAAATATTACAACATACTCGAAATTTATAAATTTATATATGTTTACATTCACACATATTATTTTTATGAAACATTCTTGTCCCAAACATAATATATTCTAACATATTACCATATGTGTCCCAAACATTTAATGCTAGTTTACGAACATTACATTTTTTCACTTAAAAAATTGTGCCCGAAACACATTTTGTTTATATCGGAACATGTGACAAACATATTTTTCTAACAGTGAGAGAATATGATAACATTGTAACTCTGTACTATTTAAGATAATAATCTGGTTGTATTGGTATCAAAGACAATTAAAGAGGAAGATGTGAATTGGACTTTGATAGTGTTAGTGTCAGAAACAATTCCCAGCGGGAAATGGAAGGGACGTGGAATCGATGATGGAAGTGCTGCCCGGGTAGCTATAAGGCCTGGGCGCTGCATTACGTGTTCATTTCAAAGTAACATTGGATTGGATTGGAGACCAAGGCCTTGCCTCTCGCTTCTATTCGTATGCCTTCTAGACGTGATGTTGTCGATGCCATGTTATCAGGCCTTCATACTAAGTACAAAAATCATGCCTTCCAAAGAAGGCCCTCAAAAAGGCCTGGACAGGAAGGCATAAAAGAAAGCGTGTAAAAATAAATATTTTGAAGGCAAGGTTGTCTATGAACTGAACATTTGCCTTCATACATTTTACATTACAATTTAATTTGACTTACTTTTCCTATACAGTTTATCTTATTTTTGTGATTTTAATATTTACCTCATGTGTATTTTTATTTTTCTGCTCCGTCGGGATTTGAACCGGGGTCCTCGTTATTGGTAGTCCTACACTCATCCATTGGCCTACGACACATTTATGTGATGTGGGCGCCAAAAGGTAAACTTAAGCTACACGTGAGGTCATTCCGCGTTCCCTTCTGTCGGAAGTGAACGTATAATGGGTATCGGATCTTTTATATGTTACAGAGAATGTCTTCTAGAAGGCCAAAGTTAGGAGTAGCTAGACATAAACAAATTAATAGCTTGGCAGCCAACAAAGAATGAGTATGAGATCCTTTTTATACCTGACGTCACAGAATGGTATTGGGGGAATAACAAATTTGTCATTCCGTGCGTAACACAACAAAATATCTATTTCCGACTATATACAGTGTATATATACTTGATTAGGGGAAAATGAAAAGATGATATTACTACACCGAAAAAATCCGTAGTTAACGGAACGTTGAATTTAACTTATTTTTATTGCACAAAAATTATTTGTTTGTAGTTAAATTTATTTTTTTTTTTCGAAATTTTCCACATCCCAATGAAATTTTCGTTTTTTGTAAGTATGTCTCAAACATTTTATAAACTAAACGTGGGTATATAGTTCAATGACCGTACACATAAATTCCATATGAACTAAAGCAAAAGAAAATTTTCGTACGATTCCAAAAATAGAATGAAATGCCAATGATGTTGTCCTTTATTTTTAGTTCGTTTTTATACCCTTCACCACTACTGTGGTACAGGGTATAATAAGTTTGTGCATTTGTATGTAACGTCAAGAAGGTTGTTTAGTATACCGGTCGTCTTAGAACTAAATTCTGAGTCGATTTAGCGATGTCCGTCTGTCTGTCTGTCCGTCTGCCTGTATATGTAATTTTGTGTGCAAAGTACAGTTCGCAGTTTAAGTCCGATCGTCTTCAAATTTGGCACAGAGTTTTACCTTGGCTCAAAGACAATCGCGATTGATTTCGGTTCAGATTTAGATATAGCTGCCATATATATTTATCACCGATATGGCCATAATTGACGTATTTAGAGAGTTTTACCCTGATTTGCTTCAAATTTTGCACAGTAGTGCGTTTAATAGTATCGTTAATTATACCAAATTTAGTTAAAATCGGTTCAGATTTAGATATAGCTCCCGAATATGTCTTTCGACCGATTTCGACTCATATTTATACCCACAGACACCAAAGATTTACCCCGATTTACTTGAAACTTTGCACAGGGAGTAGAATTAAGGTTCTGGATATGCGAGCGAATTTTAATTGAAATCGGTTCAGATTTTGATATAGCTCCCATATATCTTTCGCCAGATTTTCCGTCATATGACCACAGAGTTCAAAGTTGTAGTCCGTTTTCGTTAAATTTTGCACAGGGAGTAGAATTAAAATACTAAGTATGCATGTCAAATTTGGTTAAAATCGGTTCAGATTTCTATATAGCTTCTATATATATGTTTTTACGATTTGGGCAAAAATGGCCAAAATACCCACATTTTTCTTATAAAATCGCTACTGCTAAGTCGAAAACTTGTAAAAGTGACTCAAATTTTACATTATTTCTTATACATGTCTATCGACCGACAAATCATAAATACACTTTTGCGAAGTTGCCTCAAAATTGGTTCAGATTAAAATGTTTCCCATATTTTTTACTAACGTAGTGTACCATTCCAGGGCATTAGGCGACTTAAATTTTAAGTCTATAGGTTATAAAATCTGTTCAGATGAAGTTAGATTTAAATGTATGTATTTGGAACAAAAACCTTTATATATAGCACCCAACACATTTGACCGATTTGATATAGTGTCCAAAATGTGGATTTACAAAGTGGTACAGGGTATAATATATTCGACCCCGCCCGACTTTAGACTTTCCTTACTTGTTTTTTAGTAACATTGTGGTCCGTCCCGGTCATAAACCAATTTAAATTTTGAGTCTAGACATTTTGTGAATGTTTAAAAAAATGCCCAAATCGGTTCATATTTAAGGTGTTAAGATGTTGGTATACATACTGGTGAAGGGTATAATTTAGCCGGCCCCGCCCGACTTTAGACTTTCCTTACTTGTTTAATATGAGAATGAGTTTATTCGTGTTTTCCTATTGGACTTTACGATTCGCATTAAAAAAGATTTCAATTTCATACCGTGAAACAAGTTGTCAAAATTACTAGAGAGAATGGGCGGAGCTGAACTATCAAAGACAATTTGTTTGCTTCTTTAACTCTCAAGGATTTGATTAAAACTGTCTGTAAAACTGAATTTTCGTTCTTATAACAACAATATAGGTCCTTCTTTTTCCAATTCCCAAAGAAGGCACAGAATAATGTTTGCGGGCATTTTTTAGAAAGGAAGTGCAAGGCATTTTAGCATGCATGATAGGAGAAGGCATATGGGAAGGTGTTAAGGATCCCAAAATCATGGGTTAAGAAGGCATGATTTTTGCGGTACTTCGCAATTTTCCCGCTGGGAAGAGATTAGCCCCATACTTGTAGGAAAGGCGCTTCGCACTTACTGGTTTGATGCAGACAATTTTTATTTTGCTATTTTCTCAAAAGTTCCCGCAAATTTCTGTGTCGATTGCACTAAATTATTAATTAAATGTTTCATGAAGTGTTTTTGTTCTTTTAAAAGTTACAAAAAAAAAATGCTAAAATAAGTGAATTGGGTTTTGTTGCGAATGCAAAATGAAAAGAGAAACCGAAAAAAAGTTGCAACTTCTCATCGAACATGTATGGGGCTAATCTCTGGTTCTCGAGAAAAAAGAATAACAACATGCCCAATTCACATCTTCCTCTTTAATTGTCTTTGATTGGTATATAATTCAATAAACAAATAAAAAAATAACAATAAACAATAATTGAAGAAGAAACCAACATTAACATACAAAACAAATCAAAAAAGAAGAAGGAAGACTTCTAACCATTGCCACCGTTGTGCAATGGTTAGCATGCCCGCCGTGCATACACAGGGTCGTGGGTTCGAACCTAGTTTCGACCAAACACCAAAAAGTTTTTTAGCCGTGGATTATCCCACCTCAGGAATGCTGGTGACATTTCTGAGGGTTTCAAAGCTTTAACTGCAATGTGGAACGCCTTTCGGACTCGGCTATAAAAAGGCGGTCCCTTGTCATTGATCTTAACATGGAATCGGGCACCACTCAGTGATAAGACAGAAGAAGACAGAACTGTGGTACCACAATGGACTGAATAGTCTACATGAGTCTGAAATATCGGGCTACTACTATACCTAACCTAACCTACCGAAGACTTTGGCAAAGGAAAAGTGATATGCTTGTAACAAAATTTATTTAGGCAATCAAAACCCATTTTTCGGGAGGTTCATGTGTAATTTACTCTTGGTTTAGTGAATTGCCCGAGTTTATTCGGATAATTGGTTGATAGTTTTGTTGCATTTAGAGGATGCTGATGAGCAATGTAGTAATTCCGTCCATCCAACCATCTTGCAGTGTACAGGGCTTTGCCCAAGAAATATGACACATATACTTTTACTCTGTTGGTTAAGCTACTTTTGTAGTTTAGTCATCGCATCTGTATAAGCTGAAATCAAAACAAAAACAATAATGATTAAAAAATAAAACTAAATGAGTAATTGTAAATGTTTTTTTTCTGTTTTGTATTTATTCAAAGGAAATAGCAAAACCAAGTTTCACCATTGATCATGAAGCAAATACCTTCCTATTGAATGGCAAACCATTCCAATATGTTGCCGGATCCTTCCATTATTTCCGTGCCCATCCAAATGCATGGCAAAAGCGCTTACGCACTATGCGATCGGCTGGTTTAAATGCAGTTGACACGTGAGTATTAATCATTTCAATTGTAGATTTCTTACACCCTTAGTATGGTCACTAGAGGTGTGCGCGTGACATGAAACTGTCGTGACACGCGTGAATCACGTGACTCATGAACAAAATCTGAAGAAACTTTCGTGATGTGCGTGAATGGAACTAAAATTAATATGTCGTGCGTGAGAAATAAAATCGGTTCGTGAACAAAATTTCTGCAAAATCACGCTCACGAAAAAAATCAAGATTTAATTCTTTCTGATATGATAACTGAATTCTATTTAGCTGTCGAACTATATCCTAATTATTAGTTTTGTTACCTCGTGAATTTGTCGTGAGTCACTTTAATTGTCGTGAATCGTGCGTGAGTCTTTAAAAGTAGTTCGTGCGTGAGTACCGGTTTACATTTCGTGAACGTGCGTGAGTGTAAGTGGCTACCAAACATATCGTGCGTGAACAAACATTTTGCTTCGTAAATGTGCGTGAGTGTGAATGAAATTTCACTCACGCGCACACCTCCTATGGTCACAATAGGCAATGGTACATATCCAATATGAGCTAAAAGTGTTTGCTGGTTTAACTGAGGCGATGAATAATTTTTTAATTTTTGTCAAATATCTGCCCAGTGTGACCGTACCATAAGTGATGAGATTTTCATTTTTTATTTTCAGGCCGTTTTCTTTTAGTACGGTATGCAACATTTGTATGTCTATTTAGTATATATAGTATTTCGTATTTTCAGTATTTTTGTTTTGATTTATTTGTTCAAAAGATTATATTAAAAGTAGTAAAGTGCCATAAATATTAATTGCCTCAGCCAAAATCTTTACTATTTCAACAATGCAGAATACAGCACTTCTGTGATTGTAATTAAACAGTTGATGCAAGTGTTGCATATTTTACAATATGTTCTGGATAACAGGGTACTGCTTTATACTACGGTCTCAATACAAAAAAAAAATATTCATATAATCTCATGTGTAGAAAATTTTATTTATGCATAGGTATGTATACAATATTTTTATAATATTAAATTGAGCCGACGGGCTTTTTGGGCAGCAAATAAATCAATGACTTCTTCAGTCGGCACAATCCATTGAGTCTACTCTCGCTAGTCGAATTTCTAAGATGCGTCTTTAATCTCTTCATTGTTGAAAATGAAAGTTCGGATGAGTACGTAGTAACTGCAGGGATGGAAGTACTATAGTACTTTTTTCAATACTTTTTCAACCCGGTCAGTACCGTAGTACCCCCGCGAATGATTTAGTACCTTTTGTGTAGACATTTTTGAGTCGATATCAGATTTATGGTACAATATCTTTGACAAAATATTTTAATATTTTGAGAAAGTCTTTATCAACCTTATTTGCTAATAGTCTTTTACAAATGTGGCAAAACAGACATGTTCATGTGGGAAGAAAATCTCGGTTTTGTAAAAGACATAATCAAAAACAGGATTTTATTGATTTTCAAGAATGTTTTAGTCGAAAGAATGCGATCGCTGAATTAGGCAGGTTCTTTTCGCAGGTTTTGCGCCATTTCATTTACACATGTGTGTTTGGCTGTTTCGTTGTTTTTGCTATGGCTAAACAAAGCGAGTCATGTTCACAAAAAGAACAACAAACACAAATAAAAAGCAGAAAGACATTTTCGAAAAATGAAATTTGTGGTGCGAGAACAAAAACAATTTGTTTTTTCGACCGTCGTTTGACGGACTTTTCAACTAGTATTCTATGATTTGTGCAAGTTTTATAGGTAAGCGTTTTTCAAAATAAAACCTCCAGCTTTTCTTCAACATCTTCGATAAGATTTTTCTATGCAGCTAAAAATATATATTTATTTATATAAAAATATTCATTCATTTCGGTTGGGGGGGGGGGGGGGTTTGATCCCCCTCACCCCCCCTGAATACGGCCTTGTTTGCATTGCTTTAGAAGTTGTGCCCTGAAAGTTCATTTGAATGAAGAAATTTAAAAAACGAAAAAATTTTCACTTTTTTTCATCCATATTTTTTATTACACTGTTATTTTCCTATTACCTAATTCTTACAATTTGAAAAATTTTTTTGCTCCGACCAGAGGTTGAACCTGGGTTTGTTGGCACCATAACAGAACGCCTTAACCCACTCAGCCACAAACGCCATTGAACACAAAGCCTCGAAACGTCAATTCAAATTTTTGTGA
Source organism: Haematobia irritans (assembly GCF_050003625.1). Taxonomy (NCBI): domain Eukaryota; kingdom Metazoa; phylum Arthropoda; class Insecta; order Diptera; family Muscidae; genus Haematobia; species Haematobia irritans. Next base: position 71,247,500 of record NC_134398.1, on the reverse strand, counting down.
TATGATCGTAATACCACACCAAGGAATAACATTCTAACTGCTCCTAGAGATGTTCTTTATTAGTATGAACGAAAAAATAAGAAACGCGGGTTCAAATCTCACCGGCGGCATTTTTTATCAAATATTTTTCTAGAAAATTATTTTTTTTTATGTTATACATGGTTTTATTTTTGCATATATTTTCGTATAAATATATTTTTTCCATTAAAAATCAAAAAAATAAAAATTCTCGTAATTTGCAAAACCTTCTCAAAATAAATTCCATGGAAGCGAAAAAGTCAAACGGCAGCGGGGATGAAATTTATTTTTTTTATTATTATTTTAATTACTTTTTTATTAATTTTCTAGTTCTTTTTTTGAGGAATTTAATTGTCCAAAACTTAAATTTTCACTTAAAATAGCCTAATTGCGTACTTTCTAAGTAGAAAAAAAATCATTGGGGATTCCCAAGATTCGCTTTAGAAGAAATTGTTTGTGGACTTGTCCAAAAGGACTGCATCGAAAGTTGGAAAAATCGATGGGGGATTCTGGGGTGCGCTTTAAAAGAATTGTTTGGGGAACAACTTCTAATTTTTTTTGCTGGGTGTCTTTTTAATTATCAGATCAACCAATATTTTGCTGTTGGTACCATATTTGGAGCTCGAACTTTAAAAGGAAAATAGCTAAAGCCCACACGCAAAGAAAAAAAAAACGTTTGGAAAACGTGTACCGAAAACGTTTTCCTTTTGTTAGAGTTTTTTGAATTGCTTCGAAAAGTATACACTTTTATCACCAAAAAAATTCGTTTGTTACAAAATTTTTATTTTTTTAATAAAAAAAGTTATTTTTGAACCAACAACACAGTCCGTTTAGTTTATGTCAAACACTGTTATAGTAGAATGCAATGTTGAACATTTTTTCGGAATCTTCGGACCATATCTGGAATATATATATAAAAAAAAAAAAACTTTGGTCGAAGCAGGGATTGAACCCACGACCCTTGGCATGCAAGTCCGACGTAGCAACCACTGCTCCACGGTGCCAAACTAAATGTATTTTTCTGTTAAATAAACTTTGTTTAATCGGCTCGTGGGCGCCGCAAGCTATGCTATATTAATATAACTTATATGGATAATTAGCTATTGATGACAATAAGAGCTACGTAGCTCAGTGGATAGTGTGTTGTCTTACAAATTGCATGGTCCGCGGTTCGATTCTCAGTCCAGGCGAAAGGTAAAAAAAATTTAAAAAATTTATAAAATTGTATAATTTCTTCTACATTGTTTGTATTACAGAAAACGGTGCTAAGAATTAAAAAACTTCGTGGAAGTGAGACAGATGTGAGGGAAAATGCAATTAGCTAGAAAAAAATTTTTTGAGTTAGTCTTTATGAAATTGCTTTTACATCCTGGAAAAGAATAAACGTTTATCACAAAAAGTATATACTTTTCTTCCAAATACACTTCCTTTCAACGAAAAGCAAATGAGAAACGAACTTTGTTTGTCTAAAATTTCGTTTGGGAGGAAAGAATTATTTTTTTGCGTGCATGTCTGATATACAGTGCTAAAATAAAACAGGCATGGCGCCTAAAGCCACCAATTTTAGCCCCTTCCAAATACATTTCGATATTCGACATCACCGATGAAAAAAAAAAATATGAGCGGAAATTGCCTTCCTAAGGGCTTCACTGAAAAAACTATAGTCGTGAGACCTTAAGATACGAATGCGAATTTTGCTTCTTCCTTGTTCAAAAACCGATAAACTTTGCAATGAAGTCGTTTTGTCTTTATGGTTAAATGATTCGACTTAAAGTTGGGTATCCTAACATGAAAGAAAATGTTGTTTGACTAAAGTGAACTTAAATTTAATAATTTTTAAAAATTCTTCAAAATGAATTAAATCTTTTTTACATTTGTTGAGATGATGTTTTTCAATGCTTTACTTTAAAGGCGTATTTTATTTAAAATATAGAGACTTGAAGTCGAGTCTCAATTTGGAAACTTAAGTTGTTAACGCGTTTTTAAAGGACGTTGATAGCATATGAAGAAAAGAATGAGAAAATAATTAAATCAAGCACGCAAATCTTGACTTTAGAAGAGAGTTGTATCTTTAATTGGTCCTTGCTTCAATTCTCCGCTTCTTTGGCTCGGAATCAATACTAAAATCATTAGTGTCAACACAAAATCTTTAGAACTGGACATGCTTTTTTCAGTGTGCATTGTACTTTGGTTCACAACAACGAAATTATCTCTACAATTTTTCATTACGATTTTTATATTTAATTGAATTTCTTATTTTCTTTGCAGCTATGTGGAATGGTCCTTACACAACCCCCGCGATGGAGACTACATTTGGAGTGGTATTGCCGATATTGAAAGGTTTATAGAATTGGCACATGCGGAAGGTTTCCATGTTATTCTTCGGCCTGGACCTTATATTTGTGCTGAAAGAGATAATGTAAGTATATAGTACGGGGGAATAAAACTTCAGTTATGATGCTCATATTTTGTGATTATTTAAATATTTATGCAATTAACTAATATCGCAATTAACTAACTAAAGTGGCATAGAAAAATTTTACGCTGCAAACAATCCAACAATGTTAGCAACAACACTTTTATTCAATCCTTAGACTAGTTTCTGTCGGCGTGGTACGGATCCTAACAGAATTTGCCGAAATCCAGATTCAGTCATAAGGATAGCCCAAACCTAGAGTTTGAATGTGATCCCGCACTGAAAAAAATATTGTCGTGAGGTCAACGATTTTATGTCTTTAAAATACGAATGCAAATTTTGCTTAGCATAGAAGACGCATTTCTCTAATATAAAGTTTTTTTCCTTGTCAAAAAGTCGATAAAATTTTCAATGAAGTCGTAAAGTCCTTATAATTAAGTGATTTGACTTAAAAATGGGTATCATAACATGAAAGAAAAAATGTTTGGGCTAAGTTCAACTTGACTTTAATAATTCAGAAAAATTCTTTAAATTTAATGAAATTGTCTTTAAATTTGTTGTTTTTTTTTTGCATCTTGACTACAAAGCAAAAAATCAAATCAACACTTTATTTTAAAGACATTTTTACTTGAAACATATCATAATTTCTACTGGAAGTCGAGTCTTAATTTAGAAAATAAAGTTGTCGTTAACTCGTTTTTAAAGGACTTTAATAGCATATGAAAAAAAAGCTGAAAAAAGCGAAAAATTAAAACTTGCTTCCTAGAAGCAAGTACACAAAACCCAAATTTAAATGAGAATTGTGTCTTAAAAGTATCCTTACTTGTATTCTCCGCTTCTTTGGCTCGGAATCAATACCAACATTTTTAAAGTAAAGACAAAATCTTTGGAACCGGTCATGCTTTTTTTAGTGCGTATATATAACACAAACATGCCTGCTGACCAGGAAGAGGCAAATTGTAAAGGTCTATAAAGGTTACCGAAAAAAGAGGTGTTTGAACTTGTCTTCAAATGCTTCGCCTTTGAATGGTGTATTCTAGTATAGAACATACCAGTATACACTGAAAAGAGCAGTGAACCCACCAGGAAGAAAACTTTTGGTTAATTTTTGAACATTTTTAGAAAATTTTAATTAAACAGTATTAAAAACGCTGCCATCATGCCGATATCACAAAAATAAGTAAATATTTTTCGACAAATTCAAGAAAATTTATTAGACATTATTAATTTTTTGCACTTGTTAAAGACAATTTTGTAGTTTGAAGGACAAAATTGGAGTTCAAAATTGCAAGAATGTCTTCTGTGACATACGAAGTTCAAGATGGGTGCATTATTGGTAAAATTTACAACTTTTAAGAAATGCTGAACTATTTTGAACTATTTAGTATATCTTTATATTTCATTTGTGTATATTTTTTCTCCGTTTTTTTCATTTTCATTTAACTAACGTACGCAAAAAACATTAGAGTAAAGGAAACTTTCTCCAAACAAAACAATTCCATGAACTAAAATACATAAAGTGAAATTGGCTTTTGTGAAATAGAGAGTACACTTTTTTTTGAGTGTATAAAGGGTGGTTAAAATTTCAAGAGCCGATGTTGATTTTGAATAAAACACAAACTATTTAGGAAATTATTGTAATTTTATTTTATTATGATATATTGGTATTACTCAATTATGTATGGAACAAAATATCGGCCAAATGGGCACCGCGACCTCGGTGGAACACCTTCATCCGATGGTCCAAATTTTCGATGACGCTGAGGCATAATGGAGGTTCTATGCCGTTAATGTGCCGAATTATCTCATCCTTTAGCTCTTGAATTGTTGCTGGCTTATCGACGTACACCTTTAGCTCTTGAATTGTTGCTGGCTTATCGACGTACACCTTTTCTTTCAAATAACCCCAAAGAAAAAAGTCCAACGGTGTCAAGTGGCACCGTCCTGCTGAAACCACATATCGTCCACATCCATATCTTCCAATTCGGGCCATAAAAAGTTCGTTATCATCTCACGATAGCGAACACCATTCACAGTAACTGCCTGACCGGCCTCATTTTGGAAAAAATACGGCCCGATGATGCCGCCAGCCCATAAACCACACCAAACAGTCACTCTTTGTGGGTGCATTGGTTTTTCGACAATCACTCTTGGATTCTCATTCGCCCAAATGCGGCAATTCTGTTTATTGACGAATCCACTGAGGTGAAAATGTGCCTCATCACTGAAGATGAAGGTGCACGATATGCATCTTGATTTGAACGCCCATTTTCATAATGAGTCTGGATAACTTTAACACGTTGTTGGATTGTGTATCTCTCCATGGTTCAAATTGAGTAAGTCTGAAATAGAGAAATGTCAAATAAAATTCGGAAAAAACTTGGCGTTTAGGTGTGGTTCACATTCAACATCGGCCCTTACATTAAAAAAAGCATGTCCGGTTCCAAAAATGTTGTCGTTTCTCTAATGATTTTGAAGCGGAGAATTCAAGTAAGGATACTTTTAAGACACAATTCTCTTTTAAATTTGAGTTTTGCGTACTTGATTCTTGGAAACAAATTTTAATTGTTCGTTTTTTTCAGCTTTGTTTCTTCATATGCTATCAAAGTTTTTTAAATAATTGTTAACGAAAATTTCAATTTTCAAATTCCAACTCGACTTCCAGTAGAAACTATGATATGTCGTTAGCTTAATGTGTAAAAGTGCTATATCAAATTTTGAAATTTTACAGAAGAGAAAAAAAATTTGTGAAATAAACTTTATCGAAAAATTGTAAATGTACACCCAGAAAAAAGTGACCCCTTCTTTAAGTTAAAATGAGCTCATTGTGAAGAAAGTCGAATTTCGTATAGCGCCAAGACATTTTTATTTTTTTTGAGCGATGTGAGTTTCGTTGAAATTAGGTAGAATGCATTCCATATATTAGTTATCATTTTCCTAAATTTATGAAGTATAAGAATGATTTTATTGAACTTTTTTCATTCATTACATATTTGTGGTAAACCTTTTTACTTCAAACTTAGAACTGCTTACCTTCGTTTTTAAATACAATTTTATTTATTTATATACACGCAAAGAAAAAAAAAACGTTTGGAAAGCGTGTACCGAAAACGTTTTTCTTTTATTAGAGTTTTTTGAATTGCTTCGAAAATTTTAAACTTTTATCACCAAAAAAAATTCGTTTGTTACAAAATTTTTATTTTTTCAATAAAAAAAGTTATTTTTGAAACAACAACACAGTCCATTTCGTTTATATCAAACACTGTTCTTTTCTGACTTTAGGTCTTTAATAAGAAACATTTTACAGTTCAAAATGTAATATAGTCCAATGTACTGTTGAACATTTTTTCGGAATCTTCCGAACATATCTGGAATATATGTAAAAAAAAAAACAAAAAAAAAACTTTGGTCGAAGCAGGGATCGAACCCACGACCCTTGGCATGCAAGTCGGACGTAGCAACCATTGCTCCACGGTGCCAAATTAAATGTTTTTTTCTGTTAAATAAACTTTGTTTATTCGGTTCGTGGGCGCCGCAAGCTATGCTATATAAATATAACTTATATGGATATTTATCTATTGATGACCATAACAGGTACATAGCTCAGTGGTTAGTGTGTTGGCTTACAAAGTGCATGGTCCGCGGTTCGATTCTCCGTCCAGGCGAAAGGTAAAAAAATTTTAAAAATTTATAAAATCGTATAATTTCTTCTACATTGTTGGTATTACAGGAAAAGGTCTTAAGAACTAAAAAACCTTGTGGATGTGAGAAAGATGTGAGGGAAAATGCAATTAGCAAGAAAACAATGTTTTTTTTGAGTTTGTCTTTATGAAATAGTTTTTACATCCTGGAAAAGAATAAACGTTTATCACAAAAAGTATATACTTTTCTTCCAAATACACTTCCTTACAGCGAAAAGCAAATGAGAAACGAACTTTGTTTGTCTAAAATTTCGTTTGGGAGGAAAGAATTATTTTTTTGCGTGTAGGCAATTTTTTCTTCAATAAAATACACGTTTTATTAATATATTAAATATATTTATTAAGAATCAACAGCATCGATTAGCCTTGAAATATTAGTTTATTATTCCACTATTTCCAATTTCCATGTAATGTCATCAACTGTAAACGCATTTTTTTCTTCTTTTGTACCTTTCACTTTTAATAAGTTGCTGCGTAACGATTTTGTCCTCCTTTTACAATTCCAAATTTTTCCCAAAAAGTTAGCGTCAGTGAATGTTACCTGTTAATTGAAGAATTCAAATTTTTATTCCGTTTTCCTTCTTTATACACCATCACGAACATAAAAAATGGAAATGGACAGACAAGACAGGAGTTCACCACCGGAAAAGTCTAATAAAGAAAATTTCGTAGTTTGAAGGAAAAAATTGGAGTTCAAAATTACAAAAATGTCTTTAGTTTCATACGAAGTTCATGATGGGCGCATTATTGGTGAAATTTACAAATTTTAAGAAATTCTTAACTATTTTGTGTGAGACACGAATTTAGTTAATATTTATGCTTCATTTTTGAATATTTTTTCCTCTGTTTTAGTTTATTTAACTAATACACGCAAAACAATATTAGAGTGAGGAAAACTTTCTTAAAACGTAATAATTCCATGAACTAAAATATTATTAAATATAGGGTTCACTTTTTTTGAGTGTATGGAACTAGGGAATGGAACAAGTTCTCTAGAAAATGGGAGAGATGACAGGAATGAATATGTACAGGTCCATCCGGACACCGAGATCCCATTTCGACTATTGTTCCACAGCACAATACTTCAGGCGGGTATTCAGAGCTGAGGGTACGCTAGAATCTAATAGACAACAACATCATGCATGTAGGGCGTGTGGAAAAGATAAGACACCTTAGATCACTATCTATGTCACTGCCTGGGTTTCACGATATATAGATACCGTCACATTGGGGAGAAGATGATACCAAACCCGGTCCAACTTAGATTTCAATACAAATTAGGGAGTTCATTATTAATACGTATTTTCACCCTACCACCAGGGAGGGGTGAAAATATGCCACAGGAAAACCTTCCAACACTCTACATATGCTTTAAATAATTCTTAATTAATTATAATTCTAAATTATAATAAATGTATACGGGTACAAGTAACTAGTTGCTATCGAGCACTGTTGCTTTAAATCAAATATTTCATTGTAAAAATTCATTGTTACGAAATTACATCCTCGTTATGACTTTTACCTTATGGTCACGAGTGTACCCTGAAATAACTGCCAATAATCTTTCTCTTCCAGGGTGGTTTACCACATTGGCTCTTTACAAAATACCCCGGCATAAAAATGAGAACTAGTGACCCCAATTACACAAAAGAGGTTTCCATTTGGTATTCTAAGCTTATGACACGTATGCAGCGCTTCCTTCATGGCAATGGAGGACCAATAATTATGGTACAAGTTGAGAATGAATATGGCGCTTTCCATGCTTGTGATCATAACTATTTGAATTGGCTACGTGATGAGACCCAGAAATATGTACAAGATAGGGCCTTGCTTTTTACGACCGACATACCAAATGAACGAATTTCATGCGGAAAAATTGAAGGAGTATTTGCAACCACTGACTTTGGTTATGATCGAAGTGCGTATGCATTGTGATTTGTGTTTTCGAAGAAACGATTTTGCTAATAATATCCTTTTTCTCTCAACTAGTTCCTGAAATCGATGATATTTGGAAAATATTAAGGTCCGTACAGCCTACTGGGCCTTTGGTTAATTCGGAATTTTATCCGGGTTGGCTTACTCATTGGCAAGAAGAGAATCAAAGACGTGATGGGCAGAAGGTGGCAGACGCTTTAAGGTAGAATGCGAATCCTTTTCCCTAGAAATATAAATTTGAAATTTTGTATTTCTTTTTTTTTCAGAAAAATTTTGGAATACAATGCCAGTGTTAACTTTTATATGTTCTTTGGTGGTACTAACTTCGGCTTTACTGCAGGTGCCAATGATTTTGGGGATTCCAAATATGCACCCGATATAACCTCATATGATTATGATGCTGTCATGGATGAAGCAGGAAATATTACCCATAAATTCGAACTTTGTCGAGAAGTTATTCGAGAATATTTGAATATTCCTGATGTCAGAGTGATCAAGGAACAAAGTTATGCCTATGGTCGTGTAGAAATGACTCCGGTATTGAATTTACTCTCACCAGAGGGGCGTAATATATTGGCAAATGGCAATGCAGTGGTCTCACCCAAACCCAAGACCTTTGAAGAACTTAATCAATTTTCTGGTTTAGTGCTATACGAGACGAATATCACTGGCATCGATTCCAATGTGCCTTATGTCTTAACTCTCAATGACTTGAGAGACCGGGCTTTGGTTTATGTAGACCAAGAATGGAAGGGAATTTTATCACGCCAAAATGCCAATTTTTCTCTTACTCTGGAAAATCTTAAAGATTCCAAATTGCAATTGCTGGTAGAAAACCAGGGAAGAATTAATTACAATATAGCAGACGATATTAAAGGGATATTGGGGTCCATTACTTTGCAGAAGGAAGGTGAAGACGATGCGAGGGAATTGGAAAATTGGCATAGTACCGGATTTCCCCTTGAAGATCCTCAAGTCTCTGAGCTCTGGACAGCTATCCACAATAAAACATTAACTTCTTTGGAAAATGATGAAGCCAGTCGCTTGTATAGTGGTCCAATTATCTACTATGGTGAATTCGTTGTTACCCAATTGCGGCACACCTACTTGAATCCATCCGGATGGGGAAAGGGTGTGGCTTTTGTGAATGGTTTCAATTTAGGCCGTTATTGGCCACCAGCTGGTCCTCAATTGACACTCTATGTGCCACAAGAAATTTTGCACCTAGGAATAAATTCAATGGTTTTAGTTGAATATGAGCAAACTAATCGCGAAAGTAAGGATGTGAAACCTTATATATCGTTTGATGACAAACCCCAGTTGGATTTATGAAAGATAATGTTTATTCTATAAAAAAGTTGGTCCAATAAAAGTGTTATCTGGACACATATATAAATTAAACCGCAAATGTTTCTTTTTGATTAACTTAATTCACCAAAATTAATTATCTATAACCATTCCCAAATGACAGATATTTTGCTATTTATTTTATCTGACTCCCTCTATGCAACCAGATATTTTTGATTCCTATGCATGGGAGGTACTTGAAGAAGTGGTCCGATCGGAACCAAACTTCGCATTTGTCTTAGTTTTTATCATCAACAAGACCCTTTAAAGTTTCGCTTTCCTACAATGCCTTCTTTGATATTTGTCCATTCGTCGCACAGAGGGGAAAAATCGCAAAAAATGGAGACTAATTGAAAAATGATTTTTTTTTTAAATGCTTAGTATCCGATTAAAGTATATAAAATTCTACATCACTACTGAAAATTTCAATGTCATACTTGCAAAAAAGCAAAATTTTATCACTGTAGAATATTTGTATCAACATCTTAAGGCTGATACACAATGAAAAAAAGGAGGCCTAGGCTTTAGCTTTAAAGCGGCTTTAGTTTTTCCAACACACATAGAACATCATAATTCTCGCTTCATAAACATAAACAAACTCATATTTCTATACAAACCTGGAATCAACAAATGTTAAAGCAGCCTATAGAAAGCGAAAAAGTTAAAATTTATTTAACTTATTTTTACGCTTCGGCGCAAAGCTTATATTTATTGTGCGCACATTTATATAATTATGAACCTTTTAACTTTTTTCGAAGCAAAGAAATAAGCAGAGTATTCATTGTATGTCTGCCTTTATTTCTATACAAAATGTTGTCAACATTTTATTTCAATGGAAAATTTTGTTAAAATCTTATTTCAACAGATTTTTTCAAACTTTTATTTGTATAGAAAACTGTTTAAAAATTTTCTTTTCTATAGAAAATTTAATTTCCAGAAAATTTTCAAGTACCTCTTAGTTATAGATGACTATTTTGCAAACTCTACCAAAACATCAAGAAGTCTACCAACTGTGGCAATCGTGCATAGCCTGCGTAACAATGGAGTTATTTAGAGGCGAGTTCGGTTTTTTTCACGTACGGAACCGGTTAATTGGCCGCCTAGATCGTACAATTTAACACAGACAGACATTCCCGCTTCAATTGACTCATTGGAAGACAACATTTGTGATTTATGGAGGCGACACTTGCAAACCATAATGAAAAAAAAAGAAAAAACAACATATTAGCTTTGAAATAATAAAAAAAGTCACCTAGGAAACAAGAAAAACAAAAAAGAAAAATTTTTGGAGAGAGAGGTTCGTATATTGAAAAAAAAAGAAGATACTAAAAAAATTTCCTGATAATATCAAAGACTAGAAATATCGAGTTTGGACTTAACCATTGCTGACCTCATTGGAGTCCATAATAATAATTTTAAGAACTTCCTTTTGAGGCCAAGCTAGAATTTTTGGTTTATAACATATCAGCTATGGCTATTGCTGAAAATTGAAATTAGTGGACTGAGACACTTAATATCCTTGTTTTTCTGTCCCATGAAGTCCACATCAAAATCAAGGCATCCGTAATTTTGGACATTATTCGAAATAAGAGCAATAATTTAAAAGGTCAACTATCATAATCGAAATTCTCTATAATTAGAGTTGCCATAAAAGAAACTTATAAAATCAGAATTTGAGATTCAACCATAGATGCTCGTCATTATCTTCGTTCCAGAGATTCTCAGAAGTGGAATTTGCTAAATTTACTTTTCTAGTTTAGTTTATAACACACATTGATCTTTGTCTACACTGAAAAAAAAGCATACTCGGTTCCAAAGATTTTGTCTTTACTTTAAAAAATTTGGTATTGATTCCGAGCCAAAGAAGCGGAGAATACAAGTAAGGATACTTTTAAGACACAATTCTCTTTTGAATTTAGGTTTTGTGTACTTGCTTCTAGGAAGCAAATTTTAATTTTTCGCTTTTTCAGCTTTTTTTCTTCATATGCTATCAAAGTCCTTTAAAAACGAGTTAACGGCAACTTTATTTTCCAAATTAGGACTCGACTTCCAGTAGAAATTATGCTATTTTTGAAGTAAAAAACTTCTTTAAAATAAAGTTTTGAAAAACATGTCCTATATTTGAATGATTTTTTGCTTTGTAGTCAAGATGCAAAAAGACAACAAATTTAAAGACATTTTCATTAAATTTAAAGAATTTTTCTGAATTATTAAAGTCAAGTTGACCTTAGCCTATAAATTTTTTCTTTCATGTTAAGATACCCATTTTCAAGTCAAATCACTTAATTATAAGGACAATACGACTTCATTGAAAAGTTTATCGACTTTTGGACAAGGAAAATAACTTTATTTTAGAGAAATGCGTCTTCTATGCTAAGCAAAATTTGTATTCGTATTTTAAAGACATGAAATCTTTGACCTCACGACAATATTTTTTTTCAGTGTTAGATGCAGCGATCGCTACATGGAGACACGTAAGTTTACCCTCTTAATCAGTTTTCTTATAACTAAAACTTAAACACAAATCCTTATACCATCATTTAACTTTAAATACTTAAATATTTTCGCGTCTGTTTGTTTTCTGCGGTATTGCACTTTGCGATATTGTTAATTAGTTTAATTTATATACCGAATTCATTTTTTTAAATAAATATGTATAATTTTTCTATTATGACTTACTAATTTGAATTTTATTGACGAAACATAAGAACAACCAACGTAGCAATGCCCTAGACCCGTTAATGTCCCCTACTTTCTCCAATTTTCTTAACACTATTTAAAAGTCTTGTTTCAAAAAAAAAGTTTTTGATTATGTAGCTGGCTGTCCAAGAACTACTCCCAATTTCCTTGAGCACGGTCGGATGAAATTTTAGAACAGCGGTTCGTTACACATATCTTCGTGAATTACCTGCCCAAATATTGCAAAGAATTTTCCAAAATGGGACTATGCGGATGGACCCTTTGTGCCGCATTCGCGAGCAAGATTTCCATGGAATCAACCTTCAACATTAGCTTATAAAGACCGAACTATCGATTAAAATAAGGATTTGATGAATTTTGTTTTTGAATTTTAATGTTTTTTTTTTTAATTTCCAATAGATTTTAAAAAATCATCCTTTACTTCTAGGTTTCAAATTTAAAGCAATTTCGATTTGATTTCTCTCTATGTCCTAAAGAAATCAAATCGGGGGATCGTTCTACATACGACTTTGTGAAAATTTTCCATATGATTATGGTCCCGTCACCGTCTTATGATGATGGGTATAAAAACATAAACTGTGTGTGTTATTACAATTTTGATTTTGGATTTTTTATAAAACATTTTTTTCTTTATAAATAACTTACACATTTTGAATTTCTTCGAGAGGCAGTTCAAAATAAAAAGAAAAGCGAAGCAAGCCAAGTGAACCACACCCTGCTGGTACGTTAATAAAATCCTATAGAAAGGCAACCCAATTTTTGTTGTTGTATTTATGTATTTTAGTTATATTTGTCGGTATATAAATATAAATAAATGCTGTATTACTTACTAGCCTAGATACCATTAAGAGGATACAATTTAAATAAATTACTTAAGTATAACCAAAACATCCTATGAAATATGTGTGTGTGTGTATGTATGTATGTATCAATAAAAACAATTGGGAATGATTAGAAAAATAAAACAACTTATTCGTATTTTATATAATATATAGAGAAAGATATCTTAATACAAAAAAAAAATCAATGATATATTGAGTGCAGGTAAATATAATACAAAATACATAAGAAATATGTAGGTATGTGAGTGTGTACATCATTGTTTAATGGAAGTGTATGCGTATAGATTGAAATTATTCATGCGATATTCCATAATAACAAAGTTTTACTAAATGTACAAAAATATATCGAAAATGAGAGATTAAATAAAAAAACAAACAAAAAAATAATTCTAAATTTTTTGTTTTGTATTGTTGATATACATAGATGCATGTAATTTACAAAAGATTGATTTACGATGTCATAAATTGAAATTTCAATTACAAAATATAGAGGAAAATGTGTGGAGCCAATTATATCGCAATGCAAAAAAGGGTTTAGTGCCTGTAGACTGACTATGTATATGTCCCAAATTTTTGATTTTTGAATAGCAAATATTTTTTGTTTGGATTCTGAACACAATAATTGTCAATTTGATATTGTTTTTGAGGTAGTTATTATTGTTTAAAAATTATTGTATTAAAGGAAACGAAAATCAAAAATATCAACTAAAACGAAAAAAATCTCAAAAATTATTGTAATATTCTCTTTTTGGCTGAATGTTTAAATTTTGATTTTTTCCGAGTTTGTTTTTCCTTATTTTTTGTCAAGCATTTATCGTAAAAAATTGTTGTATATTAATTATGTGTGTATCTATCAAATTTTGAATTATGTTTTATACACATAAATAGTTCTGTTCATCATTGCATTTTCCTCGTTTCGATTAAGGACAAATATGTAGGTCTTTAGGCAGTTGTAGTTGATCCATTGGCATCGGTATTGCAGAATTTGTCAGCCATAAGAGCCAATACTTTTTCCAATTTGGAATGACGGTCATCGGCAGTTGCAGTGGCTCCTTTGCTACCCCACAAAAATTTTATGTGGAATTCAGTTCTAAAATGAAAGAAATAAAAAAATAAACGAATGTTATAACTAGTAAATCAATCGATACAATCACTAATTGTAAAAATACTTTCTCCAATGACAGGATTTTTTACTTGATTTTAAATATATTTTGTTTAATGTAGCGATAATAAATAAATGTTAAAGAAAAAAAAACGTTTTATACAAATGCAATTGTACTAAATGCAGAATTTGCACGAAACACTATACTTTCCTAAAATAAGTAATTTTTATAAAAAAATTTAAAGCGACATAAAAAATAAATTTTTTAAAAGACATTTGATAAAAAATTTGCACTGGTGAGATTTTTTTCAGTGTTTTCAAGTTCTACAAGTAATGTGAAACATCGTCCGGACTACATTGAAAGAAAAAAAAATCAAAACGAAAACTACTAACTTTGTAATAGTGAAATTGTTTTTGTATTGAAGAAATTGGTCCCTACCAGTGTTGCCAGCACAGAAAAAAATTTCACGAAAATTTTACCAATTAAAATTTTAATTGAGTTTTAAAAAATATTCAATTAAAAATTTAATTGATTCAACAAATTTTTTAATTGAAACAAAAATCAATCACAAAAATTAATAGTATCAATTAATTTTTTAATTGGATCAATTAATTTTTTAATTGGCCTTCAATTAATTTTTTAATTGATAGTATCATTTCTGTGATTGAAGACATTTCAATTAAAAAATTAATTGGATCAATTAATTTCGTGATTGAACCAGAAAAAATTTTTTTTGTGTGAGTATTTTTCGGGCTCTTGTCCCCAAAATAAGACGCTTTCATCCCCAAAAATCCCCAATTGAATTTAAAATTCCCCACAAAAATCCCCAATACAGTTTTTGGCAAGTTTTTTGAAAATAGGAATAGGCTCTGCTGTAAACAATCCGTCATAATCCAAAAATTTAAAAAATATGCAATTGTTGTTATATGTTACCAGTTTGCGAGTTACAATAAGATTAAGATTTCAAAATCCAAAAAATGAGACGGGTGCTCAAAATATTTTCTGATACAATTCCTCATCAGAATTAATTATTGGTATAAAGAGTCATCGAATTTGTGTCTTATGCAAATCATCTTCTAAATGCTCGAGAAATAAAAATAGGAGTTGGGTCAACATGTGTAGTTATGACTCAAAACTTAGTTCTGAATAGCTAAGAAATAAAATTGGGTGATCGATCAAAAGGCGTTGTTGCCCCGATATGAAGTCTATTATATATGTTAGATATATATTTTCCAAATCAGTGATGTATTTATGCAGATGAGGGGCCAAAACTGCGACCTTATGAAATAATTTCACAATTTAAACAAACAATTTCTTGGAAACAAAGTAAATTGTAAAGTAGCTCTTGGAATAGATTTTTTTTTCATATTTTGAAGAAGTACAGAGACTTCTTTAAGCCCCTTTTTAGTCATGTAGGAGTAAAAAATTTGATACAAACCATAACTCAAAACCTGATTTGTTATAAAGGGTGATACGGTCAAAATTTGGTCAAGGTAAAACGCGTGTAAATCGGTGAAATCGTTTATTTAAAAAATCAAATTAAATGTCTTTTTCAAGTTCAATTAGTATAATATTTAGGAAAAATATTCAGTTAGGCTTTCGCTTTTCCAAATCCGAATTGCCGGGCCTCACGCTTGACACCTGCCACCAGATTTTGTACAGCCACCTTGTCCACCTTCTTCGCCGCAGAAAGCCAGTTTGCCTTGAACTGCTGCTCGTCCTTAGCAGTTTTTTTGGTCTTCTTTAGGTTCCGCTTGACAATAGCCCAGTACTTCTCAATTGGGCGGAGCTCTGGCGTTAGAGGTTAGGGTTTCGCTTGAAACTACCGGCAACTCTCTTTGTCGTCTCAGCGGCTTCCGGTTTTCGATTTCCCCCCGATCCAGACTTCCTGGCTGTCGACAAACGTTCCCCAAACACTTTAACTACATTTGTAACGGTTGATTTGGCAACTTTTAGCGATTTTGCCAGCTTTGCGTGCGAGTAGCTCGGATTTTCGCGATGCGCGAGCAAAATTTTGATACGCTGCTCTTCTTGCTTGGACGGCATTTTGACAACTGAAGAGTGAATTCCAAAATCAAAATAGGAGCAACATTCTACACACACACACACCTTCAAAATGAGGGGTGTTCAGGTTTTTTAAATGCAAAATTGAAAGAAATGCGTCAAGTTTATATTGACCAAATTTTGACCGTATCACCCTTTACTGACCAGAATTCCCCACCAAATCCCCAACTCAAAAATTTTGTCCCCATCCACGAAAAATATCCCCGATTTGGGGAAAAATCCCCAATACTGGCAACACTGGTCCCTACACACAAAAAAATTTTTTGTCTTCAATTGCGCAATTAATTGATTCAATTAATTTTTAATTGAAACGTTTTCAATCACAGAAATGATAGTATCAATCACAAAATTTAACTAAAAAATTAATTGATACAATTATGTTGTTTAATTGAATATTTTTTAAAACTCAATTAAAATTTTATTTGGAAGAATTTTCGTGATATTTTTTATGTGTAGGATTAAATTTAAATTTAGGACAAACAATTAAGGAAAGTCTAAAGTCGGGCGGGGTCGACCATTTTATACCCTGCACCACTTTGTGAATCCACATTTTCGATTTATCTCAAATCCTTCAAATTTGTTGTTATAAAGGTTTATATTCACAAAATTTTTTAGACTTCTACAAAATCTCTTGACTTAAAATTTAAATCGGCTAATGGCCTGGGCTGAAACAAAGTGTTAGTAAAAAAATATGGAAAATTTTAAATCTAAAGCCATTTTTATGCAACTTTGTGCAAAAGTGCATTTATGATTTATCGGTTGATAGATATGTGTTAGAGGTATAGGAGATTTTGACTTTGATTAATTTCTACAATTTTTGGAATTAGCAGAGGTGATTTTGCAAGGCAAATGTGAATATTTTTGGCTATTTTAGCCAAATTCGGAAGAAAATAAATATGGGCTATTTCTAAATTTGAACCAATTTCAATCAAATTTAGCATACTTGACGAAGTTACTGCTTGTACTGCTGATACAAAATTTAGTGCAAATAAGGCATATTCACGAAATGAAAACCAGTACTAACGCACGAACCATTTTTAATGACGCATGATTCACGACAATTCACGTGACTCACGACAAAGTCATGAGACTCACGACATTTTCCAACTGGGAATGAACAAAGGTAACAAAATTCATAAGTAGAATATTGTTCGATAGCTAAACTGATTTGTAGATACTGAGAGGGAATTATCCACCGTTGAAAAACTTGTTGGTGTTCGGTTGAAACGGGGATTGAACCCACGACCTTGTGTATGCAAGACGGGCGTGCTATACATTGCGCTACAATGGCTCCCAATCTTTTGTATTGGATCAATATGACCGTCGGTTACAAATTCAGGGCGGGCTGGGAAAATTCGGGCATTTCCTCTTTCACTGGCCCGCCTTCACACGATACAGATATTGTAATTTGTGAAGAGATATGATATTAAGTTTGGTTCTAAATTTGACAATTTGTTTCTAAATTAAAATCAATGCCAGAGGGCATAACAATCGGTCTACGGTTTGTCTACACCCTCACAAAAAATCGCTTCTGTAACATATACTCCCAAACATATTTTGCTTCAAGCATATACATTTTTGGGTATTGCCCAAACATTTATATGTTTGATCTCTACCAATATATAATATGTTTGAAAGCATATTGGTCTAAACAATATATGTTTGGGTAGTCTAAGTTCCAAACATTTTGTATTTTTGCATCCAAATTCAATAATGTTGTCTTCCAAAAAACAATATGTTATTATGTGACCATATAATATGTTTGGAAGCATTTTGCACCCAAAAATATTATATGCTTAAAAAAATTCTCCCAAACAATATTGTGCTCAAAATTTTATTTATTTATTTATTTATTTACAATCATAATGAATTATGAAAATAAACAGGTAATATAGGTGCTAACAACATAGGTTTTCGACCTTAATGCTCAAAATTTTGTTTCTGCCCAATTGTATATTCCCCGACATCTTTCTCACTTCCACGAGATTTTTTTTGTTCTTAGCACCTTTTTCTGTAATACAAACATTGTAGAAGAAATTATTCAATTTTATGATTTTTTTTTATTTTAATTCTACCTTTTGCCGGACGGGGATTCGAACAGCGGACCACACAGTAAGGATCAAAGAAGTAGCTGATCAATTACCCAAGGAAAAATAAAATGTTAATTTTGTAATAACAAGCAACAACCACCAACTTAATTCAATATCGCTCCCTGTTAAATAGCGCTCCAAGCTACTAAACACATATATGTTTATAGGCTATTTCTAAATTAATAAATGTTTGCATCCAAGCATATTATATTTATAAACATTTTATGTCCCAAACATAATATGTTCTAACATATTAACATATATGTCCCAAACATGTTATGCTAGTTTATGAACATTATATGCTTGCACTCAAAAATATTGTGTTTAAAAATTTGTGTTCCAAACATATAATGTTTATAGCCAAACATATGAAAAACAGTCTTTTTCATCCGTGTATATGAGGCGGAGATGATTCAACTTCTCTTCTCAACTTAATCTAGCATGATTTTTTAAGTGGGACCTAAAATCCTAATAATTCATATCGTAATTTTAGCATGTATCTTACCTGAAGGCATCACTCAACAGTTCATCCAATCGTGACACCGACTCCTCCAATATAATCTTGGCATTTTTACGATACAATTTTAAACTGTTGAGGAAATGCCGAGACGAATCCAAATGGGCATAATTGATGTACATTCCGAAATCGTCAGCTTTGCTCTCCCACGAGGTGATGCACATAGTGTATAGCGAAGATTTTTCATTGGAATTATTGAAGTGTAGTATATCAATAACCGAGCGGTCTTTAAGCAATGCATATAGGAGCACGTAAGGAACTGTTGTATTCGGAGCTTGTGGATTTGAACATTCATTCATGCTGATCAGAGTTGGTCGAAGTTTAGCTTCGAACATGAATGCATCATCCGTATATTTCTGGCGTAGCAAATGCCAAGCGGAATCAAGTTTTTGAATCTGTGAGGAAGACAGAGTTACAATAACACCAGCCAATACTCAAGCGGCGTCGATCTTACCTGCGGCATACAAAGTCCCAGCATTATAGCTGAAAATCCAAAAAGATTTCCCAAGGCAGTTTTCGTTTCAACTGCCATCTGAATCCATTTACTCAGTAATTCTGCACGATCCAAATCCGTTTGGCATGTGAGTATTGTTACGGCCACCATAAGTTTCATGCATTGGGTACGTTCAATCAAATCCTGCCGGAATATTTTACCCTGAGGCAAAGTCAATATTTCCAGACCGCAACAGTCCAAAATATTGGAGTCGTTTTCATTCTCCACCTCCGCTTCGGCTTGAAGATCCGAAGGAGCCTCAATCAATAGTCCTATATCGATTCGGGTAATATGTTCAGCTAACATTTTGGGTCCAGTTTCGAGTAACATCATTTTGAAGGTGTTCAATGCATCACCATCCAATGGTCTATTCTCCACAGAGGGCAATAAAAGTGTGCTGAAATTCTCTACATCAAATTTTGAAACCTAGTGAGAGAAAAACTCGTTACTACTACTCAAACACAAAACTGTATATCCTCCAATACTCACGGGTTTAAATTCTGGCAATGGTAGCGTAAACAATTGATCCTCGGCCGCTTGAACATCGAACTCACTTAAACTTTTAAGAGTAACAGAAGATGCAGAAGTGCTCATGAAGCGGGGATTTTTTATGATCACACCACGATGCATTATAAATTCATTGGTATCACCCGGCATGGAATCACCAGATCCATTGCCGGAATCAGAGCCACTTAATTGATAAATGCCTGCCATACCCTGACGCTGTAAAGGGTATTGTTGTTCCAAGCCGCCAATCTCTTTCGGAGGGCGTGACAAACTGTTTATATTGCCTCCACCGTTAGAGCGATTCGGTTTTGGTGGTGGACTCGGTGGCTTTTCGGGCAATTCAGGAATTTTACTTATCTCAAGACTAGAAAACATGTTGCATGATGTCTCCACATTGAAATCCCTGGCCAAACTAGACGATCGATTAAAGTTTCCGCGGAAACTATTTGTGGCTGGACGTGGAAGCGAGTGAGTTGTGAATTTGGTATGATGATCCACAACATCGCCAACCGTACAACGGGCAATGGTTTGAAATCCATTGGTTGGTAGTTTACCATGTATA
The DNA here is from genome assembly GCF_050003625.1 of Haematobia irritans. Lineage (NCBI taxonomy): Eukaryota > Metazoa > Arthropoda > Insecta > Diptera > Muscidae > Haematobia > Haematobia irritans. Next base: position 71,227,205 of record NC_134398.1, on the reverse strand, counting down.
TTCAAATTTTCCAAGTGACTCTGAAGCTGTGTCTCACTTGGAGCACCACATACGCTATTGCTCTTTTCCAACTGATTGAAACGTCTGGTTGCCTCTGATCGCAATGCATGACCATTGGAATGGTTGAGATGATTCATTGAACCACCGGCCCCCATATTAGCATTGTAGCTGTCCGAAGTTCCAGCACTTCCATTACCTTGAAGAACTCCGTCTGCACTATTGGCAGTTTCGGCATTTTTAATATTTGACACTACGATCGCCTGAGCTGGTGTGAGACTTTGAGATCTTTGCTTTTTGGAAGGTAATCTTGGTGCTGGACACATTTTATTACGTGGTGGCGAAGACGTGGGACTAGATTGCTGTTGCATGCTCTGATGGCCAATTGAAGTTGGCAGTGATTGTTGATGCTGAAGAGCTCCATGTGTCTGCTGCTGATTCATTGGAGTACCACAGAAGCGAAAACTTGCATTGGCTGCCAGTGGTGAGTTTAATGGACTGACTCCCCTTAATCCGGCCAACATTTGGGAATGCAATTGATTGCCCACAATTTTATGGCCATAGAAGGAGAGAGGATAGTTGCGATTGCATGGATATTGAATTCTTGCCCCCGAGGCCAGTGATATGGATTTTCCTGAATGGTTTAAACATTAAAAATTTCATTCCAATTATAAGTAAATAATAAGAGTCTTACCTGATCCTACATAAAATGTTATCAGATCGGGAATAGCATCGAATGCATCTTCTTCAAATTGATATTGCACCCGTTCATAAACGGTTTCGGGTTGAACCAAAATCTGAAAAATAAAATAGAAAAAGCATTGACTTTTATTAACAATGCCCTCTTTAACTACACGCAAAAAAAAAATAATTCTTTCCTCCCAACGAAATTTTAGACAAACAAATATTGTTTCCCATTTGCTTTTCGCTATAAGGAAGTTTGTTTGGGAGAAAAGTATATACTCTTTGTGATAAACGTTGATTCTTTTATAGCATGTAAAAACACTTTCATACAGACTAACGAAAAAATTCTGGCTAATTGCATCTTCTTTCACATCTTTCTCACTTCCACGAAGTTTTTTTTAGTTCTTAGTACCTTTTTCGGTTATACAAACATTGTAGAAGAAATTATTCGATTTTATACACCTAGACATCGCTTTGCGTCGCAGATACGTTCCAAAAAACACGACGCAAAGTTAATTATGAGTTTCTATGGCAAACCAAGCAAAGATTGGAGATAGGTTCCAAGATTATGTACTACTCTTTCAAAAAAAAAATGAACAATGTAACAAAACAAAATGTAAACTTTATTTAATTCATAAGAAAAACAAAAATAATATAAGTTCAATTAAAACAAAATAAAAATTAAACGCTGTCTGATGAGGCGATAGTGGCTGTACATCGGTTCTCTTTCACAAAAAATTGGTCCAATGTTTTCTGAACTGCTTTCTTTTTCAATGTAAAATACATTTCCTTGTAGAAATTGATATCAGAGGCTACCGCCTGGGACACTTTAAGACTCCTTCCGCTTTCAGGATCGTTTTTTATAAAAATTTCCATAGCTTCATCAATCAAACACATCGCTTTGGAAATTTGTTTGCACGTCAAATTTTGTTCTTTGCAGATGTTTGTTGAACAATCACAGTCATCTTCTTCATTAGCAAATTGAAGTTCCAGTTGCAACAGTTCTTCATTAGACAATTCTCTGTTGTGCGAGAATAGCAGTTCATTTATATCACTCTCCTCCATACCCTCAAAATTAGATTCTCTAGCTAAATCAGAAATTTCATGGCGAACAGCTGTTGTACTATCAACTTCTACCGCGCATGTTCTGTGAACACATCCAGGCCATATTTTGCGCCAAACACCATTGCAAGACGGTTTAACCTCCTCCCATGAATCGGAAATAATTCCAATGGCTTTCCTAATGCTGAACTTTTTCCAAAACTATAACATGGAAGGCTTATCTTGACCATTTCTCACTTATAAGATGTTTAAATATACGACGAAGGTATAGTACCTCCAGCGTCTCCTCACTGGACGTTGTCCAATTGCCCTCCGATGTTTTAATGAAACCTGGAGCGGAGCTCGTGAATGGTGCCGTAGTCTGGAATCCTCGGACGTATTCTCAATGCTGCTGCAGCAATCATTCCAAGAGTTATGCTGAGCCTTTCTCAGTTCTCGCTTGTATCCTCTCAGATTCTTCTTGTAAGCGTCCCAATCCACAGGAGCTCTGGTGGACTTTGCTTTGTTAAAGAGCTTCCTGCACGATTTCCTCATATTACCTAACTCCGTAGACCACCATGGTGGTCGATTTTTCCCCCTTGGCTTCCCTTTAGGGCATGCAGCTTTCAGTGAAATGTTGAAGGCCTTAGTAATCCTCTCCACTGCGTGTTCGATAACTTGCACAGTGCTCATATTTGTCTCTGGTATTTCCGGTATCATCATATTGAACGATTCCCTATACCTATTCCAGTCAGCTTTCCTAACATTTGGCGGAAATATGGTCTTGGTGGTATGAACATCAAATTTGAAACTGATGTAGCGATGATCTGAGAAGCTGTGTTCACTTAAAACATGCCACTCAGATATCATTTCATTCAGTTCTTGCGAGGCCAAGGTGATGTCCAAAACCTCTTGCCTGTTTTTAGTGACAAAGGTTGGGGCATCTCCCTTGTTGCAAACTACCAGATTAGTACGCAAAATAAACTCTATTAGCGACTCTCCCCTTGCATTAGTATCACTACTTCCCCATATACTATGATGCGCATTCGCATCGCACCCCATAATGAGTTTCGTCTTTGTTTTCAGTGACTCCTCAACTAAGGTCTTAACGGCACGTGGAGGCATCTCCCTGTCATGTCCCATATAGACCGAAGATACCCAATATTTGCATTTGGCTATTTCTAAATTGGCAACGACAGTATCTGCATTGCACATTGAAGGAAGCAGAAATAATACAACTTTGTGTTTAGAAACGTGTTTGCTAGTTAGAGTTAAAGCTTTATTCGAAGTGTACTGCAATAATATCAAGTAAAAATTAGAATGAAAAAGTTATCGCGCGATGTGGAGGCAATATAGTTTCCTTAACTAATAATGGGTCTTCATCGCGGAAAATAGCCAAGGAACTAAATATAAGTCAGTCTGTAGTCATTCGCGTACAAAAAAGACGAAATGCTACACCCAAAAGGCAGAAATGGGGCAGAACAAGTCCGTAACGCCGAAAAATACTACTGTTGCCAAAAATAAGCAAGTTAGTGAATGGACAGCAAGATGAACGCTCCACAACATTGGTTATGTTGCAGCTGTAAAAAAATAAACATGCATTATCCGAAAAGAATCAAAAGGCGCGAATGAAGTTTGCAAGAGAACATAACAAATTGGACGACAGATGACTGGAAACGTGTTATCTGCCCAGATGAATCAAAATTTAACCGTTTCCCATCGGACGGTAAACAATATTGCTGGCGTCGTCCTGGTGATACCATTCAACGCTACCATGTTAAACAAACTGTGAAGCATGGTGGTGGAAGAATCATAGTTTGGGGCTGCTTCACTTGGTGGCACATTGGGCCTTTACAGAAAATTGATGGTATAATGAAGAAGGAAGACTACCTCGCCATTTTGCAGACTCATCTTCCCGAGTTTGTTGACAAGAGTGCCTACACAGAAAAAAAAGTGTCTCGTAAATTTAAGAAAATTTTAACAATAATTTATTACAAGAATTTTCCAGAATTTTAGTTTATTTTTCGCATCTTCAACGAAAATTAACTACTCGAAAGTAAATTTTACAAATTCTAAGTAGCAATCGTTTAGTTCATGGCCTACAAAATACGATGGAAATTTCCTTAAAAAATTTCTTAACTGGTAGTTAAAAATTCGTTTGTCATGCTATAAAACTACTTGTGAAATGTAAAATATTTTGTAAATAATAAGTGCAATTTACTATAAGATTTTTTTGTATGAGAAAATATTTTTTTACGAAAAATGAACTTGAAAGTGGATAGCAATTTCTTACTGACAATTCCTATAGTTAATAATTGTTGGTAAAAAATTACCCAATGAAATATTTTTAGTTCACATGTAATTAAATTTATAGACATTTTCGTCAAAAATGGTAGATAACATTTCTTGAAAATTTTGCAAATTTTAAGTTAAACGTTTCATTGATCGTAAACTGGTGTGCCTTTACGAATATTATTCTTAGAGTAAATTGTCAGCAGATGCGATGAACTAATGATATTCGCAGATGGTTTATTTGGCTGGATGAGGTGTTGTTTTCAATAAAGGCACATGTGTTTGTGTTGTTGTAGGAATGTTTTGGCTTTGCTTGGTTTTGTTTGGCATGCTTCAGTTGTATAGTTGGCGTTGGCGTGGGCTGTTGCATCTTTTAAGTAGGTATGCAACAAGAGAGTATAAAGGCATGGAATATTTTGCATTTTTGAGACATATATTGGTGTTTGTTTATTAAACCTTTTAAATGAAAGTTATTAATATTATATCAGTAGTTTAGAAAAAAGTTATTACGAATATTTAGGAAAATATGTTGAAATTGAAAGTGTATTGAAATTTTTATTATTCTATGTAAAAAATTAATATTCAATTCCAGATGCATTTGGAAAATTTTTGTTATATCTCAGCGTATAGTTTATTCATAAATTGGTAAGTATTTTTTTAATATGACTTTCTTTTAAAAAGAATATTTTTTATGTATATTATTATTTGTTAATTATTTTTTTTGGAAACCAGTTTAATGTTTTTCTTTGTTGTAAAAACAATATTTAATTTCAGAGCAACTCCAGATGGATTCGAACAAATAAAACATAGAGAATTGGTAAGTTTTCTTTTAAAAATTGGCTTTATTTTAACTAGAATATTTACGTTTTTGTGACCTTTTTATCATCAAAATTACAGGTTTTTAATGCCTTATTTTAGTATTTCTTTAATAAAATTTTTTGGAAACCAATGTAATATTTTTAATGTAAAAAACATATGCACTAACTTATAATACCGTGTTCCACAGTGTGGAGCAGGGTATAACATATATTTAATTTCAGAATAACTCCTTAAACATTTGGACAAGTTTTTAGTACTCCTTTGCCTGTAATTTAATAGTGAATTGGTAAGGATTCTTTAACTTTCTTATAGCCCTGGACAGTCATCCTTATTTTTTGTACATTAACGTCAGCCTTCGTCATTTTGACTACGGCTCATTTCAAGACGCTAAAATTTTCATCGTGAGCGAAAAAGTGAACCAAACTTGAGTTTATTTTCTTATTCAATTTAGTTTTAAGTAGTATAAATCAAAAATTCATAAAACGGTCGAATTAGTATAACTTAAATTCACCATTTCCCAATAGACTAAAATGCATTTTAAATCCAAAATGAAATTACGTGTCGTCATTTTGACGAATGATGACTGTCTAGGGTTATCAAGAATATTTGGTTTTTAATGCATATTATTATTTTTTTCATTAGATTTTTTGAAAACGTATTTAATAATTGTATTTAATATTTAATTTCAGAGTAACCCAAATAAATTTGGACAACTTTTTTATTTCCCCTCAGCGTACAATTTAATAGAGAATTGGTAAGTTTTATATTAAAACTTTGGCTTTCTTTCAACTAGAATATTTATTTTATTATATCCTTCACATCGATAACAACACAGTTTTATGAGTTTATTTAGAATACTTCATTATTTCTCTAATTGTTTCAGGTACAAATTTTATGAGATACGTTTTCCAAAGAAAAGTTGAATTCTTTACTCCATTTGATAAAATGCCCCAAATATGGTAAGTTACAAGCTAAAATGCAGAATTAAAAATTATATTTCATTACATGGTGTTAATATTTAACAATTTTCATTTTTGTTTCCATTTTTTCCAGCAAGATATGTGAAAAAACTACCTACGATGAATAAAAGTCAAAATGTCCAAACAGCGGGTTCAAATGAACTACTCTCTGTTCCACGTGGTCATAATTTTTATTCACAAAAAACATTGTATTAAGAACTTTCATCATAAGTTTTTATAATAAAGTACTTTTGCTTAAAGAAAGTTTAATTTTAATGTATGAAAATGTTCATAATAGTAAAACGGTTCGTTGTTCCTTTAATTATTTAATTTCTCTGTACTGTGGAATGATCGATTTAAAAATAGTTTAGTCGTCGACATTTTAAAGAGACTGTTAACCAATTTTTATTATCGGGTTTCTCACAAAATAAGCAAGTAAACCAAAATAATACTGACTTTTTAACTTGGAAGAGGTATATAAATCTTTTGGTGTTGTAAAAATGAACTAAACTACAATGTTATAGATGAACTAAAATTTAAGAAAATTATAAACTAGACAAGTTGAAAAAAATCTTAATCATGGTCAATATTACTACAGTTTAGTTCATTTTGCAATGGAAAAGGGTTCACTGTTTTTCAGTGTATTCGGAAGATGAAGTCGTATTTCAACAGGATGGTGATCCGAAGCCTAGTGCAAAAATAGTGAAAAAATGGCTTAGTGAGCAAAAATTTCAAGTGATGAATTGGCCAGCGTAAAGCCTCGACCTCAACCCGATTGTGAATTTATGGTCAATCGTGGGAAGACGGCTGGGATTGTACAAATCAGCTCCATAAAAATTAGAAGACCTGTGGGAACAAGTACAGCTTGAGTGGCAGAATATACCAGATGAAATTATACAGGAATTGGTTGAAAGTATGGGAAAACGTATAAATATGGTATTAAACAAGTAAGGAAAGTCTAAAGTCGGGCGGGGCCGACTATATTATACCCTGCACCACTTTGTAGATCTAAATTTTCGATACCATATCACATCCGTCAAATGTGTTGGGTGCTATATAGAAAGGTTTGTCCCAAATACATACATTTAAATATCACTTGATCTGGACAGAATTTGATAGACTTCTACAAAATCTATAGACTCAAAATTTAAGTCGGCTAATACACTAGGGTGGAACACAATGTTAGTAAAAAATATGGGAAACATTTAAATCTGAAGCAATTTTAAGGAAACTTCGCAAAAGGTTATTTATGATTTATCGCTCGATATATATGTATTAGAAGTTTATGAAAATTAGAGTCATTTTTACAACTTTTCGACTAAGCAGTGGCGATTTTAGAAGGAAAATGTTGGTATTTTGACCATTTTTGTCGAAATCAGAAAAAACATATATATGGGAGCTATATCTAAATCTGAACCGATGTCAACCAAATTTGGCGCGCATAGCTACAATGCTAATTCTACTCCCTGTGCAAAATTTCAACTAAATCGGAAGAAAAAATTGTCCTCTGTGGTCATATGAGTGCAAATCGGGCGAAAGCTATATATGGGAGATATATCTAAATCTGAACCGATTTCAACCAAATTTGGCACGCATAGCTACAATGCTAATTCTACTCCTTGTGCAAAATTTCAACTAAATCGGAGTTAAAAATTGGCCTCTGTAGTCATATGAGTATAAATCGGGCGAAAGCTATATATGGGAGCTATATCTAAATCTGAACCGATTTGGCTGATATTTTGCAAGTTTTTCGAGACTCATAAAATATTCGGATGTACGGAATTTGAGGAAGATCGGTTGATATACACGCCAATTATGACCAGATCGGTGAAATATATATATGGCAACTATATCTAAATCTGAACCGATTTTTTCCAAAATCAATAGGGATCGTCTTTGAGCCTAAACAGAACCCTATACCAAATTTTAGGACAATCGGACTAAAACTGCGAGCTGTACTTTGCACACAAAAATACATCAACAGACAGACAGACAGACAGACGGACATCGCTAAATCGACTCAGAATTTAATTCTAAGACGATCGGTATACTAAACGATGGGTCTCAGACTTTTCCTTCTTGGCGTTACATACAAATGCACAAACTTATTATACCCTGTACCACAGTAGTGGTGAAGGGTATAAAAATAAAGGGTTATGGACCAAGTACTAGAAAATGTTCCAACTGACACCGGTATAGATAGCAAAATTCTTTACTTTTTGTTTTGAGTTTTTGTTGTAGTTTTATTTAGAATTGAAGAACGAATAAAGGAAAAATAAAATTATTTTAAATTTCTTTATTACTGCTTATTTTATTCGTTTAGAAATGAAAAAAAAATATTATGTACTCATTTCTGCACGCCACTGTATATCTTTCGTCCGACTTGGACTTCTATGGCCTCCACAGCCAGAATTTTGCTCTGATTTGCTTCAAATTTTGCACAAGGAGTAGGTTTAATAGTATCGTTAAATGTGCCAAATTTGGAAAATCGGTTCAGATTTAGATATAGCTCCCATATATAGGTACGCCAAAGTTGTGGGAAATATGGTAGAATGTGTCATATTTTAGACCCATTTTCAATTGTATTTTCCTCCATTGCACCATGGGCGGAAATCGCAAAACAGCGGCAAAAAGTCAAATTTTCAAAATGAATAATTATTGGATGTTCCAATTGAAATTACTATAGAACATCTTGGAAAGTATAAATCGAAAGTTAATTTAAAACTTGGCAACCCTGTTCAGGAGAAAAAGGTTGCCAATGTTTACCAAAATTTATGCAAGTTGCGTGCAATCAAGGAGAGCAAAAATTTAAAAATTTCGTGCTTAATTTTTTTTCGCAATACAAGTGAATAAAGAAAACTTTTAAATGTAGATTCTAAGAGAAGGTTTAGTAGTTCAAAATGTTGTAAGCACTTTAAAAAATATTTTTGGTTTTGAACTTGAATTTGTGGATTCAAAAGTGCTGTTTATATGTGAAAATTTTAGTACATACGTATATTTGCGAAGAATAGAATTAAAAATGTTAACGATTGTTAATGAAAGTTGTTGCTTATAATTGTTCGTGAGAAAGTATACACTAAAAAAAAGCATACTCGGTTCCAAAGATTTTGTCTTTACTTTAAAAAATTTGGTATTGATTCCGAGCCAAAGAAGCGGAGGATACAAGTAAGGATACTTTTAAGACACAATTCTCTTTTAAATTTAGGTTTTGTGTACTTGCTTCTAGGAAGCAAATTTTAATTTTTCGCTTTCTCAGCTTTTTTTTTTTAATATGCTATCAAAGTCCTTTAAAGACGAGTTAACGGCAACTTTATTTTCCAAATTAGGACTCGACTTCCAGTAGAAATTATGCTATGTTTGAAGTAAAAAACGTCTTTAAAATAATGTGTTGAAAAACATGTCCTATATTTGAACGATTTTTTGCTTTGTAGTCAAGATGCAAAAAGACAAAAAATTTAAAGACAATTTCATTAAATTTAAAGAATTTGTCTGAATTATTAAAGTCAAGTGGACCTTAGCCTATAAATTTTTTCTTTCATGTTAAGATACCCATTTTTAAGCCAAATCACTTAATTGTAAGGACAATACGACTTCATTGACAAGTTTATCGACTTTTGGACAAGGAAAATAAATTTATTTTAGAGAAATGCGTCTTCTATGCTAAGCAAAGTTTGTATTCGTATTTTAAAGACATGAAATCTTTGACCTCACGACAATATTTTTTTCAGTGTACGTTTACGTACTGTAAGGTTTGTCTGCCCAAACTTGCCCATACTAAAATCAATGTAAGGGTTTTATAGTCAAATTTGGAAAAATCGGGTGATACATATATATGGGAGCTATATCTAAATCTGAACCGAATTTGATGAAATTTTGCACACTTTAAGGGTACTATAAAATATTACTTTGTGTTAAATTTGAAGATGATCGTGTAGTAAATAAGCGCAGTATGGTCTCATTTGTCGAAATCGGGCGATACATGTATATGGGGGCTATATCTAACTTTGATACAATTTTTTCCAAATTCAACAGTGTTTGTTCTTTTTTTATTATTATTTTATTCAACAATCCAACTTTAATACAATACAAGTCTGTCCCGCGCCATAAGGCATTAATGGGACTAGTTGGCCAATTATTTATACAATATTAAAAACAACAAGTATATACGGCCGTAAGTTCGGCCAGGCCGAAGCTTATGTACCCTCCATCATGGATTGCGTAGAAACTTCATCTAAACACTGCCACGCACAATCGAATTACTTAAGTTGCAGTAACGCTTGTCGATGGCAAGGTATCTTAAAACCTCCTAACACCATCTTCTAAATAGTATGTAAGTCCATAAGTGGTATATATTAAATCAAAAAAGATCGATCCAATACGTATATAATTCAGTTTGACAAAGTATACATAAAATTTTGACAAAATTTTCTACAGAAATAAAATTTTAACAAAATTTTCTATAGAAATAAAATTTTCACAAAATTTTCTATAGAAATAAAAAATTTGACAAAATTTTCTATAGAAAGAAAATTTTGCCAAAAATTCCTACAGAAATAAAATTTTAACAAAATTTTCTATAGAAATAAACTTTTGACAAAATTTTCTATAGAAATAAAATCTTGGTAGATTATTTTTGGCTTGAGTGGCAACCATGATTATGAATCGAATAAAATTTGAACAAAATTTTCTATAGAAATAAAATTTTGACAAAATTTTCTATAGAAATCAAATTTTGACAATGATGAAAATTTTATTATGAACCGAATACAATTTTAACAAAATTTTCTCTAGAAATAAAATTTTGACAAAATTTTCTATAAAAATAAAATTTTGACAAAATTTTCTATAGAAATAAAATTTTGGTAGATTATTTTTGGCTCTAGTGGCAACCATGATTATGAACCGATATGGACCAATTTTTGTGTGATTGGACCAATTTTGGTATGGTTGTTAGCGACCATTTACTAACACCACGTGCCTAATTTGAACCGGAACGGATGAATTTTGCTCCTCTAAGAGGCTCCGTAGGTCAAATCTGGAGAACGTTTTATATGGGGGCTATATATAATTATGGACCGATATTGACCAATTGTGGCACGGTTTTTAAAGACCATATACTAACACCATGTTCCAAATTACAACCAGATTGGATGAAATTTGCTTCTCTTGGAGACTTCGCAAGCCAAATCTGGGGATCGGTTTATATGGGGGCTATATATAATTATGCACCGATGTGGACCAATTTTTGCATGGTTGTTAGAGACCATATACCAACATCATGTACCAAATTTCAGGCGGATCGGATGAAATTTGTTTCTCTTTGACGCTCCGCAACCCAAATCTGGGGATCGGTTTATATGGGGGCTATATATAATTAAGGACCGATATGGACCAATTTTTGCATGATTGTTAGAGACCATATACCAACATCATGTACCAAATTTCAGCCGGATCGTATGAAATTTTCTTCTCTTTGAGGCTCCGCAAGCCAAATCTGGGGATCGGTTTATATGGGGGCTATATATAATTATGGACCGATGTGGACCAATTTTTGCATGGTTGTTAGAGACCATATAGCAACACAATGTATTAAATTTCAGGCGGATCGGATGAAATTTGCTTCTCTTTTAGGCTCCGTAAGCCAAATCTGGGGATCGGTTTATATGGGGGCTATATATAATTATGAACCGATGTGGACCAATTTTTGCATGGTTGTTAGGGACCATATACAAACATCACATACCAAATTTCAGCCGGATCGGATGAAATATGCTTCTGTTAGAGGCTCCACAAGCCAAATCTGAGGGTCCCGTTATATGGGGGCTATACGTAAAAGTGGACCGATATGGCCCATTTTCAATACCATTCGACCTACATCGATAACAACTACTTGTGCTAAGTTTCAAGTCGATAGCTTTTTTCGTTCGGAAGTTAGCGTGATTTCAACAGACGGACGGACGGACGGACATGTTTAGATCGACTCAGAATTTCACCACGACCCAGAATATATATACTTTATGGGGTCTTAGAGCAATATTTCGATGTGTTACAAACGGAATGACAAAGTTAATATACCCCCATCCTATGATGGAGGGTATAAAAATTATACGTATTTAAAAGGTTCATTCATATATGGTTTAATATTTGTTTCAAATTACAATATTATAAATATTACAATTATAGCAGAAGCGATTCAAAGCTATTGCAAAGATAGTATTTGCTCATTTCCTTAAATCTCGATATACGTTGAATGGATTTCAATTCGAGTGGAATATTATTGTAAGTTAAGCCACAAATTCATTCTATTCCTTGTATTAAAATTTGTTTGATTCGTATAGAACTTTATTGTATGGTAACCAATGTTGTAATTACACTTGAAAACATACTTTAAAATATTATCTTTGACCAAGGAAACACGTTGTACCAAATTTTATCAAAATCGGTTAATAATTGCGATCGAAATCCTTCGAACAACAGAGTTAGATACTGAAGAAAGTAATTTTGATGGTTAATATTTGTTTAATCTTAATTAATAAAATTAATTTAATAAAACGACAACTGGTTTATACTATTTACATCAAGTTCTGGGGATAATGCGCTTTCTTAATAAGGAAAATAAGCAAGTATATATGAAGATCTATAAAAACAAAGATTAGTTCCTCTTTATTAATGAGTAGTCCAAGAGGAGTTGACGGATTTTTTCGAAAATAAAAGTGGGCATTGAGTTCGAGTTTTGCCGCTAAAATTATTTCTCATTTTAGCGGCAAAACCAGAATAACATTACAACTTTTTCCGGTAAATTGTATTATAACATGGTGGGGAAAGATCCAAAGCAACAATTGAATAAGTTTATTTTCTTTAAAAGAAATTATTAAAGAAAAGTAAAAGGGTAAACATGGCCATTTTTACGTGATAATGCCAATTTATACCGGCCTTAAGAATTAAATTAAGTACAAAATTATTCGTTAATAAAAATTCATATTTATTTGTATATCTAAATTAATGGTGTTACATGCTAGCAAACAATTGTTCACGCCGAAATAAATTTATGTGCTGTTTTAAAATTACTGTTTAGAATTTAAATATAATGTGCTTTTGAATGGTTATCGTTAACCTTAGGATTCGATGGAAAAATATTTATATATACTCGACTTCACGTTCTTCTTTTGTAAGAGTTTTTGAATTTCTTCGAAAATTTTAAACTTGTATACAAAAACCTTTATTTGTTACACAATTTTTATTGTTGCAATAAAAAAATAATATTTGATTTGAACTCAGTCCATTTCGTTTATATAAAGCACTTTTCTTTTCTGACTTTAAGTCTTTTATAAAACACACTTTACAATTTCGTAGTAAAAATTTAATATAATAGTATGTAATGCTGAACACCTTTTCGGGAACTTCCGAACGTATCTGGAATATATGTTAAAAAATACATAAAAAAAAATAGTGTTGGTCGAAGCAGGGATCGAACCCAGGTCCCCTGTCACGCAAGGCGGACGACCAACCACTGCTATGTTATGTTGTTAAACAATGTTATGTTTGCATCGGCTCGTGGGCACCGCAAGCTATGCTATATAAATATAACTTATAACGATAATTATCTCTTGATGACCATAACAGCTACGTAGGCCAGTGGTTAGTGTGCTGGTTTACAAACTGTGTGGTCCGCTGTTCGACTCCCCGTCCGGCAAAAGGTAAAATTAAAAAAAAATATAAAATATAATAATTTCTTCTAACATGTTTGTATTACAGAAAAAGTGAGAAAAATGTGAGGGAATATACAATTAGGCAGAATAAAATTTGAGCACAATCTTCTTTGGGAGAAAATTCTTCTAAGCATATAATATTTTTGGGTTCAAAATGTTTCCAAACATATTATATGTTCACATAAGAACATATAGTTTTTTGGAAGACAACATTATTGAATTTGGATGGAAAAATACAAAATGTTTGGAACTTAGACTACCCAAACATATTATATTGTTTAGACCAATATGCTTTCAAACATGTTACATATTGGAAGAAATCCAACATATAAATGTTTGGGAAATACCCAAAAATTTATATGCTTGAAGCAAAATGTGTTTGCGAGTATATGTTACAGAAGCGATTTTTTTTGAGGGTGTAGTAACGCACCTGCACGCAGAGAAGGAATATGATCACCTCAAACATGTTTCAAGAGCAAAATGTTATTTTTGTATGGTGACCATGTAACATGTTTGTCACTAAAATGTTATTTTCTCGTCAAATATAACCTGCTTGCCGAGATCAGATACATGATTTCCGAGAAAATAACATGGTTGCGAAAACCATGTTACATGGTCACCACCCAAAAATAACATTTTGCTCTTAAAACATGTTTGAGGTGATCATATTCCTTCTCTGGGTGTGGAGTAAGGGGGATTGACTCCCTTTCTGTTGGTAACATTTGATTTTAATAAGATATATCGATATACCATATACTAGATTGATTGTAAATAATTTTTGCCGCAAATTTTTAATTTCCGCCCATAGTGCATTGACTCGATAGTTTTCACAGAGAATATATGGTATTTAATATGCTATTTAAGTGTGAAAAGTTGGATTTAATTTGGTTAAGATTTAGATAAAGCCTCCATATATTTCTTCTTCCGGTTTATGCAAGTATGGGCAAAATTGTGCACAAAATTCTGTGATGATTTCCCCATATCATAGTTATATCCAACACTCTGTAATGGCTGACTTTCCACAGAACGGTTGTGTTTTAAATATAACTCCGACTTGTGGAAATATCGCTCGACATATGTATCGCCCCATGAATCATAAATGCTCTTTTGTACAATTGCATTAAAATTGTTCTAGCTTTCCCATATTTCCCATATTTATTTACTAACATTGTGTTTCATCCCGGGACGTTATCTGATTTAAATTTTAATTCTAGAGAATTTGTAGAAGTATAAAAAATTGTCTCCAAATCGGTTAAGATATAAATATTTGTATATGGGAATATAAACCTTCATAATAACTCTCAACAAATTTGAAGGAGTTGAGATTGTAACACAAATTTTGGTCTACATAGTTGTGAAGGGTATAATATAGTCGGCCTCGCCCGACTATAAACTTTACTTACTTGTTTTTTATTTTACATATATTCCAAAAATGTTCGGATGATTCCGCAAAGATGTTCGACATTACATATTACTTCGTACTATGAAAGTTCAAAATGTGTCTTATTAGATAATAAAAATCAGAATTGTTTGATATAAACGAAATGGACTGTGTTTTTTTTTTGAATTTTTTGTATTGCAAAAATAAGAGTTTTGTAACAAAAACAATTTTTTGGTGATAAAAGTTTGAAATTTTCGAAAAAAAAAATCAAAAAACTCTAACAAAAGAGAAACGTTTTCTGTACACGTTTTCCAAACGTTTTTACATGTAATGTGACCAAAAATTCTTGGGGTTTGCACTGTCGTATACCTATTTAACCGACAGTGTTCCACAACCACCTTCACCGTTTGGAAATCTGGGTGGCTGTTAGGTAATCTCATGCAACCGCTCCGGGGAACCCTCTTTCCAGGATTTCAGAACCACCCAAAAGCTGTATATTAACTCCTCCTCTGTAATTTATATCTAAATGGTGGTAGTTCTCCACATGGGACATAAACAACACTGGTATTTGCGCTAATGAATGTTATTGATTCCAAGCCAAATAAAAAGGGAAAATGGAAGACGCAATTCTCTGTCAAATTTGAGTAAAGTAAGCAACTTGATACTAAGAAAAAAAATTGGACTCAACTCCAACCAATAAATTATGACATGTTTCCAGTAAAAAGCTTCTTTAAAATATAGTTTTTAGATGCACCTCCTATTTTTGAGTATGCTATTTAGCTTTATAGTGAAATTAAAAAAAATCATAGGCATTAAGGAAGATTTCAATAACATTGAACAATTGTTTCAGATTTTTAAGATAAGTTGATCTCAGTCCAAAAAAAATGTTTCGGTGTAAAAATTTTATATTCGGTACTCAAATTTTGATCACATTATTTTTAAGTGCAAGCATATAATGTTCATAAACAAGTATAACATGTTTGGGACACATACACTATAATAAATAATTGTCCGTACACCAAACTCTTAAAGCTATATTTTATCGTATCTCAGAAACTAAATAATTTGATTCTATTCGATGTTTTTTGCTATCAAATACACCCTAAAAAATCGCTTCTGTAACATATACCCCAAACACATTTTGCTTCAAGCATATATATTTTCAGGATTGGTCCAAACAAAATATTGTTTGTAGTGTTCAAACATATTATGTTTCACTTTAGGGCATACACTGGTAGAAGAAATTTTAATGAAATTTTCTTTGCAATATATGGATATAGTTCTATGGCGCCAATTGGTTAATTCCATTATTTTACTTGCAGCATATTCTCTAGGTCTCTCTTTCTAAACACATATATGTTTATAGGCTATTCCTAAATCTACAAACATTTTATGTCCCAAACATAATATGTTCTAACATATTAACATATATGTCCCAAACACGTTATGCTAGCTTATGAACATTGTATGCTTGCGCTTAAAAATATTGTGTTAAAAATTTGAGTTCCAAACATATAATTTTTACTCCCAAACATATGAAAAACAGTCCTTTTCGTCCGTGTAGAAAATAATTATTCAAGCTCGATCTTTAAAATACAATTTACTTGAAAGAACCGACCATATACTTTCCATATACAAAATCACCCAAATATAGCTTTAACAGTTTGGTTTACCTTCTAACAACAATGCACAAACTGGTCCATATCGGTCCTTAACTATATACGGTATAGCTCCTACACCCTCAAAAAATCATATCTTTAACATATCCTCCCAAACATATTTACTTCAAGCATATATATATATTTTCAGAATTTGTGCAAACAAAGAACTGTTTGTACTGTGCAAACATATTTTGTTTCACCCTAAGCATATTTTTTTAAATTCCGAATACACAATTAAATGTGTAAAATGAATAATGTTTACACGTAAAGATTTCAAATTTTCGATTTTGATGATGAATGCTCATTTATCCACATTAAAACTATATCTCTCAAGCAGAATACCATTTTCTCTCAATTGATATACCAAACATGTTATACCAGTTTACGAACATTATATGCTTGTACTTAAAAATAATGTGCTAAAATTTTGAGATTCAAACATATAATTCTCACACCGAAACATATGAAAAACATAGTTCTTCGTCCGTGCACAGAAAAAAAAGTGTCTCGTAAAATTAAGAAGATTTTTACAATAATTTATTACAAGAATTTTCCAGAATTTTAGTTCATTTTTCGTATCTTGAACGAAAATTAACTACTCGAAAGGAAATTTTACAAATTCTAAGTAGCAATCGTTTAGTTCATGGCCTACAAAATACGATGGAAATTTCCTTAAAAAATTTCTTAACTGGTAGTTAAAAATTCGTTTGTCATGCTATAAAACTACTTGTGAAATGTAAAGTATTTTCTAAATAATAAGTGCAATTTACTATAAGATTTTTTTGTATGAGAAAATATTTTTTTACGAAAAATGAACTTGAAAGTGGATAGCAATTTCTTACTGACTATTCCTATAGTTAATAATTGTTGGTAAAAAATTACACAATGAAATATTTTTAGTTCACATGTAATTAAATTTATAGACATTTTCGTCAAAAATGGTAGATAACATTTCATGAAAATTTTGCAAATTTTAAGTTAAACGTTTCATCGCTCATAAACTGGTGTGCCTTTACGAATATTATTCTTAGAGTAAATTGTCAGCAGATGCGATGAACTAATGCATAGTACAGAGATCTTTATCGGAATAGTGGAATGTGATTAATGTAAAGATGATGTTACTTGAGTTTTGTTGTGTATACATGAGCGTGGGGTTGTTTTTATTTTTGTTCATTTAGTGGCTTGTGTGTGTGTGTGTGTGTTTGTTATTCGTTGATGGTTTTTGGCTGGATGAGGTGTTTTCAATAAAGGCACATGTGTTTTTGTTGTTGTTGGAATGTTTTGGCTTTGCTTGGTTTTGTTTGGCATGCTTCAGTTGTATAGTTGGCGTTGGCGTGGGCTGTTGCATCTTTTAAGTAGGTATGCAACAAGGGAATATAAAGGCATGGAATATTTTGGATTTTTGAGTCATATATTGGTGTTTGTTTATTAAACCTTTTAAATGAAAGTTATTAATATTTTATCGGTAGTTTAGAAAAAAGTTATTAAGAATATTTAGTAAAATATGTTGAAATTGAAAGAGTATTGAAATTTTCATTATTCAATGTAAAAAATTAATATTCAATTCCAGATGAATTTGGAAAATTTTTGTAATATCTCAGCGTATAGTTTATTCATAAATTGGTAAGTATTTTTTTAATATGGCTTTCTTTTGAAAAGAATATTTTTTATGTATATTATTATTTGTTAATTTTTTTTTTGGAAACCAGTTTAATGTTTTTCTTTGTTGTAAAAGCGATATTTAATTTCAGAGCAACTCCAGACGGATTAAAACAAATTTAAAAAGGTAGAGAATTGGTAAGTTTTCTTTTAAAAATTGGCTTCCTTTCAACTAGAATATTTACGTTTTTATGACCTTTTTATCATCAAAATTACAGGTTTTTAATACCTTATTTTAGTATTTCTTTAATTAAATTTTTTTGGAAACTAATGTAATATTTTTAATGTAAAAATAAATATTTAATTTCAGAATAACCCCTTAAAATTTGGACAAATTTTTAGTACTCCTTTGCCTGTAATTTAATAGTGAATTGGTAAGTTTTCTCTAACTTTCTTTTAACCCTGGACAGCCATCCTTATTTTTTGTACATTAACGTCATCCTTCGTCATTTTGACTACGGCTGATTTCAAGACGATATAATTTTCATCGTGAGCGAACCAAACTTGAATTTATTTTCTTATTCAATTTGGTTTTAAGTAGTATAAAACAAAAATTCATAAAACGGTCGAATTAGTATAACTTAAATTTACCATTTCCCAATAGACTAAAATGCATTTTAAATCGAAAATGAAATTACGTGTCGTCATTTTGATGACTGTCTAGGAATATCAAGAATATTTGGTTTTTTATGCATATTATTATTTTTTTTCATTAGATTTTTTGAAAACGTATTTAATAATTGTATTTAATATTTAATTTCAGAGTAACCCAAATAAATTTGGACAACTTTTTATATTTCCCCTCAGCGTACAATTTAATAGAGAATTGGTAAGTTTTATAAAACTTTGGCTTTCTTTCAACTAGAATATTTATTTTATTATATCTTTCACATCGATAACAACACAGTTTTATGAGTTTATTTAGAATACTTCATTATTTCTCTAATTGTTTCAGGTACAAATTTTATGAGATACGTTTTCCAAAAAAAAGTTGAATTCCTTACACCATTTGATAAAATGCCCCAAATATCGTAAGTTACAAGCTAAAATGAAGAATTAAAAATTATATTTCATTACATGGTATTAATTTTTAACAATTTTCATTGTTGTTTCCTTTTTTCCAGCAAGATATGTGAAAAATTTACCTACGATGAATAAAAAAAGGATAAGTCAAAATGTCCAAACAGCGGGTTCAAATGAACTACTCTCTTTTCCATGTGGTCATAATTTTTATTCACAAAAAACATTGTATTAAGAACTTTCATCATAAGTTTTTATAATAAAGTACTTTTGCTTAAAAATAGTTTAATTTTATTGTATGAAAATTCTCATAATAGTAAAACGGTTTGTTGTTCCTTTAATTATTTAATTTCTCTATACTGTGGAATGATTGATTTAAAAATAGTCTAGTCGTCGACATTTTAAAGAGACTGTTAACCAATTTTTATTATCGGGTTTCCCACAAAATAAGCAAGTAAACCAAAATAATACTGACTTTTTAACTTGGTAGGTGTATATAAATCTTATGGTGTTGTAAAAATGAACTAAACTACAATGTTATAGATGAACTAAAATTTAAGAAAATTATAAACTAGACAAGTTGAAAAAAAACTTAAGGGCTAAATCATGGTCAATATTACTACAGTTTAGTTCATTTTGCAATGGAAAAGGGTTCACTGTTTTTTCAGTGTGTACGTAAACCGACCCCCAATTTGATTTTTGTAGTCTCTTTGAACAGCAAGTTTCATCAAATCTGCTTCAAATTCTATATCAGTTTATTCTCTCCAACGACCATGCAAAAATCCATCCATATCAGTTCAAACATCCATCTATATTACTTCATACATCAACACACAAAAAAAAATACTTTCCTTCGGTACTAAATTTCAGACAAACGAGATTTTCATATGTTATAGATTATTTTCTTTAAAAGGAAATAAACCCCGAATTAATTTGTTTTTAGGGTCAAAATAAAACTTGATTTGTCTAAAATTTCGTTGCTCAAAAAAGAAAAATCTTCTTTCAGTGTGCAGTAATTTAATATATTCTCCTAAACATATTCTGTTTCAAACATATATATTTCCAAAAAATTGTTTGTACTGTGCGAGCATATTTTGTTTCAGTAAAAGTCACTGGGAGCTAAATCAGGAGAATAAGGTGGGTGCACGCTCACAAAAAATCGCTTCTGTAACATATACTCCCAAACATATTTTGCTTCAAGCATATATATTTTTGGGTATTGCCCAAACATTTATATGTTTGATCTCTTCCAATATATAATATGTTTGAAAGCATATTGGTCTAAACAATTTATGTTTGGGTAGTCTAAGTTCCAAACATTTTGTATTTTTGCATCCAAATTCAATAATGTTGTCTTGCAAAAAACAATATGTTATTATGTGAACATATAATAGGTTTGGAAGCGTTTTGCACCCAAAAATATTATACGCTTAAAAAAAATTCTCCCAAACAATATTGTGCTCAAAATTTTATTTATTTATTTATATATTTACAATCATAATTAATTATGAAAATAAACAGGTAATATAGGTGCTAACAACATAGGTTTTCGACCTGAATGCTCAAAATTTTGTTTCTGCCTAATTGTATATTCCCCCACATCTTTCTCACTTCAACGAGATTTTTAGTTCTTAGCACCTTTTTCTGTAATACAAACATTGTAGAAGAAATTATTCAATTGTATGATTTTTATTATTTTAATTTTACCTTTTGCCGGACGGGGATTCGATCAGCGGACCACACAGTTTGTAAGGATCAAAGAAGTAGCTGATCAATTGCCCAAGGAAAAATAAAATGTTAATTTTGTAATAACAAGCAACAACCACCAACTTAATTCAATATCGCTCCCTGTTAAATAGCGCTCCAAGCTACTAATAGCTACATATATGTTTATAGGCTATTTCTAAATTAATATATGTTTGCATCCAAGCATATTATATTTACAAACATTTTATGTCCCAAACATAATATGTTCTAACATATTAACATATATGTCCCAAACATGTTATGCTAGTTTATGAACACTATATGCTTGCACTCAAAAATATTGTGTTTAAAAATTTGTGTTCCAAACATATAATGTTTATAGCCAAACATATGAAAAACAGTCTTTTTCATCCGTGTGGTCAAGCAACTCGTACTTTAATTCGTTGATTTTAGCCATTGTTATAACACTCTTGTGCGCTGGTGCGTTGTCTTGATGAAAAATTATTTTTTTGTGTTGTAAGCCAGGACGTTTTTCTCGATTTTGTACATTTAATTGATCCAAAGGTTGCAATAGTACTCTAAATTTATTGTTTTACCCTTTTGCAGATAGTCAATCAATAAAATACCTTTGAAATCCTAAGAAACCGTTGGCATAACCTTACCAGCCGGTTCAATTGTTTTTGCCTTCTTTGGGGCACTTCCTCCAGCTTCAGTCCATTGTTTGGATTGTTCTTTTGTCTCTGCAGTATAGTGGTGGATCCATTTCTCATCAACAGTTATGAAACGACACTTAAAATCAATTTTATTTCGCTTAAAATGATCCAAACAAGCTTGAGAAATGTTCATTCTTATGCGTTTTTGATCGACTGTTAACAAATGCGGCACCCATCTTGCAGAAAGCTTTTTCATCTGTAGTTCTTCTTGCAAAATTAAATGGACTCGATCATTTGAGATGCCCATGATATTAGCAATTTCACGCACTTTTATTCGTCGATCATTTAATACCATATCATGCACTTTGGCTACAATTTCTGTTGTTGTTGCTGTTTTTGGACGTCCACCACGTGGTTCATCTTCAATGCTTGTACGACCACGTTTAAATTCAGCAACCCAATTTTTTACTGTTGCATATGAAGGAGCACTATCACCTAACACATTCACCATATCATTATGAATTTCTTGTCCCGATAAACCTTTTTTATGTAAATATTTAATGACATATCTAATTTTTCCATTGTAAAAAAAATGCGAATGCGTCTTTTTTGAACACCTGTTTCTATATGAAGGAGTTGCCAGATCGAAACAAAAATTAATATGTGTTCATAACAGAGATGGAAGTTTCCAAAACACTAAACTTTATGCTTATACCGCGCTGTTTGTGCTAGGCTGAGAAGTTTCCGAACTGCCCTCGTATATCTCTCGAGCAGAGTACCATGTTTTCTAAAATTTCGTTCCTCAAAAAAGAAAAATCTTCATTCAGTGTGCAGTAATGTATATACACCCTCAAAAAATCGCCTGTTTAAATATATTCTCCGAAACATATTCTGTTTCAAACATATATATTTTCAAACATATCTTTTTGTAAGACCAAATAAGTATTTTTTAAATAAATCTTTTAATAAGTTTTTAATGCTCTCCGTTTTTTTATCTAAAGGTGATTTTGTAAAATATCTTTCATTCGATGAACTACTACGTCTACTTTCTGGTATTTGTGCTCGCGGAATGATTCTTTTTTGTAAATTAAATCGACAATGTAGACATGCTACAGTGCAAAATGTTGATCTTACAAGGACCTCCCATCTTCATTTATAGAAAAATGTGCAAACAATAATCATAAAATTGGAAGCACTTAAATATTAGTGTTCATACTGTAGGCACTACAATTCTGCGCAATTCTGTCAGTGCAGAATTCAGCGCTACTTCTTCGAAAGGTGTAAGTAAGTTCTTCGATTATACTGGGCGACGAGCTTAATATTCTTTTTATTGAACGCCCGATAAAACTTTGTTGAAATATTAAAGTGCTGAAATTAGCGCACTTTCATTACACTAGAGTAAGCGGATGCTTCCTCCTTCGCTTACCAAGTTGTACTTCTGTAAGCAAGAGTTTTTTAGCGTTTTTGTATCACGACTTGTACAAAGAGATATTACACTCAAAAAAAGTGAATACTCTATTTGACTAAAGCTAATTTAACTATCTTTTAGTTCATGAAATTATTATATTTGGAGAAAGTTTAATTTACTCTAATAATTTTTTGCGTACGTTAGTTAAATGAACTAAAAGACGGGAAAATATACACAAACTAGCAACTAGTTTTTGCTAGCTAAAAAAAAATTTTATTTTGTTTTATATTTGAAAAGGAAAAAATTTATTTAATTTCACAGCAGTCTTTAAAAAGTCTTTCTTTAAAAATTGAAAGAAATTATTTATGTCTAATAAATTTACTAGAATTTGGGCCCGTTCGAAACCAAAACTTTTTACTATGGTGAGATATCAATTTACTATGGTGAAAAACAATTGCTAATTTGGTGTACTCATTTCTTTAACAAATAAAACTACTTTTTGTTTGTTTGTATAATCAAAACATGAACAAGCCCTTTGTCGAAAAATATTTATTATTTTTGTGATATCGGCGTGATGCCAGCGCTTGTAATAGTAAAAAAATTCTAAAAATATTCAAAATTTTCTAAAAGTAATCAAAAGTTTTCTTCCTGGTGAGTTAACTGTTTTTTCAGTGTGATATATTAAACCTGCCCAGCAAAAAAGTTTGGAAGTTCTTCCAAAGGCACAACTTTAAAAGCACTTCCAGAAGATGCACTCCCAATGATGTTCTTTATTTTAACTACCCAGGAAGTTCTTTTAATTCAATTTTTTATAACTTGTTTTTTTCATACTTTTAATGGGCAATTTTAACTTTTTTTGTTTTAAATACGTTAAAAACGGAGTAAGAATTCATAAAATGGTAAAAAAAGCGTCGCCAAAAAAGTAATGAAAATGTTCTTTTTGGATCCGGAAGTGGTGCAAAATTGACGCAGAAACGATGAATTTAACATGGGCTTGTCATAGGACGGAAGTTCTCCATTTCAACAGCCGTTGCACTGAATTTGCATCACTTCTTTAGGTGTGATCTGAATTCAATGTTTTGGTGTAAATTAAAATATTCTGAGATATTTTGTCAAATAAATAATTTTTATAATTTTTTATAATTTTTAATGGATTCTAACGCTTGTCGGAAACGTTTGACCTCAAATATTTTCAAAAATTCACAATTTTTTCAGATTGGAATTAGCATTTTTTCGAAAAAATTTAAATGATTTGTACCATTTTATGAATTCTTACTCTGTTTTTAACCTATTTGAAACAAAAAAGCTAAAATTACCCATTAAAAGTATGAAAAAGCCAAGATATAAAAATTGAATTAAAAGAACTTCCTGGGTAGTTAAAATAAAGAACATCGCTGGGAGTGCATCATCTGGAAGTGCTTTTAAAGTTGTGCTTTTGGAAGAACTTCCAAATTTTTTTGCTGAGTAGTGAATCAGTTATTGTGGTTGAAGGATATTACTTGTTTTTCACAAAAATAAGTAAATAATTTTCGACTAATTCAAGAAAAGTTGAAAAAAATATATTATTTTTCACTTATAAATTTTGAAGTTTGAAGGAAAAAATTGGAGTTCAAAATTACAAAAATGTCCTTAGGGCCATACGAAGTTCAATAATGAAATAAAATAGAATTAAATCGGTTTTAGTATAATAGAGGGTTCACTTTTTTTGAGTGTATTATTATAAAAAAGAAGAATGTTAAAAAAGTGTGTTGTTCATTTCATAATTTTTAAAGGCAGTATTTTACCGCTAACTGGCAGCACTTTACTATTATGGTTCCAATATTCAAAATTATTACGTGCATTCTTAAGCGCACTAAATGTGCAATGATTTGCATGTAAATTTACTGCTTCTGAAAGCGCTGCAATTCATACAAAACAAAGAAGCACATTCAGTGAATTCCTCGCAGAGGTAAGCGCTGATTGATTTTGGCTTCACTTACAAAACTGCTGAAAATTCAGCAGGTTTTTTGCTGGAATATACAATACAAACACCGTAACCCTTTCTTTGAGGTCTTGAAAATTCCCGTTCTATCGGTCCACCGGTTTTGATTACTCCACACAGTTGACATTTGACAAAAAGTACCATGTATATTACAACTAATGCTTTATAATTTCAAAACGACCCACTTTAGTATTCGTACATATGCCTTTTTTTATCGTAATTACCCACCTACCCCTTTCTAAACTTTCTCTATTTAATTGGGCAGTAAACATAATGGGTAGGAATATTAAAGAAACACACTCACCTTGTTGATAACGAAGTGAAGCACAGATGTTTTAGTACGGCACGTAAGAACATAGTTATCCGGTTGTGAGGTACAATCTCTTATCAGAAAATCTCCCTCACGTTGAACAATTTCTTCGGCACGTTGCCGTGGCAATGGACCATGGTACCAGGCATGTGAGCGTAGATCACGTGAATCCAAACTTAGTTCCCATTCAAGGGCTTTCTTAAGGGCCAACACTTCTTGCTGTTCATTGGTTTGAGTTGTGATGGCACCTATCAGTGATGATGGTTGGCTAAATGACCCACCACAGCCCGAGGATTCGTTCTCCATATCAGTTTCTGCTGAATCCTTTACTGATGAGTTATTCTTGTCCGATTCACCTTGGTTTGTGGTGTCTTCACAACGGGGTTTTAGTTCCTCATAGCTATGATGAATAAAACCAAAGAAACAAAGTCAAAGGTAACAATTGTAAATATGAAAAACTCGGAAAAACTGTAAATAAAAAATTTTTTCCACAAATGAATATATACATATAACTCTATTTTTTTGTTTGATATTAAGTTCACTTGAAATGCAATTTTTCTTTTAAATATGATTTAAAAAACTCTTTTTGGGGCTAAAATTTTCACAATTTATTTTATTTTCTCAATAGAAATGGTTCACATATTCAGTTCACTGCCCTTGTAAGGGTTCACAATTTTCAATTTGTGTTCTTCTCAGGCTTAACAATACAAATTTCTTAATTTCCATTGGAGCTTTTCGAAACTTACTATTTTCAATGTAGATTCATTATTATTACAATAATTTTTTATTTCTTTTAAGTTATTAATAATTTTTCACGCCCGGCCCAGCCCAAGAAAATTTCTGTTTCTTTTATGTTTCTCCGGTTCTCTTCCACTTCAAATGTCGTTTCATCTATTGTTACTCTTTTATCCTATTCGATGGTGGTAAGGTCCTTTCTGCACAATCACTCGCACATACACCGATGATACACGCTCAGGACTTGTATACTCCTGGACGTGCATTTTCAATCTGAGTTTTTTGCCTGTGCCAAAGAGACACAAAGGCTGGTAGTAGATATTTTATTTTGGTTTTCTAACTAACCGCTTTCAACATCAACTGGATACACTCCCCAATAACAAAGGCATAAATATTGAAAAATCTACGAGGGTAGATGTAGAAAATTGTGTCGATGTGTTAGTTTATTAGACAGAGAAACATAAAATGTACACCATGCTAAGGGCTAATTTCTTTGAAAACATAATTTTAATAAAAGTATTTCTACAAACTTGCTTTAAAAGATTTTTCTCGATTTACCAAAGTTGAAAATCTTCAATACTCTCAATAAAAAGTGAACGTACCAGAAAGGAAAATCTTGGTCAATCTTAGAAAATTTAGATTATATAATAGAAAATTTTACATCACGTCGATATCAAAAAATAAGTAAATATTTTTCGATAAATTCAAGAAAATTTATTAGACATAATTAATTTTTTTTCGCTTGTTAAAGAAAATTTTGTAGTTTAAAGAAAAAATAGGAGTTTAAAATTGCAAACATGTCATTAGTGCCATTCGAAGTTCATTTGTAATAAAATTTACAAATTTAAATAAATAATGAACTATTTTGTGAGAAGTACGAATTTAGTAAATTTTTATGCTTTAACATATTTGTGCATAATATTAGACTTTCTCCAAACATAATAATTCCATGAACTACAATAAAGTTAAATTGGCTTTAGTGAAATAGAGGAATCACTTTTTTGAGTGTATATTACAATCGCCGATATGATATAGATAAGTAAATATTTTTGGAGAAATTCAAGAAAGTTTGTAAGACATATTTTATATTTTTACTAGTTAAGGAAAATTTTGGATTTTGAAGAAAAAAATGGAGTTAGAATTTGTCAAAATGCCATACAACATTTTCAACTATTTGAGTTTCACACTCAAAAAAAAGTGAACTCACTATTTCACTAAAGCCAATTTAACTATATTTTAGTTCATGAACTTATTATATTTGGTGAAAGTTTCATTTGCTCTAATAATTTTTTGCGTACGTTAGTTAAATGAACTAAAAGACGGAAAAAAATTATACACAAGTTAAGGATAGAGATTTACTAAATTCGTATTTGTCATAAAATAGTTCATTATTTCTTCAAATTTGTAAATTTTACTACAAAAGCGTCCATTGTGAACTTCGTATGTCACTAAAGACATTCTTGCAAATTTGAACTCCAATTTTTTCCTTCAAACTACAAAATCTTCTTTAAAAGGTGAAAAAAATTGTTTATGCCTAATAAATTTTCTTGAATTTGTCGAAAAATATTTACTTATTTTTGTGAAATCGGCGCGATGCCAGCGCTTGTAATACTGTTTAGTTAAAAATTTCTAAAAATATTCAAAATTTTCTAAAATTAATCAAAAGTTTTCTTCCTGGTGGGTTCATTGTTTTTTCAGTGCATTGTGTATTTTCCCCCTTTTTCAGCTCATGTAACTAAAATAAATCAAAAATTATGAAAGCGAAAAATTAGGTTATTATTTAGCTCCGTTTAAAAATTAGATATATGAGATTTGAGTAAGATCGGATAATAAATAAGGATATTATATATATATCCAAATTTCGGCAACCCGGGCTATATTTAAATTTTATCCGATTTTTTACAAATTTAATAATTGTGAACTTGTCTCTAAACCCCAACATAAACCTTTCGAAAGGATGACAGCGGAGTTTATTTTCTTTAGTGGACTGTATTTGACTTGACCGATCTTCTTGTGTAAATTTGAGATGACAGTAAAGAAAATGCTGTAATGGAAAATAAATAAGAAATACGAAATACATAAAAGTACAAATAATGCATAATGAAGGTAGTATTCATCCATTTATCAATTGCGAACGGAATCCTGCATACAACAAATACAATGACAGACGGACGGACACCAACGGCTAGGTCGACTCAGGAGGTGATTGTGAGCCGATCTGTACATTTTTTATGGGGTCTAAAATCTGTCTTGAAGGCACATTTTTGCAGATCAATGTTATTATACCCTAACCAATATATAGTTTTTTTGTTATTGTTTTGGCCATATCTCCTTAAATATGCGTCCTAGAGCGAAAAGGACTTTAATTCGTGACCACCCCCAAAAAAATGAAACATCCACCCAAATCCTAAAAATTTTAAAATTTTTATATGAAAAACTTGTTTTGCCCATATCTCCTAAACTAAGCGTCATAGAGCGAAAAGGACTTTAATTCGTGACCACCCCAAAAAAAAATTAAAATCCGCCCAAATTCTAAAAAAGTTGAAATTTTTATATGAAAAACTTGTTTTGCCCATATCTCCTAAACTAAGCGTCATAGAGCGAAAAGGACTTTAATTCGTGACCACCCCCCAAAAAAAATTAAAATCCGCCCAAATTCTAAAAAATTTAAAATTTTTATATGAACAATTTGTTTTGGCCATATCTCCTTAAATATGCGTCCTAGGGCGAAAAGGACTTTAATCTCCAAAAAATTGAAAAATCCACCCAAATGCATTAGAAACTATATATTTACTGTATTAGTAACTATATATTTGAAAAATTATTTTGTATAAAAATGATTTTCGCCTTAAAATTATTTTTATTCGTTATGCTTTTGTTATCGAACACAGAAAATATATCACCAAAATATTCCCAATTAAAACGTTGATTGAAGGCGATAAATTTTTCAATTAAAAATTTAATTGGTACTTTTAATTTTTTTAATCAAACTAGAAACATTAATCCAATTAAGTCAATGATTGAAATTTTTTTAAATTTTCAATTAAAAAAATTAATTTATATAAATATTTAAATTAAATTAAAAAGGATTCAAAATAGTTATAGAAAGTGATTGAAATATAGTATAGCGTTTAATAATAGTTTCGTTTTTAATTCAGAAATTAATTGAATTTTGCAATCAACATCAATTAAAAATTTAATGGAATCAATTAAAAAATTAATTGATATTTGCTAATGAAATCAATAATGTTAATTTTTAGTTAAGTATTTTTTTGATTCTCAATTAAAACTGTGATCATTTTCGTGATTGAAGACATTTCAATTAAATAGATTGATTCGATCAATTTTTTTTGATTGAATCTGAAAAATGTGTATTTTAACTTTTTGTTTTTTATGAAATAAATATTTTCGTTTTGTTTTTAATCAAACAAATAAATTTTTCGTTTTGTTTGTTATTGTTTTGATTTAAGCTTAAAACCATGCATTGACAAACTACAAGTGTAGCGTAACCAACAGAGGAAAGAGGTGACAGCCCGATGTATCAGACTCACTTAGACTATTCATTGTGATACCACAGCAGTGGATAGAGTTGGGTAGTTTGCGAACGAACTAGTTCAATTGAACGGTTCACTGAAATGAGCGAGCTGAACTAGTTCACATCTATTGTTCTTTTCCGTTCACCATGTCAGTTTAGCTAACTAAGCACATTTTATCAGTTTGTTCACTCAGTTATTTTCGCTTTCGTAATAATTGGACAATTTTCTGCCTTTACGCTCATATCGATCTTTTTTGCACATAAGCTGTCCGGGATTCTTTTCGCATGTGGTTTTTGGGATGAATAAATCAACGCAAGGCTAATGTGTTTCATTTATGTTGAACTGGAAGAAAGCAACAAAGTAAGTTGAAATGAACCGGTCAATAACCGAAAATGAACTAACTGACCGAACTAGTTCGTTGATCGGAAAAGAGCTGAAGTGAGCGATCACTACACTGAACTATAATGCCCAACACTAGTGGTGGACTTCTCTCTCATCACTGAGTGGTGCCCGATTCCATGTTAAGCTCAACGACAAAGAACCTCCTTTTTATAGCCGAGACCGAACGGCGTTCCACATTACAGTGAAACCACTTAGAGAAGCTTTGAAACCTTCAGAAATGTCACCAGCATTACTGAGGTGGGATAATCCACCGCTTTCGAATCTAGTAATACTCTATTTCAGACAGACTCTTTTAAATTAAATCTCAAATGAATAATCATGAATAAGAAACATTTGTGATTATTTAATAACAATTCATATTGAAATCGATTAAAAAAGTTCGAACTGTTCCGAATTACTCTCTACTAAAGAAAAGAGTAAAAATGTTGAAACGTCATAAACATTATAAACGAAATCTCTTTTGTGCGATTTTCGAATTTTAATAAGACGAGAACGTAGTATTGAAATTAGCACTTCAAATATACTTTCTTCGGTATTGTATAAACAACCCTCGTAGGAAACGGTTGTCTTACTTATGGACGAATGCTGCATGCTCTGGAGTAGATTACAACCCTCTTGGAGGCATTCTGACTGCATTTTTGCCGGATGAAAACAAAATGTATGTAAGCAGATGAGAGCCAAACCTTTTGGATGAAGAGAGCGAGAGAGACAATAGGTATAAGGGAGAATGAAATTTCGTAGTTTTCTCTCAGGCATGCGCAATTCTATTGTTATGACTTTTCATCATCGATACCATCAACAAATCCTGTGGGGTGTGTTTACTGCCTTCATCACAATTTTGTGCGGGCATCGCCGTTTATTCTTCCAGCGGCTTCGCTCTTACATCTCAATGAATTGTCAAGAATGTGAATGACCGTTGTATTTTTGATTCTTCAATTGAACAATAGCTCTTATGATGAATTGTTAAAAGCGTGGCAATGGTAAGAATAAGGGATACAAAAATTACTGCAGCCAATCGTGTAATTTATTTCTTAAATTTACAATAGCATTTCAATGAAGAATTTTGTGTTGTTTGTATCAAAATAAAATCCGTGAGTTGTAGTTTCTGAAAATCTATGTTATACAATATCTGAGCTTATACATTTACATTCCTTCCCACTACCATCGTTAATTAATAAAATCTAAAGGTAATACTACGCTGTATGAAGTGTTTCATTCGAAAATATTATATCCCAGCAAAAACTAGGTAACCACATCTCATTACAATTGGCATTACCAGGAGTATAGCTGTCATTACACGTTGCATTACATTGCGGTGAGTTATAATGACTAACTTGTAATGACAAAAATAAATACTTCTCGGTAATTTTTGATTTGTTATTTTCAAATTTTTAGGCAGTTGGCTGTTAATGACTTAATAAAATAGAATAAATGATGGTACCATTAGGTATAATTATTCACATAATTGAGCATTTACTTAAAAAATCAAAAAGAATATGTAATGTAACGTTAATGCTGATTATTTTTCCGTTAAGAAATTTTTATCACAAATAATTCATAGTAATTGTGTTTTAAATATCATATTATGTTTTAAATAAATGCTTTCTAATACCTCATTCACATTACACTTCTAAAATGCACTTAAACTAGATTTCAAATGCCATTTGCCTTATAAAAAAGGAGCTTAAAATCCACTTTTAGTAGATTTAGAAACTAATGTGAATTGGCTATTGGATATATTATAACGTAATTCACGAATCCAACTCTCTTAAACAACCTACATTTATTTCTATTTTAAGTGTGAAATTAATTTGCATGTAATCTTATTTAGATGATTTATTAGATTTTTTGTTTATTTATACAATATTCGTTTCTATTCAAGTAGTGCTCCTATTACAGCATTACTCGCTACATTTTGATCCATTGTAATCGGCGATAGAAATCAATGTTTTCGAGATTTGGGGTTGCCTGAATAAGGGGCTATTTTGCAAGCTCTGGTGTATCTACGAATAAGTGATTACATATTAGGTGATTATATGCTTTAAAAACACTACTTATTTCATGGCCGAAAGTATGCCTGGGGAGAAGTACTTTGCTCCTAGGACATGCGTATATAAATGTAATTCGGAGCGATGCCAATTAATAAGTGGTTATTAATTTTTAAATAGGCTTACCTACAAGATTACCGGGTAATAAGAGTTTTTGTTGGGATTATCTACAAGGAATTTGATCGTCCCAAACGTGTTTTAAGAGAAAAATTTTATTTTTGGACGATGAACATGCAATTTTTTGTCGCCAAAATGTTGTTTTCTCGAAAATAATAAAGATAAAAGAAGATTGTGTCTTAAAGTTATCAATACTTCAACTATCCGTTTCTTTGGCTTTGGGAATAAATACCACAATACTTAGACTACAGACAATTGAGCATCTTTGCTGGTGTATATACGGACCTATTTCGGAATTCAAAGAAGTGTATCTTCTGCAATTATTTTCACTTCCTATAAAAGTCGTCAACCAGTTTTAGAAATAATCAATTTGTAAAATATAAAAAATATTGTTGTGTGTGTGTATACATCCATATAACTTTACTTACATGATATCGGATTGTCCAAAAGTGAAACGTTTCTTTTCGACTGGACTATTTACTTTCGGATAACTGCGGTATGAGGTGTTCCTAAAAATAGACAAATCTTGCGAATCGGAATTAGTTGTGCTACCACGTGACATACGAATCGCCGGACAGGAGTTTTTACGTTTCAGCTGTAGTGTGCTGTTGTTATTGATTGAAGCTGAAATGAAAACAATGAAACGATTAGGTTTATCTGGAATTAGATAAACAGTTCGTATGGCTTTGTGTTAGGTTGGATTGATAATGAATAGATCGATTAATACAAAATGCGCTCTTATTATACACATGAAATGTGTGGATACTTTTGCGAAAGAAATGATTTATGACTTTAGTTATTTATTTAGTTTGTGATCCTATTTAGCTACCGATACTACCATGCATTTATAACATACATCCTGCTCAGATGTCTGTTGGCTGACCCATATCGGGATCCCGGAAAATACATGTCTATTCACAAACTGTTGATGATTAGTGTAAAAACAAACCGGGTAGTATTACTTCGACGTACTTAATTAACTACTCGTATAGAGAAAATACTGATCTCCACATAAACATGGAGCTGACAGTTAATAAGAAGGTACACTGTATTAGCTCAGAGTGTAACTTTTTAGCATCTCTATATGTTCTTCGTCTGCGACACAGTAACACTGTGTGCCAATACTTTGGCTTCATAATTCATATCTGACCGGCTAGTTTTCTAATAAGTACTCAACAAATTTATTTGTCTACACTTAAGTGTGACACCGTTTTCGAATCTTGGGGAACTAAACTCTGTTGGTAAACCTCTTGCTCTTACTGCCTGAGAAGGCTCTTAGACAACGAATGACCGATACGAGATCTGCAGTGGTTGCGAAGATATCAAGAAAATCTGGACCATCTAAAATTAATCCGCAAACAAGTTTAATAGAGTTCTTAGTGGCAAAAATTCTCAAATAAAATACCGCGTTGCCACTATTGTAGTGGAGGGAGTGATATAGATGATAGGGGCTGGACTTTATATCTCTAAAGACAAATTGGAATTGGGCCAGGTACACAGTGCTGAATCTGAATCTTCAATTCGATTTTTGATTTTAGTGGCATTGGTTCTTAGCCTGCGTAGTTCGCAGTCTACGAATATGCCAATATCTACTGTTTTTCTATGAGCTATTGGTTGGAAATGAAGCCACCGTTGTGCTAGCCATTGCACTGCGGTGGCTACACGCCCGCCTTGCATACAATTCCAGTCCCGACCAACGGTAGTTATTCCGTCTTAATAATGCTGTTGATATTTCAGAGAGGATCTAATGTGAAACGCCGTTCGGACACGGATATAAGAAAGGGGTCAGTGATCTTAACATAACATAGAATCGGGCAGCACTAATTGATAAGAGAGAATATTACCACCTGTGGTACTACAATGACTGAATACACAGAAAACAATTTCACGAAAAGTTTTCCAATTAACATCTTAATTGAGTTTTAAAACATATTCAATTAAAAATTTAATTGATTTATTTTTTAATTGAAACAAAAGTCAATAACAAAACTTAATAGTATCAATTAATTTTTTAATTGACTTTCAATTAATTTTTCATTTGTTACTATCATTTCTGTGACTGAAGACATTTCAATTAAAACATTAATTAGATCAATTACTTTCGTTATTGAAACAGAAAAAAATTATTTTTTGTTGTGTATGTTAGTGATCAACAGTGAGTCTAAAATATCGGGCAGCTACTATACCTAACCTATCAATCATTGATTTGTCGCCGTTCGCAACAACGTGGGGAATTTTGAAAAAGGATTTAGATGTGAAATCTTTCAAAATACAGCTGGTGCAAGAATTGAAGCCCAACAACCTATCGCAACGCAGAACTTTTAGGTCAATAGACTCTAGGAAGGATATTCGAAAAATTGTTTTCAGCGACGGCGCTCATTTGTGGTTCAATGGATAAGCAAATAAGCAGAACTTTCGCTTTTAGGGGGAAAATTAGCCAGAAGCATTGCAAATGGTACCAATGCATCTAGAAAAAATCAGAATTTGGGTCGGCAGAATTTGGGCATCATTGAATTTTACTTCTTCAAACATGATTTGAATCGTAACGGAACTGTGAATGGCGAGCTTGCGATGATATCCAAGTTTCCCCCAAAAATACAAGAGCTTGATTTGCATGACATGTGGTTTCAACAAGACGGTGCCATATGACAAACAGCATGCGTACACTGAAAAAACAGTGAACCCACCAGGAACAAAACTTTGGGTTAATTTTAGAAAATTTTGAAAATTTTTAAAAATTTTAACTAAACAGTATTACAAACGCTGGCATCACGCCGATATCACAAAAATAAATAAATATTTTTCGACAAATTCAATAAAAATTATTAGACATAAATAATTGTTTTCACTTGTTGAAGAAACTTTTGTAGTTTGAAGGAAAAATTGGAGTTGCAAATTGCAAGAATGTCTAAAGTAACATACGAAGTTCATGATGGACGCATTTTTAGTAAAATTTACAAATTTAAAGAAATAATGAACTACTTTGTGAGAAATATGAATTTAGTAAAACTTTATGCTTAATTTGTGTATAATTTTTTCCCAATGTTTAGTTAATTTAACTAACGTACGCAAAAAATTATTAAGAGTGAAGAAAACTTTTTCCAAACATAATAATTCGATGAACTAAAATAAAGTTAAATTGGCTTTAGTGAAATAGAGAGTTCACTGTTTTTTTGAGTGTAGCAATTAGTTAGTTCACGTTCCGTTGCGGTCAATTGGCGGCTATGTTAAAGCCAATGTCTATATTGTAGGCACTTTGTATAATAAAAATACTTTAAATATTATTTTTGGAAAAACAAGCCAAGGAAATTATTTTACAATTTATTGAAAATAAAAAAAAAGAAAATGTCATTCTGTTACTAACAACTACATAAAACGGAAGTTTTAATAAAAAGGAAAAAAAGAAGAATAATCCTTATAATATAGATAAGTCCGCTTCAAATGACGTATTGAAAGACAACAGCGAAGTATTAATTCGTGAGATATCGGGCGAAATGTTGAAAAGAATATGTCGTTTTTTAATTTTCCTATAGTTCTTAAAAATCACCCTTTGCAAATATTAATATTTTTCTTGCCGTAGGAAATGTGTACTAGATCAACAAGAAATTTACAGTTTTTAGTTTAGATAACACTAGTTTACACTGAAAATGTACACTTCATGAGAGTCGGCTTTTCTTATGTCTTTTGATCTGCTGAATTCGAAAAAAATGTTTAAAATTTTGTTATGGAACTGTTTATGAGATATCCCGTTTTTTTTAGTTTTTCGCTTTTTTTGACTAAACAAATTACATCTCGAGTTAGAAAGGTCCGATTATATCGTTTTTAATGAAAGAACGAATAATCGTGTTTAATTGGATCTGTGATTGGTTAAGTGGTTCAAAAAAATATCGATGCAAAAAAGGCAAACTTTCAAAAAAGTAAAGAAAAGTACAAACCATTGGAAAAACTAGATGAAATACGCCAGAAAAATGACAAAGTTATAAGCAATTGAGTGAACAAATCCGATGTCAAATCATGCTAATATGAGCCACTCTACCACACTAAAATGCCACTCGGCCAAACAAAAATGCATTTTTGTGTGGCCGAGTAATATTTTTGTCAACTTTGTCATTTTTCTTCTACACGCTCACAAAAAATCGCTTCTGTAACATATACTCCCAAACATATTT
Organism: Haematobia irritans; assembly: GCF_050003625.1. Lineage (NCBI taxonomy): Eukaryota > Metazoa > Arthropoda > Insecta > Diptera > Muscidae > Haematobia > Haematobia irritans. The sequence continues at coordinate 71,190,917 of NC_134398.1, read as the reverse complement.
TGCTTAAAGCATATACATTTTTGGGTATTGCCCAAACATTTATATGTTTGATCTCTTCCAATATATAATATGTTTGAAAGCATATTGGTCTAAACAATATATGTTTGGGTAGTCTAAGTTCCAAACATTTTGTATTTTTGCATCCAAATTCAATAATGTTGTCTTCCAAAAAACAATATGTTATTATGTGAACATATAATATGTTTGGAAGCATTTTGCACCCAAAAATATTATATGCTTAAAAAAATTCTCCCAAACAATATTGTGCTCAAAATTTTATTTATTTATTTATATATTTACAATCATAATGAATTATGAAAATAAACAGGTAATATAGGTGCTAACAACATAGGTTTTCGACCTGAATGCTCATAATTTTGTTTCTGCCCAATTGTATATTCCCCCACATCTTTCTCACTTCCACGAGATTTTTTAGTTCTTAGCACTTTTTCTGTAATACAAACATTGTAGAAGAAATTATTCAATTGGATTATTTTTTTTTTAATCTAATTTTACCTTTTGCCGGACGGGGATTCGAACAGCGGACCACACAGTTTGTAAGGATCAAAGAAGTAGCTGATCAATTGCCCAAGGAAAAATAAAATGTTAATTTTGTAATAACAAGCAACAACCACCAACTTAATTCAATATCGCTCCCTGTTAAATAGCGCTCCAAGCTACTAAACACATATATGTTTATAGGCTATTTCTAAATTAATATATGTTTGCATCCAAGCAATTATATTTACAAACATTTTATGTCCCAAACATAATATGTTCTAACATATTAACATATATGTCCCAAACATGTTATGCTAGTTTATGAACATTGTATGCTTGCACTCAAAAATATTGTGTTTAAAAATTTGTGTTCCAAACATATAATGTTTATAGCCAAACATATGAAAAACAGTCTTTTTCATCCGAGTAGTTGGTGTAATTACTTACGTTAGAGTATCATCTATATGACCATAAAGAGATTTTTTTAATGGTTTATACTTTTCTAGCGGAAAAGGTCCATTGTAAAATACGATTTTTTTGAAAATTTGGCCTTTTCGCATCGATATTTTTTGAACCACGTAACTTATAACAGATCCAATTATAAACGATTATTCGTCATCTTAATACCTTTCATTTAAGTACAAACGACGATATTAGTGAAAAAGAGCGAAAAACTAAAAATAACGGGATATCTCAATAACTGTTCCATAAAAAATTTTTCGAATTCAGCAGATCAAAATACATAAAAAAAGTTGACTCTCATCAAGTGTACATGAAAACAATTTTTATTGTAAACTAGTGTAATTTTTAGTTTTAATTCGGTAGGTTAAGGAGATCGAGAAGGCCAGTTAGAACACAGTATAAAATCGAAAATACACAGAAAAAAATTTCGGTAGTTAAACTAACGTTAAATTGAACTTATTTTTATTGGAAACAAATTATTTGCTTGTAGTTCAATTTTATTATTTTTATCGAAATTTTCCACAGCTTAACGAAATCTTACTTTTTTTAAGTATGTCTCAAAAATTTTATGAACTAAACGTGAGTATAAAGTTCAATGACCGTACACATAAGTTCAATATGAACTAAACCAAATGAACATTTTCGTACGATTCCCAAAAATAGTAAGAATGAACTACTTTATGGTTAAAATGGTCATGATTTGGCGCCAATGATTTTCTTCTTTACTTTTAGTCAATTTTTGCTTTTATGAGCTGATGTAATTTCGTGAACTGCAGTTAAAAAGTACAACAGGGCAATAAAATTTCCTGGTTTTAACAACGCTTTGAGGAAATCTCAAAATGTGGATTAAAATTTAGTTCAATTTTCGTGCGTGGTAATTCATTCTTCCTTCACTTTTTTTCGGTGTAGATAGAAATCGGTTTGGTTAAGAAATCCATCTAAAATAATACGTCCAATGATGTGCACGCAGAGAAGAATCATGATTGTCACAATCATATTCGAAGAGCAAAATAATATGATAAGAGCTACTTTTGCGGCGACCATGCAACATTTTCACCTGCAACCATGTTTGCTCAGTGAAAATGGTTCTAAGAAAAATAAAATTGTCCTCATCTAAAATGTTATTATATTGATAAAAATAATTTAGTTTGGCTCAAAACAATGGTCACGATCAAAAATGTCATGGTATTCATCAAAAATGTTTTCTTCCAGTTAAAAGAACATGGTCACAACCTAAAATGTTTTGATCTTTATGAAAAAAAACTTCTTTCGTCGTCGAAAAAGGACGCCACTTGAGAAAAGAATACACAAAATTAACTATATTTATTTGTTTTTATTTATTTATAAACTAATTCATTGTTTATTCGTATTTATGATGTCGTGCAAGCAAACATCACATAATTGTACACACACTATTTTGGTACAGTGTACATGATTTTCCTAACCATATAATGGTCTCATATTCTATCATTTAAATAATAGAACATGTTTGCGGCATTTGAGAACCATTTAAATGCTTATTGCCAGCATACATTTTTCTCTGCTCGAAAATTATGTTTACAACCACAAAATACATGGTTTTCGCGACAATTACATACTCTAGATAATTATTAAATGGATGCGGTAACCATGTCCAAACGTGTTTTTCCTGTGCGTGTGTGTGGAGGTTCAACTTAGGTTTCGAGCCGAGGTTCTATAGATATACATAGATAATCTACTTGTCTCTTTAAAAAAAATGTGTCAGTTCCAAAAATTAATTTTCTGACATTTCGTTTTGATTTTTTCGTAAAGAATCAATCCCAAACATTAATTTTCGTGCATTTGCTTTTGTGTAGTCCGTAAAGAGCAATGCTGCTCAAAATTAAATTTCGTATTTTCGCGGTTTTGATCACAATTTTTTGTTCAAATATGAACTTTTAATATATTTATTTATTTATAAATCCTCTGGTGCATCATACACGTTCTAATTTTGTGTAAAATTGGCAAACTACAAAAAGGAAAACGAAAGAGAATGTACACCCTAAAAATCGCTTCTATAACATATACTCCCAAACATATTTTGCTTCAAGCATATACATTTTAGGGTATTGCCCAAACATTTATATGTTTGATTTCTTCCAATATATAATATGTTTGAAAGCATATTGGTCTAAACAATATAATATGTTTGGGTAGTCTAAGTTCCAAACATTTTGTATTTTTCCATCTAAATTCAATAATGTTGTCTTCCAAAAAACTATATGTTCTTATGTGAACATATAATATGTTTGGAAACATTTTGAACCCAAAAATATTATATGCTTAGAAGAATTTTCTCCCAAAGAAGATTGTGGTCAAATTTTTTTTCTGCCTAATTGTATATTCCCCCACATTTTTCTCACTTCCACGAGTTTTTAGCACCTTTTTCTGTAATACAAACATTTTAGAAGAAATTATTATATTTTACATTTTTTTTTAATTTTACCTTTTGCCGGACGGGGATTCGAACAGCGGACCACACAGTTTGTAAGCCAGCACACTAACCACTGGCCTACGTAGCTGTTATGGTCATCAAGAGATAATTATCGTTATAAGTTATATTTATATAGCAAACTTAACATTGTTTAACAACGTAACATAATATGCAAACTTAACATTGTTTAACAACATAACATTGTTAAACATACATTTGTTGGCAGCGTGGAGCAGTGGTTGGTCGTCCGCCTTGCGTGACAGGGGACCAACACCATTTTTTTTAATATATTTTTTAACATATATTCCAGATACGTTCGGAAGTTCCCGAAAAGGTGTTCAGCACTACATACTATTATATTAAATTTTTACTACGAAATTGTAAAGTGTGTTTTATAAAAGACTTAAAGTCAGAAAAGAAAAGTGCTTGATAAAAACGAAATGGAAATCGAATATTATTTTTTGTATTGCAACAATAAAAATTGTGTAACAAATAAAGGTTTTTGTATACAAGTTTAAAATTTTCGAAGAAATTCAAAAACTCTTACAAAAGAAGAACGTGAAGTCGAGTATATATAAATAGTTTTCATCGAATCCTAAGTTTAACGATAACCATTCAAAAGCACATTATATTTAAATTCTAAACAGTAATTTTAAAACAGCACATAAATTTATTTTGGTGTGAACAATTGTTTGCTAGCATGTAACACCATTAATTTATAAATACAAATAAATATATAAATTTTTATAAACGAATAATTTTGTACTTAATTTAATTCTTAAGGCCGGTATAAATTGGCATTATCTCGTTAAAATGGCCATGTTTACCCTTTTACTGTTCTTTAATAATTTCTTTTAAAGAAAATAAACTTATTCAATTGTTGCTTTGGATCTTTCCCCACCATGTTATAATACAATTTACCGGAAAAAGTTGTAATGTTATTCTGGTTTTGCCGCTAAAATGAGAAATAATTTTAGCGGCAAAACTCGAACTCAATGCCCACTTTTATTTTCGAAAAAATAAAAGTGGGCATTGAGGTCGATACTTTCAATGAAGTCGTGTTGTCGTTATAATTAAGTGATTTGACTTAAAAATGGGTATCATAATATGAAAGAACAAATTTTGGACTAAGGTCAACTTGACTTTAATAATTCAGAAAAATTCTTTAAAATTAATGAAACTGTCTTTAAATTTGTTGCATTTTTGCATCATGACTACAAGGCAAAAATCATTCAAAAATAGGATATGTTTTTCAATACTTTATTTTAAAGACATTTTTTTACTTGAAACATAGCATAATTTCTACTGGAAGTCTTGGTTTTAACGGACATTTTATAGCATATGAAAAAAAGCTGAAAAAGCGACAAATTGAAATGTGCTTCGTAGAGTCAAGTTCACAAAACCCCATTTAAAAGAGAATTGTGTTTTAAAAGCATCCTTACTTGTATTCTCCGCTTCTTTGTTCGGAATCAATATCAAAATTTTAAAATTTTCTTTGTGTATATATATTTGTAATGCGCCAATTGGTTACTTTCATTATTTTACTTCCAGCATACACTTTGTCTCTCTCTTTGTAAACACATATATGTTTATGGGCTATTTCTAAATTAATATATGTTTGCATCCAAGCATATTATATTTACAAACATTTTATGTCCCAAACATAATATGTTCTAACATATTAACATATATGTCCCAAACATATTATGATAGTTTATGAACATTATATGTTTGCACTCAAAAATATTGTGTTTAAAAATTTGAGTTCCAAACATATAATGTTTATACCCAAACATACGAAAAACAGTCTTTTTCGTCCGTGTAAGCGTGCTCTTATTTTCTTCGTTTATTCTTAATCTTCGGAACTGTCAAACATCCTTTCACACCGATGGATCATCTATATACAAATGTGATCAAAAATGTCATTATTTTTGTTCCCTCTGTTCTCTTTGTGATGAAGTGCTCTATTTGGTTGGCAAAAAAGTACATTGTGCGTTTTTATATGAAAATGTTTAAATTTTGCAAAAAGTTCGTTATTATGTTTTTAGTGGCGATGAATTGAATGCAATTTTAATAAAAATTACACGGAAAAAACTACCACCAGAATATTTCCAATTAAAAAGTTAATTGAAGTTGAATGTTTTTTCAATTAATAAATTAATTGATACAATTAACTTTTTAATCAAGATAGAAACATTAGGTTAATTAAGTCAATGATTGAAAATTTTAAAATTTTTAATTAAAAAAATTAATTGATAGAATTAACATTTTAATCAAATTCAGAAGACTAAGTCAGTTAAAAAAAGTGATGAACATTTCTTAATCAAAATAAAAACTCTGAGCCAATTCAGAAAGTAGTTGAAAATAGTTACCTTTTTAAATAAAAAATTAATTGGGGTTTGCATTCAAAATCAATTAAATTTTTAATTGAATCAATTAAAAAATTAATTGAAAATTGCTAATGACATCAATTAATTTTTTAATCAAGGATTTTTTCTATGCCCAATTAAAACTGTGATTGATACTATCATTTTCGTGATTGAAGACATTTCAATTAAAAAATTAATTGGATCAATTAATTTCGTGATTGAATCAGAAAAATATTTTTTGTGTGTAGTTACTAGATGAACCGAAAAAGTCATTGTAGTAGAAAAGAAAATACTGTTTTTAGCTCTAAGAATTGAGGGAAAATCTCTCTGAACAACCGTCAAATCTTTTAAAAGATCGTTACTTTGTGTCTAAAATGCCCGAAAGAAAAGAGTTCTGCGAAAACACGTGGAAAACCAAGCAAGACACTTCGAAAAAGAGATAATCTTTTAGTCACTCGCCCCAAAAAAAAAGATCCTTTCAAATCATCCAGACAAATGTCTGCTGAAATAGGCAATGTGATATCTGCACGATCTATTGGGCGGTGATTAGTGCATGCCAAATGCCAAAAAAAAATTTGTAAGATGAGACTATGCTTCACCAGAAAACATTATATCAGGAACCTGTTCGAATATAGGAATATATTGGAGAACACAATGCTGCCGTACGCAGAAGAAAACATCCCTCTAAGGTGGGTGTTTCAATAAGACAACGATCCTAAACTCACTTCTCGCTTTATTAAAAATTGGTTCCAAGACAATGACATAACCCTTCTACATTGGTCTACTTAGTCACCAGACCCTAAACCTATTGAAAACCTTTGGGGAGAGTTAAAACACAGAATTGGGAATGAAACTTTTAAAAATAAACAACACTTTGGAATTTTGTGAAGATTACATGGTAATGAAAACTTAGATGAAACCAGTCGGAAGCTTGTAAGCCGTATGTCAAAGCGAGTATAAAATGTTATCAAAATAAAGTTGGATGCACTGGTTATTGATAATGTAACAAAATTATGTTCAATTTAAACCAACAAAATTCAAGTGGACCTGTATATTTCACGATTTTGGAAAATGTACTTATTATTCTGTCCATTCATTTTTGACTCTTACTTTGCCTTAATTGGATTAGCTTTTCATTTCACTTGTCTTTTCCAGAAAATTATTTACCTTTAAGTTAAATGAATGTCGTTAATACACAGAAAAAAGTGAATACTTGAATCAAATACAAAAATTGTGATTTCAATTATTTTTGTATTTGATTTTCAGCTTATAACGAAAATCATAAACACAATTACCCAAATTGTAAGGTTGTCATAAAATTATTTTCAAATGAAGGAATATTTGTGTTGATTTTTTTTTGCTTTTCAATTTACCACGGAACATAAAAAAAAACTCTACTGCACTTATTAATTTGACCACATGTGTATATTCTATTGTCTATGGTTCAACTTACACACAAAAAAATTTCACGAAAATTTTTCCAATAAAAATTTTAATTGAGTTTTAAAAAATATTCAATTAAAAATTTAATTGATTCAACAAATTTTTTAATTGAAACAAAAATCAATCACAAAAATAATATCAATTAATTTTTTAATTGGATCAATTAACTTTTTAATTGACCTTCAATTAATTTTTTAATTGATACTATCATTTCTGTGATTGAATCAGATTTTTTTTTTGTGTAGGTTTCGAGCGGAAGAGTTCTCTAATAAGTGTAAATGTATTTGATTTGAATTAACGAATAGTATCGAAAATAATGCAAAACCCGAATAGGGTACTAGCTTCAAACCCGAATACTTTACAAATCACTAAAAATATTTTTTGTGTAGGCCTGTTTTTAAACTAATTATTTTCATAAACAAAGCGAAATAACACATCAAACATTTTTGCATGTATTGTATAAAGCCTCAGTCAGTCGGTTTAGTACATTGATGTGTTTTTGTGGCATTTGATTCGTGACCTACCTTCTAGATTCATTGATTGTCGACGTTTGGCCTGTACTCTCACTAAGCTTGAGAGCATTTTACTTCGGTGTTCCATATTTTGTACTCCCATTTCTTTTAGGGCTGCATCATCTAAATCAAGTAAATCTTCCACACACGGATACTTTTGGAAAATGGCTACAACAATAATTTGATTTAGTTTCTTTTTTCAAACCACAACTTTTTCATTTGTTCAATTCCATTGCCTACTTTCATACTCTGCCAAATCCAATAAATCCAGCCATTCTGATATTGGCATTTTCGAATTGAAAACCGTCATTGTTTGAGCATCTTTGCTACGTCGCATACTGGAATAGCGAAAGCTCCAATAGATGCTAGCACGACGTTGTTGTGGTATGCACTTGGCATCCAATTGGCGGGTCTGTACGTTACCCATGCTCAAAACACGCGGCGCAATGTAGACGATTGCTTAAACTTGGGATCGAGAGCGCCCTCGGTCATTTGCAATAGTTGAAGAACGTTTTAATGTTTCGACCGCTCGCTCAGTTGCTTATTGACTGAAAACATTGTCAATGTCATTTCGTGCTGAGAACCCAAAAGCAAATAACGTTGAAGTCGATGTCTATAGCTCTGCCGGCCGTGGATGATTTGCGTATGTCGGCGTTCGTACTCATGAATGAGTTCTGTTGTTTAAAATAAAATTGTAATATGTTTAATTGTATATTAGTGGGTACACTACACTATGCACACTAAAACAAATCTAACTGTTTAAACGAAATTTTAGACAAAGACGGATCAAAACCGACCCGGCGATCCTAGGAAATGTTCAGCGAATGGCATATTCACGCAAAAATATACCTTTTTGATTTAATCACGAAATTAATTGTTCGTATTAATTTTTAATCACGGAAATGATAGAATCAATCACCACCGCCTATTAAATAATCAATTGATCGAATTAAAAATGTAATGGACTCAACTGATTTCTGTGATTGATTTTTGGTTTTATAAACAATATATTGAATCAATTAATTTTTTTATTGAATATTGACTGAATTGGATTTAAATGTAATTGAAAAAATACTGCTGATATCTTTTCTGTGTAGTAAGTGTATCTAAGGTGTATTTAGTAGAACTAGGATTGTCAGATTCAAATGGCCTATTGTCTGGAATTTTGGAAAAAATCTGGATTTCGTTAATCCCCAAATATGAGGAATAATATGAAAAAATATGAGGAATAAATCTATTTATTAAAATATTAAAATAAATATTAAAAACACAACAAAACATTTATAATTCAGTCTTTTCATAAACATAAAAAAAAAAATAAATTTAAAAAAAAATTAGAAAATATTTTTAATTCAATCTTTTTATACAAACCAAATTTACAGAAAAAAGCAAAATAGTTTTAATGCAGTTCTTATAGATAATACATATCGCACCTATTAAACAAAAGGGTAGTAACTCTAATTTTTTTCAGTAGACAAAAAAAAACTGTAGTAAAAAAGTATTAACTCTGAAGACAAGAAAAGAGACATAACGGCATTTTTTAATGAAAGATTTGTAAAAAATTGGAGAATTTTACAGACTGTATCGTTTTTTAGTGAAAACTAAAAATTTCAAAATTTTGAGTTACTAAGCTTTCTCTCTCTGGGTGTAATTGAGTGCTAGTTAAAAGTAAGTAACACTCAAAAATCACCTTATTGAGAATGAAAAAGATAAATAACTAAACGTATAGTCTTTTCTATTGAAATATTATTTCAAAAGTATATTTAGCTGGAAATATTATTGAATAGACATAGAAAATCTGGAAATTCCAGCCCATTCCAGTCCATCTGGCAACCCTAAGTAGAACAGACAGAAGATGAGAGCTATGAGCCATCGAAATAATAGAAAGAACACACAGGAAAAACTTCTCCAAGATTTTTCCAATTAAAAAGTTGACATAAATATTAGCTGTTAAATTTTAAAAATATAATTGGACAATTTCATTTTTCCAAAAGAAAATTATTTTATGTTGTAATATTTTTAGTACTTTTACTAAATTATTTGTAGAGTTTTTGTAGAGGTCATGTTGTATTAAAACAAATAAAATCTTAGTTTTTATTGGGTTTTACTTTTAATTCTTTTAAGACACGAAGACGAACTTGAAACTAATTCGTACCAAAAACCCACGGCTTCGGGCAGACATATAAATTACCATTCAAACCACCCACGTAGAATGATCGTGAACGCAGCAACCAATTTTAGAAAGAGGGTGTATAATATAATCGATGTGAGATTCCAACAAGAAAACCAGAAGAAAATACATACCATACTAAGGATGAAAGCTTTCCCAAACAAGACAATCACAGACTTAATAAGAAGAGCAAAAGATAACAGAAACAAAATTGCAGTTGAAAGGAACCAAGATATATAGAGGATTGACCCAACTTCTCCGAACGTTTCAGTAATTCGAATATGATGAACAAAGAAAAATACCAAATCGCACAAAAAACTCATAACACAGTCAACAAATTCTTTAGCTTGACAAAATCAAAAATTAAAAGCCACGATAAACCGAATGTGGTGTACAAGATCACATGCAATGGTGACAAGTCCGACATATGCCAGAAGGTATATGTCGGTACTACAAAAACAAAATTAAAAACTAGAATCTCGGCGCATAAATCGGACCAAAAAGCAACAGAAAAACCATTGGAACAGAAGACGGCACTTTCAGCTCATTGTACTATAACGGGACATCAACCCAATCTAAAAGATGTAGATATTTTAGCCCAGGAAAACAATTATAAATGAGATATATGTTAGAAATGCTACATATTACTAAAAAGAAAAGAATATAAGACTGATAGGGACCATATATAGAAATATAGTTAAACATATAGAAAAAAGAAATAGTTTTGAATGTTATCTCTAACGTAGCGAATAGAAAGGCACAACAAGATCAAGAATTGTAAGTATTCTAATAATTTTTGTAATATTGGATTATATATTTGTCATTTTGTTTGGTTAATTGTGTTAAATTTCTTTTGTTAAAGTAAATTTCCCTGAAGACGTATAACGATGGTGTTCGAAATATTGGAAAAAAATTAAAAATAAAACACTATAAAAACTAAGATTTTATTTGTTTTATTACAACATAACCTCAAGCCTTACAAACCCTACAAATAATTAATATTTTTATAAAATCTAAAAAAGAAAACACAAGTTCGAAGAGACAAAAAAAAACAATAATTATATAATAAATTAACCATTTATTTAACCAATTCTTCTTTAATGCCTTTTCGCCAAAAATCAGTTGGCCAGGTGTCTCATTCGGTTTGACATAGAGTGGAAAATGGGATAGACGAGACATTCATAATCAGAACAGTGCTGAAAAACCTCCAACAGAATAGTGCTGAAGAACCTCCTCTTGCAGTGCTGCTTTGAAAACAAAACATCTACAGATTTCGAAAATGTTAATTTTTATACCCTTCACCATAGGATGGGGTATATTAACTTTGTCATTCCGTTTGTAACTCATCGATATATTGCTCTAAGACCCCATAAAGTATATATATTCTGGGTCGTGGTGAAATTCTGATTCGATCTGAGCATGTCCGTCCGGTATTCGGTTGAAATTTGGTACGTGATGTTAGTATATGTTATCCAACAACCATGCAGGAATTGGTTCATATCAGTCCATAATTATATATAGCCCCCATATAAACCGATCCCTAGATTTGGTTTTGGAGCCTCTTGGAGGAGCAAATTTCATCCGAGTCAGTCGGAATTTGGTACATTGTGCTAGTATATGGCAGTTACCAACCATGCCTAACTAGGTCCATATCGGTCTATAGTTATATATAGTCCTCAGATAAATCGATCCCCAATCACAAAAAATTGGTCCATATCAAGTTCATAATTGTATATAGCCCCCATATAAGCGACCCCCATATTTCAATTCTGGTTCTCTACCTCGTAAAGAAGATACAGAAGCTCGAATTTCTTCTACAATATCAATAGATTATTTAAGCTCTAATCCTCGAGTTTCAAATTTTACAATTGCGTTCGTCAGGCTAGAAAAAATTTGCTTTATTTAAGCGAGATCAGAAACCAAACAGCCTGAGTGTTAAAAATTGTTGCCAGATTTTTTGTTTTCAATATTAATAAAATTTTTGTAGAAAATTTGGACATGCTTCCTTTTATTTTTGGAAAAAACTCAAATATATGCTTTTATAAGCAAGAAAGTGCAAAATATGGGTTAACGTGCCAAATATGTAGAATCCATATGCAGTATGCATTTTGAAGCATATATCTTCTCTGGTGATGAGTAATACGTCATCTCTCCGCCAGATCTATGCTGAAATTGCAATGTCCCCTCGCATTGATTGAAACATGTATATTTAGGCGTGAATCAATTACTAAAGTTCATTTATCTTCTCTTTCTAAAAAGATCAAATAATAATGAAAAAAATTGCTTTTCTAACATATGTTCCAAACATATTTTGCAGGAAGTAACATAATAATGTTTCGGATATTGCGGAAATATTATAATGTTTGTTTTATTTGAAGCATTTTGAGCACAAAAATATCATATGCTTGGAATAATTTTCTCCCAACGATAGTTTTTAGTTCTTAGGACCTTGTTCTGTAATACAAACAATGCTGAAGAAATCATTCAATTTTATAAGTTTGTTAAATTTTACCTTTCGCCTGGCCGGAGAATCGAACCGCGGACCATGCAGTTTGTAAGCCAACACACTATCCACTGGGCTTCGTAGCTGTTATAGCCACCAATAGATAATTATCGTTATAAGTTACATTTATATAGCATAGTTTGCAGCGCCCACGAGCCGATGCAAATAAAACATTATTCAACACAAACATTCATGTCTGCCACACACAAACTTCGAAATGTGTGTTAATAAAGATTTACAGTCAGAAAAGAACAGTGCTTGATATAAACGAAATGGACTTTTGGAATAAATATTATTTTTTTTTATTGCAAAAATAACAATGCTTTTGGTACAAAAGTTTGAAATTTTCCAAGAAATTCAGAAACTCTAACAAAAGAAGAACGTGAAGTCGACTATAAACATAAATTATTTTACAATATAAACATAAATTTATTTAGACGTGAACTATTTTGTACTAGCATTTAACACCATTTTAAATGCATTTAAAATTTATTGTATTTAGAAATACAAATAAATATGAATATTTATTAACGAATAATTTTGTACTTAATTTCATTTTTACCATTATCGCTCTGAAATGGCCATGTTTTCACGTGTACTTTCCAATAATAAGTAATTTTTAAGAAAATAAACTTTTTCAATTGTTGCTTTGAATCATTCCCCACCAAGTTATAATACAATTTGCCAAAAAAGTTACAATATTATTCTGCTTTTAGAGATTGGAGTTTTACCGCTAAAATGAAACTCGAACTTAATGCCCGCTTTTGTTTTTGAAAGTGTCCGTCAACTCATCTTGGACTACTTATTAATAAGGAGGAACTAAATTTAAATAAAATAATTTTTATTCTTTCTCTTTTAATTCTCTCGTTGTATTATGTTAATATCTTTCGTCAACCCTCCCGGTTTCCATCTCTATTTCTTTCTCTAAAGTCTCTCTCTCTCTCTGTCGCTCCCTGAATAAAATATCAGAACATATATATATTTACTCGAAATTTGTAAATTTATATATGTTTACATTCACACATACTATTTTTGTGAAACATTCTTGTCCCAATTATAATACATTCTAACATATTAACATATGTGCCCCAAACATTTAATGCTAGTTTAGGAAGATTACATTTTTGCACTTAAATATATTGTGATTAAAAAAATGGGGCCCGAAATACATTTTGTTTATATTGGAATATATGAAAAACATATTTTTCTAACAGTGTAGTTTTATTAAAAAAATGTTCTCATAAAACTTTTAACAAAAACATATTTAAACATCTAATATCAAATTTATGATATTTTGGCGTGATCTTAGTTTAGAGGGTCAAAATTTTGTTTGACTTGTCTGAGGTGGCTGTATTTTTGGTATAATGTGTATCAACTCATCCTCTATCGATAACGGTTTAAATGAACTAATTCCGCTACATAGTTTTTCTAAAAAGGTACCGACACTAATGGGACATACATATGTGTCCCATGCATCGTCTATAGTAAGAACAAGCAACTAAAGTAGAAAGTCGGGCGGGGCCGACTATATCATACCCTAAACCACCATTACAGAATTAGTAATCATAAGCATTTGTGGGGTAACATATAGGTCTGGGAGATAAACCGCAGTTGCATATTTAAGAAAATTAAGGGGTACATGTCTATGGGTGCTTTGTGTCAATCTGACTATAGCTCATAGTCAATGTTGCCACGGAAAATGTTCGGTTTACCCTACAAGGACAAAAAAAAGTTCCCTACTTTCCCATACATTCCCAAACAATTTTCCCTACTATATTTTTCGTTAAATTTAAACATTTTTACAAAACATAAATAGTTCTAAGTACTTTATTATCTTAAAACATGAATATGCAACGTATATAACTTAGAATATAAATTTGTATTGCCACAGTTGGTAGAATTCTACCCAAATTAGTAATCTTTTTTGTTAAATCTCTATAAAAATAAAATTTTTGAAAAAGTTTCTATAAACAAATTTTTGTGAGAAATTTTTCTATAGAAATAAAGTTTTGACAATAAATTCTATAGAAATAAAATTTTGAGAAAAAAATTCCACAGAAATAAAATTTTGAGATAATTTTTTATAGAAATAATATTTTGAAAAAAATTTCTATAGAAATACAATTTTGACAAAATTCTCTACAGGAATAAAGCTTACCACATATTGTTAAAGATCAAGCCTTGCCGGCTTCTAATTTCCTCCTCTAGAGCCACTAAAAATTATTACAAATTGTGTTGAGTGAAAATGTCCTACAAGACGTTAAATATTAGAAAAACCCTACATATAGGGAATTTCCCCTACTTCTAGCAACAACACTGGCTGTGTTGATATTGCGCCTGCGGAGTTAGTATGCTACTAATATTGAGCCCATTATTAAAAAAGAGAAAATCGTTAAATTATTGTGGGTAATAAATACAAATTTGTAAAAATCGAGCAATATTCTTATGTAAGAGCTACAAGTACGTATAAGTACGATCGGCTGGTACATCAAAATTTGAAATTTGAGTAACATTGGTTAATAAATAAGAGTACTATGGCCAAATTTGGGAAAATCGAGCGATGCCTATATATGGAAGGTATATCTAAATCTGAACCAATTTGCATAATATTTTTCGGGTTTGATTAATACCACAAAAGGTTACCTCGTGCAAGATTTGAGTAAGATCAGTTAAGAAATGAGGCCTGTATTGTCAAACATAAGGTTATTAGGGGCGAATTTTTCAAAATCGGGTGATACATATATGGGAGCTATATCTACATGTGAACCGATGAAATTTTGCACATATAGTTAGTACTATAGAGGACTGGATCTAGCCAACTTTTAGTAAGATCGGTTAATAAATAAGGGTTCTATGGCCAAATTTGGGAAAATCGGGCTATACATATATATGGGAGCTATATCTAAATCTGAACCGATTTCGATGATTTTTTGCACATATAGTTAGTGCTATAGAAGACTACATTTAGCCAAATTTGGGTAAGATCGGTTGATAAATAAGGGTTTTATGGCCAAATTTATAAAAATCGGGCGGTACATATATATGGGAGCTATATCTAAATCTGAACCGATTTCGATGATTTTTTGCACATATAGTTAGTGCTATAGAAGATTATATTTAGCCAACTTTGAGTAAGATCGTTTGATAAATAAAGGTTTTGTGGCCAAATTTGGGAAAATCGGGCGATACATATATATGAGAGCTATATCTAAATCTGAACCGATTTGGATGAAATTTTGCAGACTTGAAGGGCGATGGAAAAGATTACCTCTTGCCAAATTTGGTGACGATCCGTTTGAAAAAACGCGCAACGTGACCCCATTTGTCGAAATCGGGCGATACATATATATGGGAGCTATATCTAAATTTGATCCGATTTCTTCCAAATTCAATAGCGTTCGTCCTTGTGCCCAAAAAACTACCTGTACCATATTTCATCAAAATCGGTTAATAATTGCGACCGGAATCCTGTGAACAACAAATACATGGACAGACGGACGGACGGACGGACACCAAGCGCTAGATCGACTCAGGAGGTGATTCTGAGTCGATCGGTATATATTTTATGGGGTCTAAAATCAATATTTCTGGTAGGCACATTTTTTGGCCGATCAAACTTATTATACCCTGACCACTATGTGGTTTAGGGTATAAAAACGATTAACCAACACAATGTGGAGAATGTATGGATACTCATTACTATTATTACCCAAAAAAAAAAACTTAAACTCTTCTTGGCTTATGGAAAAAAAAACTTTTTTAACAATAAATTTTGGTTTGCTTACACAAAGTGCTCAAAACCAAGCACGCATGGTCATGAATACTTGCTAAGTCGGGTATTTTTTTGTGCTGGTTGTATTTTACAAATGCTAACAAAGCTCATGATGTATTTTGTAGTGAATTATATAAAGTATTTAAAAAATTTCTGACTATATATTTACGTTTGAAGACGAATGCCCCATGAAATTTCTCGTAGAAGGAAATATTTTTTTAACAGCGGTTAATTCTTCGTCGTCAAAGGGTTAAGTTCGACTTTAGCCGCTAAAATGAAAAAGTTTATTTTAACTTGACGGAGGATGATCCAAAGCATCAAATGAACAAGTTTTATTCCTTTACAAAGAACTATTAACGAAAAGTAACCGTGAAAAAACCTAGCCATTTTAGTGCGATAATGCGAACTTTTTGTTCCAATCACGAAATTCATTGATCTAATTAATTTTTTTTTAATTTAATTTTGCTTTAATCACAAAAATGATAGTAACAATCGCAATATTTATTTAGAAAAAAAAAAACAATATAATTATAATTATTATTGCATGGTAGGTGAGAGGTAATTCACGAATAAAAAAACGTGTTTCAATTTTTCTTCTCAAGAATTTCTTCGTTATTATGGCAGAAGCGAGACTGGCAAAAATGAGTTCAGTGCTTTAGCTTTTAGTACGTAACACTTCGCGATAAAGTCGGATAGCTTTCCTAAAATGTTTACCTTTGATTTGAAATCAATACCAAAATCTTCCAATGAGCGTCAAGCGTTTTTTTAATTGACACACTTAAGTAAAAATGTTATTATCATCATAAAAATCAGTAAAATAAAGTCAAAACTTGCAGATGTGGGTAATCTCATTTGTGTCAGTGTATATTAAATTTAAAACATTAATATCTCTGCGATGTTGACCAGATACGAAATTCGATAAACACCATTATCTATCAAAATATTGTTAAGGCTGTGAACGAATTTTGTATACCTGCATATCATTCTCTTCAATAGTAGGGTGGTCAAAGTTGTGATCTTTATTAAAATTTTTATTTTGATTGTTTCTGCTTGCTGCTCCGTTTCGTATTTGTTGTAGATTAGAAATAAGAGGGGATATGTCTTGGTTGGCGCAGCTCAGTCGGCGTAAGGGTAGTCACAAATGATTATTAAATTTCGCTGATAGCAGCGGAATTTCCTTAATTAATTACAGAGTGTGTATCTTCGTGAAATACAGGGACATATTGCAGTGTTTTAAGACAAAGTTTTAATATGCCCATTTTTCTATAACACTTAAAAAAATAGATGAGGAATTTAGACAGGAAAGTTTTACCAAATCAATTAAATTTCACAATACATTTACTTTTGTTACATATGATCACTTTTTGCTTTAAGTCCCTTAAATAATGATTTGATAAACTTTCTACTGAGCATCCGTATTGATATGTTTTGTGACTCTCTACACTGAAAAAAAATATTGACCTAATATGACAGATTATGCCACCTAAATTTTAGGACTCGAATTTTTTTCCACAATATTAAGGTCAAATTTCTTTAAACCAAAGAGATTTTAATTAAAAAAGTTCATAACCGTTTAACCAAATTACGAAAATAAAAAAAAAAATAAAAACGATGTATAAGATAAAAGATAATATATTAGGAAAATATTTCATTAAAAAGTTGCTTTGCTTATGAGTCTTTATTTTTTAATTCGTAATAATCAAGAACATCCCGAGAAGTAGTAGAATATTCGAATTGGCGTTTCGATGCATCGTGTTCAATGGCGTTTGTGGCTATGTGTTCTAAAGCATTCTAACAATTTTTTCAAAGTGTGAAAATTACTATCAATACTTTTTATACCCTTCACCACTGCTGTGGTACAGGGTATAATAAGTTTGTGCATTTGTATGTAACGCCAAGAAGGTAAAGTCTGAGACCCATCGTTCAGTATACAGACATTAGCGTAGCTAGACAATTTTCCTAGGGGGGGGGGGGGGCTATAGCCCCCTAGCTAAAAATTTATAGACTGATCTTATAGGTTCAATTATTGTTTTATTTCATAAAAAAGAATACAAAAATAGACATCAAAATAATATATAATAAAGCAACTAAAAGTAGCTCCACACTTTTCCCAGCAAAAAAATTGGGATTTGTTTTAAAGGCACAACTTTAAAAGCACTTCCAAAACTGTCCTCACAAAGAAGTTAATTATATTAACTACACTAGAAGTTTTTTACATCAGTTTTTTTCATATTTTAATGCGTAATATTGTTTTCTTTTTCAAATAGTTTAAAAAAAGAGTAAGAATAAATAAAATGGTAAAAATTATTCAAATTTTGCCACAAAAATGCTAAATCCATTATAGAAAAATCGATCATTTTTGAAAATATTCAAACAAGCGTTAGAATGCATTAAAAATCATAAAAAAAGTATAAAAATTATTATAAATTAATGTTTCTTGAAGCTCGAGGTCTTTATAAATATTTATAGAATTCTAACAAAAGGTCGACCAAAAATCAAATAAAAAAACGAATAAATAAAAACTATTTATTTGGGAAAATATCACACAACGATATGGATCACACCGTAAGAAGTGATGCAAATTTATTGCAACGGCTGTTGAAACGGTGGACATTCGTTCTATGACGAGTTCCTATTACATTCATCGCTTCTCCGCCAATTTTGCACCACTTCCGGACCCAAAAAGAACATTTTCACTTTTTTTTGTTGGCGACGCTTTTTTGCAGCATTATTAAGATATTAATTTATGAAAGAATAGTTTTAATACCAATTACTATTTTTTAATTAAGATGACTAAACCAGACTAAACAATATAATAAAGGAGCTTTAAAGCCTGTGTATGTATGTCGAATGAGCTCTGTGGATCGACTAAAATGGAAACAAACAGCTGAATTTATAACCAAAAAACAGCTGTTTCTATTCATTTCAGTCGATCGATTGAACTCGTTCGACATACAGAAACAGGCTGTTAGTTATTCAACTAAACCATAAGTTCAATCACAGCTCTATTTCATAAATATCAGACTTCAAACATTGCCATCGGCAACTGCTACCACAACCCAAGTAATTCGATTGTGCATGAAAGTCTTTAGCGGAACTTTGTGCGGTTGTATATACTTGTTTAATTTTTATAAAAATGTAAAATCGTAAATAGGTTTTCAAATTCTGGGGGGGGGCTAAATTTTTTCTGGGGGGTCTAAGCTCCCTCCCCAGAGGCCTTCCTACGCTTATGTATACATATCGTCTTAGAATTACATTCTGAGTCTGAGTCCGTCTTTCTGTCTGTATATGTAATTTTGTGTGCAAAGTACAGCTCGTAGTTTAAGTCCGATCGTCCTTAAATTTGGCACTGAGTTTTACTTTGGCTCAAGGCAATCGCTATTGATTTTGAAAAAAAAACTCAGTTCAAATTTAGATATAGCTGCCATATATATTTATCACCAATCTGGTCATAATTGGCGTATTTATTAATTTATTTTCTTCAAATTTTGCAAAGCCAAATATTTTGGAGCTCTCGTAAAATGTGCAAAATAGCCAAATAGGTTTATTTATATATCTTTCGTCCGAGTTGCACTTATGTGGCCTCAAAAGCCAGAGTTTTGTCCTGATTTGCTTCAAATTTTGCACAAGGAGTACGTTTAATAGTGTCGTTAAGTGTGTCAAACTTGGTTAATATCGGTTCAGATTTAGATGTAGCTCCCAAATATATCTTTTGTCCGATTTGGACTTATATGGCTTCAAAAGCCAGAGTTTTGCTGATTTGCTTCAAATTTTGCACAACGAGTAGGTTTAGTAGTATCATTAAGTGTGCCAAATTTGGTTGAAATCGGTTCAGATTTAGATATAGCTCCCATATATATGATTTGCGCGATTTACACTCATATGACCACGGAGGTCAAAGTTTTACTCCTATTTACGTGGAATTTGCAGAGATAGTAGAATTATTATTCTAACTGTACATGTCAAATTAGGTCAAAATCGGTTCAGAATTAGATATAGCTCCCATATATATCTTTAGCCAGAGTTGGGGAAATATGGTAGAATGCTTCATATTTTAGACCCATTTTCAATGGGAGTTTCCTCCAATTGACTCGATAGTTTCCACAGAGGGTATATTTAATATGCTATTTAAGTGTGTCATCTTGATCTATTTGGTTCAGATTTAGGTAAAGCCTCCATATATTTGTTCTCCCGGTTTCTACAAATATGCCCACAATACCCATTTTTGCACAAAGTTCTGTGATGATTTCCCCATATCGTAGTCATATCCTACACACTGTAATGCCAGACATTCCTCAGAACCATCGAGTTTTAAATAAGACTCCGACTTGGGTAAATAGTGCTCGAATTGGCCTAATAATATAACACAGTCCCCAATTGACCACATATCTTGGCGATATCTAACCAATATCCTAGTAAAATTGCCACTGCTAAGTGGCAAAAATTGTATCGAATACAAAAGTGGGTACTGGTTCTGATATTTTATACTGGTTCCGTTGCAAATAATGTGAACGACTAATTATGGAAAACCTACAGCAAACAAGTATATACAGCACTAAGTTCGGCCGGGCCGAATCTTAAATACCCACCACCATGAACCATATATTAGGGTTTCCTTTGAAATCTCAGGAGGGCTTGAGGACTTGAGGACACTTCCCGAAGATAAATTTAAAGATTTCACCTATGAGGACTATATCAGATTCTGGATTTATAAGAACCATTTTTGTTTGAGTTTTAGAGCAATCATTAACATCTCTTCTAAGTGTGCAAGAAAATTATAAAATAACGTCTTGATTTGAAATCTTAAATCTGTAGAAGTAAAATCTGGAAATTTTACATTGAGTTTCAAGCAATTTTCATGATCATTGCGCCTTCTACACCCTCAAGAAGTGAAGTCGGTCTATACGGAGGCATTGCCAAATGGACCGATAAAAACTTAATCCGATACACGTTTTTGGGAGCCTAAAATACCAGAATATTTACAATTTCAGGCAAATCAGATAAAAACTACGCTTTCTAGAAACCCAAGGAGTTAAATCGGGAGATCGTTCTTATGGGGGCTATACTAAAATATGGACCGATACTCACCGTTTTCGGCACACCTCTTTATGACCCGAAAATACCTCTAGATTTATAATTTCAGGCAAATAGGATAAAAACTTCGGATTCTAGAAGCCCAAGATGTAAAATCGGGAAATCGGTCTATATGGGGGCTATACCAAAATATGGACCGATACTCACCATTTTCGGCACACCTCTTTATGGTCCTAAAATACCTCTAGATTTCCAATTTCAGACAAATTGGATAAAAACTACGGTTTCTATAAGCCCAAGACCCAAAATCGGGAGGTCGTTTTATATGGGAACCATACCAAAACATGGACCGAGACTCACAATTTTTGGCACACGTATTTGTGGTCCTACAATACCTCTAGATTTCCAATTTCAGGTAAATTGAATAAATACTGCGGTTTCGATAAGCCCAAGAAGTAAAATCGGGAGATCGGTACCAAAACATGGACCGATACTCACCATTTTTGGCACACCTCTTTATGGTCATAAAATACCTCTAGATTTCAAATTTCAGGCAAATTGGATGAAAACTACGATTTCTATAAGCCCAAGACCCCAAATCGGGAGGTCGGTTTATATGGACCGATATAGCCCATCTTCGAACTTGACCTGCCTGCAGTTTGTGCAAAATTTCAGCACGATTGCTTCATTTTTGAAGACTGTAGCGTGATTACAACAGACAGACAGACAGACAGACAGACGGACAGACGGACATAGTTATATCGTCTTAGAATTTCTCCCTGATCAAGTATATATATACTTTATATAGTCGGAAATCAATATTTCGATGTGTTACAAACGAAATGACAAACTTATTATACCCCCGTCACCATTCTATGGTGGTGGGTATAATTATAGAATTGCATGTAACTTCTATTATTTCCTCACTGTGGTTATAAATGAATATTTCGAAATGTACGAATGGTATGCTCTTTTGTAGTATTCTATTGATGTTTTGTTGAACTTAACAATTTGTGTTGTTTTAACAAATTTAATGATACCAAACCTGCTCAACCAAAAATGACGCTGCGCCCCCTGGAACATCGTGGCGCCCCCCATTTGTGAAGCGCTGAGATAAGATGATAACACAAATTTTGGTCTACATACTCGTAGTGGCGAAAGGCATAATATAATAGGCCCCGCCCGACTTTAGACTTTACTTACTTGTTTAAAGATAATTTTACTTGGAATATGCTTTGTGCCAGCTTATTTTAGATTGTAGAAAATTGAAATTATTAATTTTTCCGTTTTACGTTTTCTTTTTGAGATATTGAGAAAATTGACAAAACTATTTACAAACAAATGCCAGTTAAAAATTATTAACAAGAACAATTTTTTTATTTCAAAATGCAACTTTAACGGAAGATAAACATTTTAAGACGATATTCTAATTTAATGAATTCTTTTTAAAACAAAAATTGTAATCATTTACCAACGGCTATATATTGGCGTACATTGAAAATAAACAAGTATATACAGCAGTAAGTTCGGCTAGGCCGAATCTTAAATGGCCACCACCATGAATCAAATATAACAGTTACCTTTGAAAACTCTTCGTCTTAGCGTGTTACTTAATTAATTTATAGCGGGTTACTCGATAATGTAGTAATGTAATAATAATATATAGAAATGATTAAATAACGCCTTGATTTAAAATCTAAAATCTATAGATTTGGAAGTTTTACTTTCAGTTTTAAACAACTTTCATGATCATTGCGCCTTCTATACGCTCAAGAAGTGAAATCGCTATATATGGACGCCTTACCAAATGGAGCTATTAACACTAAATCCGTTACAATTTCAAGGAAATCGGATAAAAACTACGGTTTATATAAACCCGTAGTTTTTAAATCAAGGCGTTATTTAATCATTTCTATTCATTCTATTCATTCTATACATTATCAAGTAACCCGCTATAAATTATTAAGTAACACGCTCAGACGAAGAGTTTTCAAAGGTAACTGTTATATTTGATTCATGGTGGTGGGTATTTAAGATTCGGCCTTGCCGAATTTACTGTTGTATA